>NW_028318029.1:302643-605286 GCF_062004578.1 Staurois parvus | reverse complement strand
TGCATTGATGCGTTCCCTTGAAAAAAAAAATATTAATTTCGGTTTTTGCTATCACAACAGCAATCCCCCTTACTCATGACGTTAGGTTTGCAAGCCCGTTGCTTTAGCACCTGAGCCAGCTTGTACTTGTTAAAGACGAAAGCCTTAGCATGGACTTGGGAGGCAGCCTACCTAACCTTAGCCACCTGCCACCTTGGCCATGTCAAAATCAGCATTTCTTGGGGCCCAACAGAAGAGCCCCCAAACATCTTTTGTTGTGTAATCAGCGGCCCTGGAATATAAAACAGGGGTTTTTGCAATCATTTACATCACACGATATTCCACCGGCAGATATAAAACGCAAATAACCATGCCTGACAGTAAGCTCAAGAGAAAGCCAAGAGAATCCAGCTACGTAGCAACCAACGTACCGCTTCCGGGATTCAAACCCATGACCCCACGCTTCTAAGTCCGGCGCTCTACCCCTGAGCCACCGTTAGAACTGTTTGTAAAAGTATGTAAATTACAGGGGTCCAGCTTCTACTTTTTTCAGCACAAACCTGACTTTTTTTTACATACTTGTCAAAATCTGCATTTTTGGGGTCAAAAAATGACTAGGAATCCCCAAACATCCTACTTATTTTTTTTAATTGGAGGCCCTGGGAAATAAAGTGGCGTTTTTGGCAATTGCTAGCGTCACATGATATGTGCACAGCCAGTTTCAAACTGCCAAAGTTTAGGAAATAAAAACACTTTAATGCAGGGGTCTTCCATCATCCAAAGGTGACACTTTACAGGCTACCGGTTGAAGGTTACCCAAGAGGTCTGGTGCTCGAATTGTTGCTCTCGCTCTGTCGTTTGCAGCGATACCTCACATGTGAGCTGCGATCGCCATGTACATATGCCTGTGGAACGTACGTATGCGTTTGCATTAATGCGTTCCCCTGAAAAAAAAAAAAGACATTTCTGTTTTTGCTATCACAACAGCAATCCCCCTTACTCATGACGTTAGGTTTGCAAGCCCGTTGCTTTAGCACCTGAGCCAGCTTGTACTTGTTAAAGACGGAAGCCTTAGCATGGACTTGGGAGGCAGCCTACCTAACCTTAGCCACCTGCCACCTTGGCCATGTCAAAATCAGCATTTCTTGGGGCCCAACAGAAGAGCCCCCAAACATCTTTTGTTGTGTAATCAGAGGCCCTGGAAAATAAAACAGGGGTTTTTGCAATCATTTACATCACACGATATTTCCACCGGCAGATATAAAACGCAAATAACCATGCCTGACAGTAAGCTCAAGAGAAAGCCAAGAGAATCCAGCTACGTAGCAACCAACGTACCGCTTCCGGGATTCAAACCCGTGACCCCACGCTTCTAAGTCCGGCGCTCTACCCCTGAGCCACCGTTAGAACTGTTTGTGAAAGTATGTAAATTACAGGGGTCTAGCTTCTACTTTTTTCAGCACAATCCTGACTTTTTTTTACATACTTGTCAAAATCTGCATTTTTGGGGTCAAAAAATGACTAGGAATCCCCAAACATCCTACTTATTTTTTTTAATTGGAGGCCCTGGGAAATAAAGTGGCGTTTTTGGCAATTGCTAGCGTCACATGATATGTGCACAGCCAGTTTCAAACTGCCAAAGTTTAGGAAATAAAAACACTTTAATGCAGGGGTCTTCCATCATCCAAAGGTGACACTTTACAGGCTACCGGTTGAAGGTTACCCAAGAGGTCTGGTGTTCGAATTGTTGCTCTCGCTCTGACGTTTGCGGCGATACCTCACATGTGTGCTGCGATCGCCATGTACATATGCCTGTGGAACGTACGTATGCGTTTGCATTGATGCGTTCCCTTGAAAAAAAAAAGACATTTCGGTTTTTGCTATCACAACAGCAATCCCCCTTACTCATGACGTTAGGTTTGCAAGCCCGTTGCTTTAGCACCTGAGCCAGCTTGTACTTGTTAAAGACGAAAGCCTTAGCATGGACTTGGGAGGCAGCCTACCTAACCTTAGCCACCTGCCACCTTGGCCATGTCAAAATCAGCATTTCTTGGGGCCCAACAGAAGAGCCCCCAAACATCTTTTGTTGTGTAATCAGCGGCCCTGGAATATAAAACAGGGGTTTTTGCAATCATTTACATCACACGATATTCCACCGGCAGATATAAAACGCAAATAACCATGCCTGACAGTAAGCTCAAGAGAAAGCCAAGAGAATCCAGCTACGTAGCAACCAACGTACCGCTTCCGGGATTCAAACCCATGACCCCACGCTTCTAAGTCCGGCGCTCTACCCCTGAGCCACCGTTAGAACTGTTTGTGAAAGTATGTAAATTACAGGGGTCCAGCTTCTACTTTTTTCAGCACAAACCTGACTTTTTTTTACATACTTGTCAAAATCTGCATTTTTGGGGTCAAAAAATGACTAGGAATCCCCAAACATCCTACTTATTTTTTTTAATTGGAGGCCCTGGGAAATAAAGTGGCGTTTTTGGCAATTGCTAGCGTCACATGATATGTGCACAGCCAGTTTCAAACTGCCAAAGTTTAGGAAATAAAAACACTTTAATGCAGGGGTCTTCCATCATCCAAAGGTGACACTTTACAGGCTACCGGTTGAAGGTTACCCAAGAGGTCTGGTGCTCGAATTGTTGCTCTCGCTCTGTCGTTTGCGGCGATACCTCACATGTGTGCTGCGATCGCCATGTACATATGCCTGTGGAACGTACGTATGCGTTTGCATTTATGCGTTCCCCTGAAAAAAAAAAAAGACATTTCTGTTTTTGCTATCACAACAGCAATCCCCCTTACTCATGACGTTAGGTTTGCAAGCCCGTTGCTTTAGCACCTGAGCCAGCTTGTACTTGTTAAAGACGGAAGCCTTAGCATGGACTTGGGAGGCAGCCTACCTAACCTTAGCCACCTGCCACCTTGGCCATGTCAAAATCAGCATTTCTTGGGGCCCAACAGAAGAGCCCCCAAACATCTTTTGTTGTGTAATCAGAGGCCCTGGAAAATAAAACAGGGGTTTTTGCAATCATTTACATCACACGATATTTCCACCGGCAGATATAAAACGCAAATAACCATGCCTGACAGTAAGCTCAAGAGAAAGCAGCTACGTAGCAACCAACGTACCGCTTCCGGGATTCAAACCCGTGACCCCACGCTTCTAAGTCCGGCGCTCTACCCCTGAGCCACCGTTAGAACTGTTTGTGAAAGTATGTAAATTACAGGGGTCTAGCTTCTACTTTTTTCAGCACAATCCTGACTTTTTTTTACATACTTGTCAAAATCTGCATTTTTGGGGTCAAAAAATGACTAGGAATCCCCAAACATCCTACTTATTTTTTTTAATTGGAGGCCCTGGGAAATAAAGTGGCGTTTTTGGCAATTGCTAGCGTCACATGATATGTGCACAGCCAGTTTCAAACTGCCAAAGTTTAGGAAATAAAAACACTTTAATGCAGGGGTCTTCCATCATCCAAAGGTGACACTTTACAGGCTACCGGTTGAAGGTTACCCAAGAGGTCTGGTGCTCGAATTGTTGCTCTCGCTCTGTCGTTTGCGGCGACACCTCACATGTGTGCTGCGATCGCCATGTACATATGCCTGTGGAACGTACGTATGCGTTTGCATTTATGCGTTCCCCTGAAAAAAAAAAAAGACATTTCTGTTTTTGCTATCACAACAGCAATCCCCCTTACTCATGACGTTAGGTTTGCAAGCCCGTTGCTTTAGCACCTGAGCCAGCTTGTACTTGTTAAAGACGGAAGCCTTAGCATGGACTTGGGAGGCAGCCTACCTAACCTTAGCCACCTGCCACCTTGGCCATGTCAAAATCAGCATTTCTTGGGGCCCAACAGAAGAGCCCCCAAACATCTTTTGTTGTGTAATCAGAGGCCCTGGAAAATAAAACAGGGGTTTTTGCAATCATTTACATCACACGATATTTCCACCGGCAGATATAAAACGCAAATAACCATGCCTGACAGTAAGCTCAAGAGAAAGCAGCTACGTAGCAACCAACGTACCGCTTCTGGGATTCAAACCCGTGACCCCACGCTTCTAAGTCCGGCGCTCTACCCCTGAGCCACCGTTAGAACTGTTTGTGAAAGTATGTAAATTACAGGGGTCCAGCTTCTACTTTTTTCAGCACAAACCTGACTTTTTTTTACATACTTGTCAAAATCTGCATTTTTGGGGTCAAAAAATGACTAGGAATCCCCAAACATCCTACTTATTTTTTTTAATTGGAGGCCCTGGGAAATAAAGTGGCGTTTTTGGCAATTGCTAGCGTCACATGATATGTGCACAGCCAGTTTCAAACTGCCAAAGTTTAGGAAATAAAAACACTTTAATGCAGGGGTCTTCCATCATCCAAAGGTGACACTTTACAGGCTACCGGTTGAAGGTTACCCAAGAGGTCTGGTGCTCGAATTGTTGCTCTCGCTCTGACGTTTGCGGCGATACCTCACATGTGAGCTGCGATCGCCATGTACATATGCCTGTGGAACGTACGTATGCGTTTGCATTTATGCGTTCCCCTGAAAAAAAAAAAAGACATTTCTGTTTTTGCTATCACAACAGCAATCCCCCTTACTCATGACGTTAGGTTTGCAAGCCCGTTGCTTTAGCACCTGAGCCAGCTTGTACTTGTTAAAGACGGAAGCCTTAGCATGGACTTGGGAGGCAGCCTACCTAACCTTAGCCACCTGCCACCTTGGCCATGTCAAAATCAGCATTTCTTGGGGCCCAACAGAAGAGCCCCCAAACATCTTTTGTTGTGTAATCAGAGGCCCTGGAAAATAAAACAGGGGTTTTTGCAATCATTTACATCACACGATATTTCCACCGGCAGATATAAAACGCAAATAACCATGCCTGACAGTAAGCTCAAGAGAAAGCAGCTACGTAGCAACCAACGTACCGCTTCTGGGATTCAAACCCGTGACCCCACGCTTCTAAGTCCGGCACTCTACCCCTGAGCCACCGTTAGAACTGTTTGTGAAAGTATGTAAATTACAGGGGTCTAGCTTCTACTTTTTTCAGCACAATCCTGACTTTTTTTTACATACTTGTCAAAATCTGCATTTTTGGGGTCAAAAAATGACTAGGAATCCCCAAACATCCTACTTATTTTTTTTAATTGGAGGCCCTGGGAAATAAAGTGGCGTTTTTGGCAATTGCTAGCGTCACATGATATGTGCACAGCCAGTTTCAAACTGCCAAAGTTTAGGAAATAAAAACACTTTAATGCAGGGGTCTTCCATCATCCAAAGGTGACACTTTACAGGCTACCGGTTGAAGGTTACCCAAGAGGTCTGGTGCTCGAATTGTTGCTCTCGCTCTGTCGTTTGCGGCGATACCTCACATGTGAGCTGCGATCGCCATGTACATATGCCTGTGGAACGTACGTATGCGTTTGCATTTATGCGTTCCCCTGAAAAAAAAAAAAGACATTTCTGTTTTTGCTATCACAACAGCAATCCCCCTTACTCATGACGTTAGGTTTGCAAGCCCGTTGCTTTAGCACCTGAGCCAGCTTGTACTTGTTAAAGACGGAAGCCTTAGCATGGACTTGGGAGGCAGCCTACCTAACCTTAGCCACCTGCCACCTTGGCCATGTCAAAATCAGCATTTCTTGGGGCCCAACAGAAGAGCCCCCAAACATCTTTTGTTGTGTAATCAGAGGCCCTGGAAAATAAAACAGGGGTTTTTGCAATCATTTACATCACACGATATTTCCACCGGCAGATATAAAACGCAAATAACCATGCCTGACAGTAAGCTCAAGAGAAAGCCAAGAGAATCCAGCTACGTAGCAACCAACGTACCGCTTCCGGGATTCAAACCCATGACCCCACGCTTCTAAGTCCGGCGCTCTACCCCTGAGCCACCGTTAGAACTGTTTGTGAAAGTATGTAAATTACAGGGGTCCAGCTTCTACTTTTTTCAGCACAAACCTGACTTTTTTTTACATACTTGTCAAAATCTGCATTTTTGGGGTCAAAAAATGACTAGGAATCCCCAAACATCCTACTTATTTTTTTTAATTGGAGGCCCTGGGAAATAAAGTGGCGTTTTTGGCAATTGCTAGCGTCACATGATATGTGCACAGCCAGTTTCAAACTGCCAAAGTTTAGGAAATAAAAACACTTTAATGCAGGGGTCTTCCATCATCCAAAGGTGACACTTTACAGGCTACCGGTTGAAGGTTACCCAAGAGGTCTGGTGCTCGAATTGTTGCTCTCGCTCTGTCGTTTGCGGCGATACCTCACATGTGTGCTGCGATCGCCATGTACATATGCCTGTGGAACGTACGTATGCGTTTGCATTTATGCGTTCCCCTGAAAAAAAAAAAAGACATTTCTGTTTTTGCTATCACAACAGCAATCCCCCTTACTCATGACGTTAGGTTTGCAAGCCCGTTGCTTTAGCACCTGAGCCAGCTTGTACTTGTTAAAGACGAAAGCCTTAGCATGGACTTGGGAGGCAGCCTACCTAACCTTAGCCACCTGCCACCTTGGCCATGTCAAAATCAGCATTTCTTGGGGCCCAACAGAAGAGCCCCCAAACATCTTTTGTTGTGTAATCAGCGGCCCTGGAATATAAAACAGGGGTTTTTGCAATCATTTACATCACACGATATTTCCACCGGCAGATATAAAACGCAAATAACCATGCCTGACAGTAAGCTCAAGAGAAAGCCAAGAGAATCCAGCTACGTAGCAACCAACGTACCGCTTAAGGGATTCAAACCCATGACCCCACGCTTCTAAGTCCGGCGCTCTACCCCTGAGCCACCGTTAGAACTGTTTGTGAAAGTATGTAAATTACAGGGGTCCAGCTTCTACTTTTTTCAGCACAAACCTGACTTTTTTTTACATACTTGTCAAAATCTGCATTTTTGGGGTCAAAAAATGACTAGGAATCCCCAAACATCCTTCTTATTTTTTTTAATTGGAGGCCCTGGGAAATAAAGTGGCGTTTTTGGCAATTGCTAGCGTCACATGATATGTGCACAGCCAGTTTCAAACTGCCAAAGTTTAGGAAATAAAAACACTTTAATGCAGGGGTCTTCCATCATCCAAAGGTGACACTTTACAGGCTACCGGTTGAAGGTTACCCAAGAGGTCTGGTGCTCGAATTGTTGCTCTCGCTCTGTCGTTTGCGGCGATACCTCACATGTGTGCTGCGATCGCCATGTACATATGCCTGTGGAACGTACGTATGCGTTTGCATTGATGCGTTCCCTTGAAAAAAAAAATATTAATTTCGGTTTTTGCTATCACAACAGCAATCCCCCTTACTCATGACGTTAGGTTTGCAAGCCCGTTGCTTTAGCACCTGAGCCAGCTTGTACTTGTTAAAGACGAAAGCCTTAGCATGGACTTGGGAGGCAGCCTACCTAACCTTAGCCACCTGCCACCTTGGCCATGTCAAAATCAGCATTTCTTGGGGCCCAACAGAAGAGCCCCCAAACATCTTTTGTTGTGTAATCAGCGGCCCTGGAATATAAAACAGGGGTTTTTGCAATCATTTACATCACACGATATTCCACCGGCAGATATAAAACGCAAATAACCATGCCTGACAGTAAGCTCAAGAGAAAGCCAAGAGAATCCAGCTACGTAGCAACCAACGTACCGCTTCCGGGATTCAAACCCATGACCCCACGCTTCTAAGTCCGGCGCTCTACCCCTGAGCCACCGTTAGAACTGTTTGTAAAAGTATGTAAATTACAGGGGTCCAGCTTCTACTTTTTTCAGCACAAACCTGACTTTTTTTTACATACTTGTCAAAATCTGCATTTTTGGGGTCAAAAAATGACTAGGAATCCCCAAACATCCTACTTATTTTTTTTAATTGGAGGCCCTGGGAAATAAAGTGGCGTTTTTGGCAATTGCTAGCGTCACATGATATGTGCACAGCCAGTTTCAAACTGCCAAAGTTTAGGAAATAAAAACACTTTAATGCAGGGGTCTTCCATCATCCAAAGGTGACACTTTACAGGCTACCGGTTGAAGGTTACCCAAGAGGTCTGGTGCTCGAATTGTTGCTCTCGCTCTGACGTTTGCGGCGATACCTCACATGTGAGCTGCGATCGCCATGTACATATGCCTGTGGAACGTACGTATGCGTTTGCATTTATGCGTTCCCCTGAAAAAAAAAAAAGACATTTCTGTTTTTGCTATCACAACAGCAATCCCCCTTACTCATGACGTTAGGTTTGCAAGCCCGTTGCTTTAGCACCTGAGCCAGCTTGTACTTGTTAAAGACGGAAGCCTTAGCATGGACTTGGGAGGCAGCCTACCTAACCTTAGCCACCTGCCACCTTGGCCATGTCAAAATCAGCATTTCTTGGGGCCCAACAGAAGAGCCCCCAAACATCTTTTGTTGTGTAATCAGAGGCCCTGGAAAATAAAACAGGGGTTTTTGCAATCATTTACATCACACGATATTTCCACCGGCAGATATAAAACGCAAATAACCATGCCTGACAGTAAGCTCAAGAGAAAGCAGCTACGTAGCAACCAACGTACCGCTTCTGGGATTCAAACCCGTGACCCCACGCTTCTAAGTCCGGCACTCTACCCCTGAGCCACCGTTAGAACTGTTTGTGAAAGTATGTAAATTACAGGGGTCTAGCTTCTACTTTTTTCAGCACAATCCTGACTTTTTTTTACATACTTGTCAAAATCTGCATTTTTGGGGTCAAAAAATGACTAGGAATCCCCAAACATCCTACTTATTTTTTTTAATTGGAGGCCCTGGGAAATAAAGTGGCGTTTTTGGCAATTGCTAGCGTCACATGATATGTGCACAGCCAGTTTCAAACTGCCAAAGTTTAGGAAATAAAAACACTTTAATGCAGGGGTCTTCCATCATCCAAAGGTGACACTTTACAGGCTACCGGTTGAAGGTTACCCAAGAGGTCTGGTGCTCGAATTGTTGCTCTCGCTCTGTCGTTTGCGGCGATACCTCACATGTGAGCTGCGATCGCCATGTACATATGCCTGTGGAACGTACGTATGCGTTTGCATTTATGCGTTCCCCTGAAAAAAAAAAAAGACATTTCTGTTTTTGCTATCACAACAGCAATCCCCCTTACTCATGACGTTAGGTTTGCAAGCCCGTTGCTTTAGCACCTGAGCCAGCTTGTACTTGTTAAAGACGGAAGCCTTAGCATGGACTTGGGAGGCAGCCTACCTAACCTTAGCCACCTGCCACCTTGGCCATGTCAAAATCAGCATTTCTTGGGGCCCAACAGAAGAGCCCCCAAACATCTTTTGTTGTGTAATCAGAGGCCCTGGAAAATAAAACAGGGGTTTTTGCAATCATTTACATCACACGATATTTCCACCGGCAGATATAAAACGCAAATAACCATGCCTGACAGTAAGCTCAAGAGAAAGCAGCTACGTAGCAACCAACGTACCGCTTCTGGGATTCAAACCCGTGACCCCACGCTTCTAAGTCCGGCACTCTACCCCTGAGCCACCGTTAGAACTGTTTGTGAAAGTATGTAAATTACAGGGGTCTAGCTTCTACTTTTTTCAGCACAATCCTGACTTTTTTTTACATACTTGTCAAAATCTGCATTTTTGGGGTCAAAAAATGACTAGGAATCCCCAAACATCCTACTTATTTTTTTTAATTGGAGGCCCTGGGAAATAAAGTGGCGTTTTTGGCAATTGCTAGCGTCACATGATATGTGCACAGCCAGTTTCAAACTGCCAAAGTTTAGGAAATAAAAACACTTTAATGCAGGGGTCTTCCATCATCCAAAGGTGACACTTTACAGGCTACCGGTTGAAGGTTACCCAAGAGGTCTGGTGCTCGAATTGTTGCTCTCGCTCTGTCGTTTGCGGCGATACCTCACATGTGAGCTGCGATCGCCATGTACATATGCCTGTGGAACGTACGTATGCGTTTGCATTTATGCGTTCCCCTGAAAAAAAAAAAAGACATTTCTGTTTTTGCTATCACAACAGCAATCCCCCTTACTCATGACGTTAGGTTTGCAAGCCCGTTGCTTTAGCACCTGAGCCAGCTTGTACTTGTTAAAGACGGAAGCCTTAGCATGGACTTGGGAGGCAGCCTACCTAACCTTAGCCACCTGCCACCTTGGCCATGTCAAAATCAGCATTTCTTGGGGCCCAACAGAAGAGCCCCCAAACATCTTTTGTTGTGTAATCAGAGGCCCTGGAAAATAAAACAGGGGTTTTTGCAATCATTTACATCACACGATATTTCCACCGGCAGATATAAAACGCAAATAACCATGCCTGACAGTAAGCTCAAGAGAAAGCCAAGAGAATCCAGCTACGTAGCAACCAACGTACCGCTTCCGGGATTCAAACCCATGACCCCACGCTTCTAAGTCCGGCGCTCTACCCCTGAGCCACCGTTAGAACTGTTTGTGAAAGTATGTAAATTACAGGGGTCCAGCTTCTACTTTTTTCAGCACAAACCTGACTTTTTTTTACATACTTGTCAAAATCTGCATTTTTGGGGTCAAAAAATGACTAGGAATCCCCAAACATCCTACTTATTTTTTTTAATTGGAGGCCCTGGGAAATAAAGTGGCGTTTTTGGCAATTGCTAGCGTCACATGATATGTGCACAGCCAGTTTCAAACTGCCAAAGTTTAGGAAATAAAAACACTTTAATGCAGGGGTCTTCCATCATCCAAAGGTGACACTTTACAGGCTACCGGTTGAAGGTTACCCAAGAGGTCTGGTGCTCGAATTGTTGCTCTCGCTCTGTCGTTTGCGGCGATACCTCACATGTGTGCTGCGATCGCCATGTACATATGCCTGTGGAACGTACGTATGCGTTTGCATTTATGCGTTCCCCTGAAAAAAAAAAAAGACATTTCTGTTTTTGCTATCACAACAGCAATCCCCCTTACTCATGACGTTAGGTTTGCAAGCCCGTTGCTTTAGCACCTGAGCCAGCTTGTACTTGTTAAAGACGAAAGCCTTAGCATGGACTTGGGAGGCAGCCTACCTAACCTTAGCCACCTGCCACCTTGGCCATGTCAAAATCAGCATTTCTTGGGGCCCAACAGAAGAGCCCCCAAACATCTTTTGTTGTGTAATCAGCGGCCCTGGAATATAAAACAGGGGTTTTTGCAATCATTTACATCACACGATATTTCCACCGGCAGATATAAAACGCAAATAACCATGCCTGACAGTAAGCTCAAGAGAAAGCCAAGAGAATCCAGCTACGTAGCAACCAACGTACCGCTTAAGGGATTCAAACCCATGACCCCACGCTTCTAAGTCCGGCGCTCTACCCCTGAGCCACCGTTAGAACTGTTTGTGAAAGTATGTAAATTACAGGGGTCCAGCTTCTACTTTTTTCAGCACAAACCTGACTTTTTTTTACATACTTGTCAAAATCTGCATTTTTGGGGTCAAAAAATGACTAGGAATCCCCAAACATCCTTCTTATTTTTTTTAATTGGAGGCCCTGGGAAATAAAGTGGCGTTTTTGGCAATTGCTAGCGTCACATGATATGTGCACAGCCAGTTTCAAACTGCCAAAGTTTAGGAAATAAAAACACTTTAATGCAGGGGTCTTCCATCATCCAAAGGTGACACTTTACAGGCTACCGGTTGAAGGTTACCCAAGAGGTCTGGTGCTCGAATTGTTGCTCTCGCTCTGTCGTTTGCGGCGATACCTCACATGTGTGCTGCGATCGCCATGTACATATGCCTGTGGAACGTACGTATGCGTTTGCATTGATGCGTTCCCTTGAAAAAAAAAATATTAATTTCGGTTTTTGCTATCACAACAGCAATCCCGCTTACTCATGACGTTAGGTTTGCAAGCCCGTTGCTTTAGCACCTGAGCCAGCTTGTACTTGTTAAAGACGAAAGCCTTAGCATGGACTTGGGAGGCAGCCTACCTAACCTTAGCCACCTGCCACCTTGGCCATGTCAAAATCAGCATTTCTTGGGGCCCAACAGAAGAGCCCCCAAACATCTTTTGTTGTGTAATCAGCGGCCCTGGAATATAAAACAGGGGTTTTTGCAATCATTTACATCACACGATATTCCACCGGCAGATATAAAACGCAAATAACCATGCCTGACAGTAAGCTCAAGAGAAAGCCAAGAGAATCCAGCTACGTAGCAACCAACGTACCGCTTCCGGGATTCAAACCCATGACCCCACGCTTCTAAGTCCGGCGCTCTACCCCTGAGCCACTGTTAGAACTGTTTGTAAAAGTATGTAAATTACAGGGGTCCAGCTTCTACTTTTTTCAGCACAAACCTGACTTTTTTTTACATACTTGTCAAAATCTGCATTTTTGGGGTCAAAAAATGACTAGGAATCCCCAAACATCCTACTTATTTTTTTTAATTGGAGGCCCTGGGAAATAAAGTGGCGTTTTTGGCAATTGCTAGCGTCACATGATATGTGCACAGCCAGTTTCAAACTGCCAAAGTTTAGGAAATAAAAACACTTTAATGCAGGGGTCTTCCATCATCCAAAGGTGACACTTTACAGGCTACCGGTTGAAGGTTACCCAAGAGGTCTGGTGCTCGAATTGTTGCTCTCGCTCTGTCGTTTGCAGCGATACCTCACATGTGAGCTGCGATCGCCATGTACATATGCCTGTGGAACGTACGTATGCGTTTGCATTTATGCGTTCCCCTGAAAAAAAAAAAAGACATTTCTGTTTTTGCTATCACAACAGCAATCCCCCTTACTCATGACGTTAGGTTTGCAAGCCCGTTGCTTTAGCACCTGAGCCAGCTTGTACTTGTTAAAGACGGAAGCCTTAGCATGGACTTGGGAGGCAGCCTACCTAACCTTAGCCACCTGCCACCTTGGCCATGTCAAAATCAGCATTTCTTGGGGCCCAACAGAAGAGCCCCCAAACATCTTTTGTTGTGTAATCAGAGGCCCTGGAAAATAAAACAGGGGTTTTTGCAATCATTTACATCACACGATATTTCCACCGGCAGATATAAAACGCAAATAACCATGCCTGACAGTAAGCTCAAGAGAAAGCAGCTACGTAGCAACCAACGTACCGCTTCTGGGATTCAAACCCGTGACCCCACGCTTCTAAGTCCGGCGCTCTACCCCTGAGCCACCGTTAGAACTGTTTGTGAAAGTATGTAAATTACAGGGGTCCAGCTTCTACTTTTTTCAGCACAATCCTGACTTTTTTTTACATACTTGTCAAAATCTGCATTTTTGGGGTCAAAAAATGACTAGGAATCCCCAAACATCCTACTTATTTTTTTTAATTGGAGGCCCTGGGAAATAAAGTGGCGTTTTTGGCAATTGCTAGCGTCACATGATATGTGCACAGCCAGTTTCAAACTGCCAAAGTTTAGGAAATAAAAACACTTTAATGCAGGGGTCTTCCATCATCCAAAGGTGACACTTTACAGGCTACCGGTTGAAGGTTACCCAAGAGGTCTGGTGCTCGAATTGTTGCTCTCGCTCTGTCGTTTGCGGCGATACCTCACATGTGAGCTGCGATCGCCATGTACATATGCCTGTGGAACGTACGTATGCGTTTGCATTTATGCGTTCCCCTGAAAAAAAAAAAAGACATTTCTGTTTTTGCTATCACAACAGCAATCCCCCTTACTCATGACGTTAGGTTTGCAAGCCCGTTGCTTTAGCACCTGAGCCAGCTTGTACTTGTTAAAGACGGAAGCCTTAGCATGGACTTGGGAGGCAGCCTACCTAACCTTAGCCACCTGCCACCTTGGCCATGTCAAAATCAGCATTTCTTGGGGCCCAACAGAAGAGCCCCCAAACATCTTTTGTTGTGTAATCAGAGGCCCTGGAAAATAAAACAGGGGTTTTTGCAATCATTTACATCACACGATATTTCCACCGGCAGATATAAAACGCAAATAACCATGCCTGACAGTAAGCTCAAGAGAAAGCAGCTACGTAGCAACCAACGTACCGCTTCTGGGATTCAAACCCGTGACCCCACGCTTCTAAGTCCGGCGCTCTACCCCTGAGCCACCGTTAGAACTGTTTGTGAAAGTATGTAAATTACAGGGGTCCAGCTTCTACTTTTTTCAGCACAAACCTGACTTTTTTTTACATACTTGTCAAAATCTGCATTTTTGGGGTCAAAAAATGACTAGGAATCCCCAAACATCCTACTTATTTTTTTTAATTGGAGGCCCTGGGAAATAAAGTGGCGTTTTTGGCAATTGCTAGCGTCACATGATATGTGCACAGCCAGTTTCAAACTGCCAAAGTTTAGGAAATAAAAACACTTTAATGCAGGGGTCTTCCATCATCCAAAGGTGACACTTTACAGGCTACCGGTTGAAGGTTACCCAAGAGGTCTGGTGCTCGAATTGTTGCTCTCGCTCTGACGTTTGCGGCGATACCTCACATGTGAGCTGCGATCGCCATGTACATATGCCTGTGGAACGTACGTATGCGTTTGCATTTATGCGTTCCCCTGAAAAAAAAAAAAGACATTTCTGTTTTTGCTATCACAACAGCAATCCCCCTTACTCATGACGTTAGGTTTGCAAGCCCGTTGCTTTAGCACCTGAGCCAGCTTGTACTTGTTAAAGACGGAAGCCTTAGCATGGACTTGGGAGGCAGCCTACCTAACCTTAGCCACCTGCCACCTTGGCCATGTCAAAATCAGCATTTCTTGGGGCCCAACAGAAGAGCCCCCAAACATCTTTTGTTGTGTAATCAGAGGCCCTGGAAAATAAAACAGGGGTTTTTGCAATCATTTACATCACACGATATTTCCACCGGCAGATATAAAACGCAAATAACCATGCCTGACAGTAAGCTCAAGAGAAAGCAGCTACGTAGCAACCAACGTACCGCTTCTGGGATTCAAACCCGTGACCCCACGCTTCTAAGTCCGGCACTCTACCCCTGAGCCACCGTTAGAACTGTTTGTGAAAGTATGTAAATTACAGGGGTCTAGCTTCTACTTTTTTCAGCACAATCCTGACTTTTTTTTACATACTTGTCAAAATCTGCATTTTTGGGGTCAAAAAATGACTAGGAATCCCCAAACATCCTACTTATTTTTTTTAATTGGAGGCCCTGGGAAATAAAGTGGCGTTTTTGGCAATTGCTAGCGTCACATGATATGTGCACAGCCAGTTTCAAACTGCCAAAGTTTAGGAAATAAAAACACTTTAATGCAGGGGTCTTCCATCATCCAAAGGTGACACTTTACAGGCTACCGGTTGAAGGTTACCCAAGAGGTCTGGTGCTCGAATTGTTGCTCTCGCTCTGTCGTTTGCGGCGATACCTCACATGTGAGCTGCGATCGCCATGTACATATGCCTGTGGAACGTACGTATGCGTTTGCATTTATGCGTTCCCCTGAAAAAAAAAAAAGACATTTCTGTTTTTGCTATCACAACAGCAATCCCCCTTACTCATGACGTTAGGTTTGCAAGCCCGTTGCTTTAGCACCTGAGCCAGCTTGTACTTGTTAAAGACGGAAGCCTTAGCATGGACTTGGGAGGCAGCCTACCTAACCTTAGCCACCTGCCACCTTGGCCATGTCAAAATCAGCATTTCTTGGGGCCCAACAGAAGAGCCCCCAAACATCTTTTGTTGTGTAATCAGAGGCCCTGGAAAATAAAACAGGGGTTTTTGCAATCATTTACATCACACGATATTTCCACCGGCAGATATAAAACGCAAATAACCATGCCTGACAGTAAGCTCAAGAGAAAGCCAAGAGAATCCAGCTACGTAGCAACCAACGTACCGCTTCCGGGATTCAAACCCATGACCCCACGCTTCTAAGTCCGGCGCTCTACCCCTGAGCCACCGTTAGAACTGTTTGTGAAAGTATGTAAATTACAGGGGTCCAGCTTCTACTTTTTTCAGCACAAACCTGACTTTTTTTTACATACTTGTCAAAATCTGCATTTTTGGGGTCAAAAAATGACTAGGAATCCCCAAACATCCTACTTATTTTTTTTAATTGGAGGCCCTGGGAAATAAAGTGGCGTTTTTGGCAATTGCTAGCGTCACATGATATGTGCACAGCCAGTTTCAAACTGCCAAAGTTTAGGAAATAAAAACACTTTAATGCAGGGGTCTTCCATCATCCAAAGGTGACACTTTACAGGCTACCGGTTGAAGGTTACCCAAGAGGTCTGGTGCTCGAATTGTTGCTCTCGCTCTGTCGTTTGCGGCGATACCTCACATGTGTGCTGCGATCGCCATGTACATATGCCTGTGGAACGTACGTATGCGTTTGCATTGATGCGTTCCCTTGAAAAAAAAAATATTAATTTCGGTTTTTGCTATCACAACAGCAATCCCCCTTACTCATGACGTTAGGTTTGCAAGCCCGTTGCTTTAGCACCTGAGCCAGCTTGTACTTGTTAAAGACGAAAGCCTTAGCATGGACTTGGGAGGCAGCCTACCTAACCTTAGCCACCTGCCACCTTGGCCATGTCAAAATCAGCATTTCTTGGGGCCCAACAGAAGAGCCCCCAAACATCTTTTGTTGTGTAATCAGAGGCCCTGGAAAATAAAACAGGGGTTTTTGCAATCATTTACATCACACGATATTTCCACCGGCAGATATAAAACGCAAATAACCATGCCTGACAGTAAGCTCAAGAGAAAGCCAAGAGAATCCAGCTACGTAGCAACCAACGTACCGCTTCCGGGATTCAAACCCATGACCCCACGCTTCTAAGTCCGGCGCTCTACCCCTGAGCCACCGTTAGAACTGTTTGTGAAAGTATGTAAATTACAGGGGTCTAGCTTCTACTTTTTTCAGCACAATCCTGACTTTTTTTTACATACTTGTCAAAATCTGCATTTTTGGGGTCAAAAAATGACTAGGAATCCCCAAACATCCTACTTATTTTTTTTAATTGGAGGCCCTGGGAAATAAAGTGGCGTTTTTGGCAATTGCTAGCGTCACATGATATGTGCACAGCCAGTTTCAAACTGCCAAAGTTTAGGAAATAAAAACACTTTAATGCAGGGGTCTTCCATCATCCAAAGGTGACACTTTACAGGCTACCGGTTGAAGGTTACCCAAGAGGTCTGGTGCTCGAATTGTTGCTCTCGCTCTGTCGTTTGCGGCGACACCTCACATGTGTGCTGCGATCGCCATGTACATATGCCTGTGGAACGTACGTATGCGTTTGCATTTATGCGTTCCCCTGAAAAAAAAAAAAGACATTTCTGTTTTTGCTATCACAACAGCAATCCCCCTTACTCATGACGTTAGGTTTGCAAGCCCGTTGCTTTAGCACCTGAGCCAGCTTGTACTTGTTAAAGACGGAAGCCTTAGCATGGACTTGGGAGGCAGCCTACCTAACCTTAGCCACCTGCCACCTTGGCCATGTCAAAATCAGCATTTCTTGGGGCCCAACAGAAGAGCCCCCAAACATCTTTTGTTGTGTAATCAGAGGCCCTGGAAAATAAAACAGGGGTTTTTGCAATCATTTACATCACACGATATTTCCACCGGCAGATATAAAACGCAAATAACCATGCCTGACAGTAAGCTCAAGAGAAAGCAGCTACGTAGCAACCAACGTACCGCTTCTGGGATTCAAACCCGTGACCCCACGCTTCTAAGTCCGGCGCTCTACCCCTGAGCCACCGTTAGAACTGTTTGTGAAAGTATGTAAATTACAGGGGTCCAGCTTCTACTTTTTTCAGCACAAACCTGACTTTTTTTTACATACTTGTCAAAATCTGCATTTTTGGGGTCAAAAAATGACTAGGAATCCCCAAACATCCTACTTATTTTTTTTAATTGGAGGCCCTGGGAAATAAAGTGGCGTTTTTGGCAATTGCTAGCGTCACATGATATGTGCACAGCCAGTTTCAAACTGCCAAAGTTTAGGAAATAAAAACACTTTAATGCAGGGGTCTTCCATCATCCAAAGGTGACACTTTACAGGCTACCGGTTGAAGGTTACCCAAGAGGTCTGGTGCTCGAATTGTTGCTCTCGCTCTGACGTTTGCGGCGATACCTCACATGTGAGCTGCGATCGCCATGTACATATGCCTGTGGAACGTACGTATGCGTTTGCATTTATGCGTTCCCCTGAAAAAAAAAAAAGACATTTCTGTTTTTGCTATCACAACAGCAATCCCCCTTACTCATGACGTTAGGTTTGCAAGCCCGTTGCTTTAGCACCTGAGCCAGCTTGTACTTGTTAAAGACGGAAGCCTTAGCATGGACTTGGGAGGCAGCCTACCTAACCTTAGCCACCTGCCACCTTGGCCATGTCAAAATCAGCATTTCTTGGGGCCCAACAGAAGAGCCCCCAAACATCTTTTGTTGTGTAATCAGAGGCCCTGGAAAATAAAACAGGGGTTTTTGCAATCATTTACATCACACGATATTTCCACCGGCAGATATAAAACGCAAATAACCATGCCTGACAGTAAGCTCAAGAGAAAGCAGCTACGTAGCAACCAACGTACCGCTTCTGGGATTCAAACCCGTGACCCCACGCTTCTAAGTCCGGCGCTCTACCCCTGAGCCACCGTTAGAACTGTTTGTGAAAGTATGTAAATTACAGGGGTCCAGCTTCTACTTTTTTCAGCACAATCCTGACTTTTTTTTACATACTTGTCAAAATCTGCATTTTTGGGGTCAAAAAATGACTAGGAATCCCCAAACATCCTACTTATTTTTTTTAATTGGAGGCCCTGGGAAATAAAGTGGCGTTTTTGGCAATTGCTAGCGTCACATGATATGTGCACAGCCAGTTTCAAACTGCCAAAGTTTAGGAAATAAAAACACTTTAATGCAGGGGTCTTCCATCATCCAAAGGTGACACTTTACAGGCTACCGGTTGAAGGTTACCCAAGAGGTCTGGTGCTCGAATTGTTGCTCTCGCTCTGTCGTTTGCGGCGATACCTCACATGTGAGCTGCGATCGCCATGTACATATGCCTGTGGAACGTACGTATGCGTTTGCATTTATGCGTTCCCCTGAAAAAAAAAAAAGACATTTCTGTTTTTGCTATCACAACAGCAATCCCCCTTACTCATGACGTTAGGTTTGCAAGCCCGTTGCTTTAGCACCTGAGCCAGCTTGTACTTGTTAAAGACGGAAGCCTTAGCATGGACTTGGGAGGCAGCCTACCTAACCTTAGCCACCTGCCACCTTGGCCATGTCAAAATCAGCATTTCTTGGGGCCCAACAGAAGAGCCCCCAAACATCTTTTGTTGTGTAATCAGAGGCCCTGGAAAATAAAACAGGGGTTTTTGCAATCATTTACATCACACGATATTTCCACCGGCAGATATAAAACGCAAATAACCATGCCTGACAGTAAGCTCAAGAGAAAGCAGCTACGTAGCAACCAACGTACCGCTTCTGGGATTCAAACCCGTGACCCCACGCTTCTAAGTCCGGCGCTCTACCCCTGAGCCACCGTTAGAACTGTTTGTGAAAGTATGTAAATTACAGGGGTCCAGCTTCTACTTTTTTCAGCACAATCCTGACTTTTTTTTACATACTTGTCAAAATCTGCATTTTTGGGGTCAAAAAATGACTAGGAATCCCCAAACATCCTACTTATTTTTTTTAATTGGAGGCCCTGGGAAATAAAGTGGCGTTTTTGGCAATTGCTAGCGTCACATGATATGTGCACAGCCAGTTTCAAACTGCCAAAGTTTAGGAAATAAAAACACTTTAATGCAGGGGTCTTCCATCATCCAAAGGTGACACTTTACAGGCTACCGGTTGAAGGTTACCCAAGAGGTCTGGTGCTCGAATTGTTGCTCTCGCTCTGTCGTTTGCGGCGACACCTCACATGTGTGCTGCGATCGCCATGTACATATGCCTGTGGAACGTACGTATGCGTTTGCATTTATGCGTTCCCCTGAAAAAAAAAAAAGACATTTCTGTTTTTGCTATCACAACAGCAATCCCCCTTACTCATGACGTTAGGTTTGCAAGCCCGTTGCTTTAGCACCTGAGCCAGCTTGTACTTGTTAAAGACGGAAGCCTTAGCATGGACTTGGGAGGCAGCCTACCTAACCTTAGCCACCTGCCACCTTGGCCATGTCAAAATCAGCATTTCTTGGGGCCCAACAGAAGAGCCCCCAAACATCTTTTGTTGTGTAATCAGAGGCCCTGGAAAATAAAACAGGGGTTTTTGCAATCATTTACATCACACGATATTTCCACCGGCAGATATAAAACGCAAATAACCATGCCTGACAGTAAGCTCAAGAGAAAGCAGCTACGTAGCAACCAACGTACCGCTTCTGGGATTCAAACCCATGACCCCACGCTTCTAAGTCCGGCGCTCTACCCCTGAGCCACCGTTAGAACTGTTTGTGAAAGTATGTAAATTACAGGGGTCTAGCTTCTACTTTTTTCAGCACAATCCTGACTTTTTTTTACATACTTGTCAAAATCTGCATTTTTGGGGTCAAAAAATGACTAGGAATCCCCAAACATCCTACTTATTTTTTTTAATTGGAGGCCCTGGGAAATAAAGTGGCGTTTTTGGCAATTGCTAGCGTCACATGATATGTGCACAGCCAGTTTCAAACTGCCAAAGTTTAGGAAATAAAAACACTTTAATGCAGGGGTCTTCCATCATCCAAAGGTGACACTTTACAGGCTACCGGTTGAAGGTTACCCAAGAGGTCTGGTGCTCGAATTGTTGCTCTCGCTCTGTCGTTTGCGGCGATACCTCACATGTGAGCTGCGATCGCCATGTACATATGCCTGTGGAACGTACGTATGCGTTTGCATTTATGCGTTCCCCTGAAAAAAAAAAAAGACATTTCTGTTTTTGCTATCACAACAGCAATCCCCCTTACTCATGACGTTAGGTTTGCAAGCCCGTTGCTTTAGCACCTGAGCCAGCTTGTACTTGTTAAAGACGGAAGCCTTAGCATGGACTTGGGAGGCAGCCTACCTAACCTTAGCCACCTGCCACCTTGGCCATGTCAAAATCAGCATTTCTTGGGGCCCAACAGAAGAGCCCCCAAACATCTTTTGTTGTGTAATCAGAGGCCCTGGAAAATAAAACAGGGGTTTTTGCAATCATTTACATCACACGATATTTCCACCGGCAGATATAAAACGCAAATAACCATGCCTGACAGTAAGCTCAAGAGAAAGCAGCTACGTAGCAACCAACGTACCGCTTCCGGGATTCAAACCCGTGACCCCACGCTTCTAAGTCCGGCGCTCTACCCCTGAGCCACCGTTAGAACTGTTTGTGAAAGTATGTAAATTACAGGGGTCTAGCTTCTACTTTTTTCAGCACAATCCTGACTTTTTTTTACATACTTGTCAAAATCTGCATTTTTGGGGTCAAAAAATGACTAGGAATCCCCAAACATCCTACTTATTTTTTTTAATTGGAGGCCCTGGGAAATAAAGTGGCGTTTTTGGCAATTGCTAGCGTCACATGATATGTGCACAGCCAGTTTCAAACTGCCAAAGTTTAGGAAATAAAAACACTTTAATGCAGGGGTCTTCCATCATCCAAAGGTGACACTTTACAGGCTACCGGTTGAAGGTTACCCAAGAGGTCTGGTGCTCGAATTGTTGCTCTCGCTCTGTCGTTTGCGGCGACACCTCACATGTGTGCTGCGATCGCCATGTACATATGCCTGTGGAACGTACGTATGCGTTTGCATTTATGCGTTCCCCTGAAAAAAAAAAAAGACATTTCTGTTTTTGCTATCACAACAGCAATCCCCCTTACTCATGACGTTAGGTTTGCAAGCCCGTTGCTTTAGCACCTGAGCCAGCTTGTACTTGTTAAAGACGGAAGCCTTAGCATGGACTTGGGAGGCAGCCTACCTAACCTTAGCCACCTGCCACCTTGGCCATGTCAAAATCAGCATTTCTTGGGGCCCAACAGAAGAGCCCCCAAACATCTTTTGTTGTGTAATCAGAGGCCCTGGAAAATAAAACAGGGGTTTTTGCAATCATTTACATCACACGATATTTCCACCGGCAGATATAAAACGCAAATAACCATGCCTGACAGTAAGCTCAAGAGAAAGCAGCTACGTAGCAACCAACGTACCGCTTCTGGGATTCAAACCCGTGACCCCACGCTTCTAAGTCCGGCGCTCTACCCCTGAGCCACCGTTAGAACTGTTTGTGAAAGTATGTAAATTACAGGGGTCCAGCTTCTACTTTTTTCAGCACAAACCTGACTTTTTTTTACATACTTGTCAAAATCTGCATTTTTGGGGTCAAAAAATGACTAGGAATCCCCAAACATCCTACTTATTTTTTTTAATTGGAGGCCCTGGGAAATAAAGTGGCGTTTTTGGCAATTGCTAGCGTCACATGATATGTGCACAGCCAGTTTCAAACTGCCAAAGTTTAGGAAATAAAAACACTTTAATGCAGGGGTCTTCCATCATCCAAAGGTGACACTTTACAGGCTACCGGTTGAAGGTTACCCAAGAGGTCTGGTGCTCGAATTGTTGCTCTCGCTCTGACGTTTGCGGCGATACCTCACATGTGAGCTGCGATCGCCATGTACATATGCCTGTGGAACGTACGTATGCGTTTGCATTTATGCGTTCCCCTGAAAAAAAAAAAAGACATTTCTGTTTTTGCTATCACAACAGCAATCCCCCTTACTCATGACGTTAGGTTTGCAAGCCCGTTGCTTTAGCACCTGAGCCAGCTTGTACTTGTTAAAGACGGAAGCCTTAGCATGGACTTGGGAGGCAGCCTACCTAACCTTAGCCACCTGCCACCTTGGCCATGTCAAAATCAGCATTTCTTGGGGCCCAACAGAAGAGCCCCCAAACATCTTTTGTTGTGTAATCAGAGGCCCTGGAAAATAAAACAGGGGTTTTTGCAATCATTTACATCACACGATATTTCCACCGGCAGATATAAAACGCAAATAACCATGCCTGACAGTAAGCTCAAGAGAAAGCAGCTACGTAGCAACCAACGTACCGCTTCTGGGATTCAAACCCGTGACCCCACGCTTCTAAGTCCGGCACTCTACCCCTGAGCCACCGTTAGAACTGTTTGTGAAAGTATGTAAATTACAGGGGTCTAGCTTCTACTTTTTTCAGCACAATCCTGACTTTTTTTTACATACTTGTCAAAATCTGCATTTTTGGGGTCAAAAAATGACTAGGAATCCCCAAACATCCTACTTATTTTTTTTAATTGGAGGCCCTGGGAAATAAAGTGGCGTTTTTGGCAATTGCTAGCGTCACATGATATGTGCACAGCCAGTTTCAAACTGCCAAAGTTTAGGAAATAAAAACACTTTAATGCAGGGGTCTTCCATCATCCAAAGGTGACACTTTACAGGCTACCGGTTGAAGGTTACCCAAGAGGTCTGGTGCTCGAATTGTTGCTCTCGCTCTGTCGTTTGCGGCGATACCTCACATGTGAGCTGCGATCGCCATGTACATATGCCTGTGGAACGTACGTATGCGTTTGCATTTATGCGTTCCCCTGAAAAAAAAAAAAGACATTTCTGTTTTTGCTATCACAACAGCAATCCCCCTTACTCATGACGTTAGGTTTGCAAGCCCGTTGCTTTAGCACCTGAGCCAGCTTGTACTTGTTAAAGACGGAAGCCTTAGCATGGACTTGGGAGGCAGCCTACCTAACCTTAGCCACCTGCCACCTTGGCCATGTCAAAATCAGCATTTCTTGGGGCCCAACAGAAGAGCCCCCAAACATCTTTTGTTGTGTAATCAGAGGCCCTGGAAAATAAAACAGGGGTTTTTGCAATCATTTACATCACACGATATTTCCACCGGCAGATATAAAACGCAAATAACCATGCCTGACAGTAAGCTCAAGAGAAAGCCAAGAGAATCCAGCTACGTAGCAACCAACGTACCGCTTCCGGGATTCAAACCCATGACCCCACGCTTCTAAGTCCGGCGCTCTACCCCTGAGCCACCGTTAGAACTGTTTGTGAAAGTATGTAAATTACAGGGGTCCAGCTTCTACTTTTTTCAGCACAAACCTGACTTTTTTTTACATACTTGTCAAAATCTGCATTTTTGGGGTCAAAAAATGACTAGGAATCCCCAAACATCCTACTTATTTTTTTTAATTGGAGGCCCTGGGAAATAAAGTGGCGTTTTTGGCAATTGCTAGCGTCACATGATATGTGCACAGCCAGTTTCAAACTGCCAAAGTTTAGGAAATAAAAACACTTTAATGCAGGGGTCTTCCATCATCCAAAGGTGACACTTTACAGGCTACCGGTTGAAGGTTACCCAAGAGGTCTGGTGCTCGAATTGTTGCTCTCGCTCTGTCGTTTGCGGCGATACCTCACATGTGTGCTGCGATCGCCATGTACATATGCCTGTGGAACGTACGTATGCGTTTGCATTTATGCGTTCCCCTGAAAAAAAAAAAAGACATTTCTGTTTTTGCTATCACAACAGCAATCCCCCTTACTCATGACGTTAGGTTTGCAAGCCCGTTGCTTTAGCACCTGAGCCAGCTTGTACTTGTTAAAGACGAAAGCCTTAGCATGGACTTGGGAGGCAGCCTACCTAACCTTAGCCACCTGCCACCTTGGCCATGTCAAAATCAGCATTTCTTGGGGCCCAACAGAAGAGCCCCCAAACATCTTTTGTTGTGTAATCAGCGGCCCTGGAATATAAAACAGGGGTTTTTGCAATCATTTACATCACACGATATTTCCACCGGCAGATATAAAACGCAAATAACCATGCCTGACAGTAAGCTCAAGAGAAAGCCAAGAGAATCCAGCTACGTAGCAACCAACGTACCGCTTAAGGGATTCAAACCCATGACCCCACGCTTCTAAGTCCGGCGCTCTACCCCTGAGCCACCGTTAGAACTGTTTGTGAAAGTATGTAAATTACAGGGGTCCAGCTTCTACTTTTTTCAGCACAAACCTGACTTTTTTTTACATACTTGTCAAAATCTGCATTTTTGGGGTCAAAAAATGACTAGGAATCCCCAAACATCCTTCTTATTTTTTTTAATTGGAGGCCCTGGGAAATAAAGTGGCGTTTTTGGCAATTGCTAGCGTCACATGATATGTGCACAGCCAGTTTCAAACTGCCAAAGTTTAGGAAATAAAAACACTTTAATGCAGGGGTCTTCCATCATCCAAAGGTGACACTTTACAGGCTACCGGTTGAAGGTTACCCAAGAGGTCTGGTGCTCGAATTGTTGCTCTCGCTCTGTCGTTTGCGGCGATACCTCACATGTGTGCTGCGATCGCCATGTACATATGCCTGTGGAACGTACGTATGCGTTTGCATTGATGCGTTCCCTTGAAAAAAAAAATATTAATTTCGGTTTTTGCTATCACAACAGCAATCCCCCTTACTCATGACGTTAGGTTTGCAAGCCCGTTGCTTTAGCACCTGAGCCAGCTTGTACTTATTAAAGACGAAAGCCTTAGCATGGACTTGGGAGGCAGCCTACCTAACCTTAGCCACCTGCCACCTTGGCCATGTCAAAATCAGCATTTCTTGGGGCCCAACAGAAGAGCCCCCAAACATCTTTTGTTGTGTAATCAGCGGCCCTGGAATATAAAACAGGGGTTTTTGCAATCATTTACATCACACGATATTCCACCGGCAGATATAAAACGCAAATAACCATGCCTGACAGTAAGCTCAAGAGAAAGCCAAGAGAATCCAGCTACGTAGCAACCAACGTACCGCTTCCGGGATTCAAACCCATGACCCCACGCTTCTAAGTCCGGCGCTCTACCCCTGAGCCACCGTTAGAACTGTTTGTGAAAGTATGTAAATTACAGGGGTCCAGCTTCTACTTTTTTCAGCACAAACCTGACTTTTTTTTACATACTTGTCAAAATCTGCATTTTTGGGGTCAAAAAATGACTAGGAATCCCCAAACATCCTACTTATTTTTTTTAATTGGAGGCCCTGGGAAATAAAGTGGCGTTTTTGGCAATTGCTAGCGTCACATGATATGTGCACAGCCAGTTTCAAACTGCCAAAGTTTAGGAAATAAAAACACTTTAATGCAGGGGTCTTCCATCATCCAAAGGTGACACTTTACAGGCTACCGGTTGAAGGTTACCCAAGAGGTCTGGTGCTCGAATTGTTGCTCTCGCTCTGTCGTTTGCGGCGATACCTCACATGTGAGCTGCGATCGCCATGTACATATGCCTGTGGAACGTACGTATGCGTTTGCATTTATGCGTTCCCCTGAAAAAAAAAAAAGACATTTCTGTTTTTGCTATCACAACAGCAATCCCCCTTACTCATGACGTTAGGTTTGCAAGCCCGTTGCTTTAGCACCTGAGCCAGCTTGTACTTGTTAAAGACGGAAGCCTTAGCATGGACTTGGGAGGCAGCCTACCTAACCTTAGCCACCTGCCACCTTGGCCATGTCAAAATCAGCATTTCTTGGGGCCCAACAGAAGAGCCCCCAAACATCTTTTGTTGTGTAATCAGAGGCCCTGGAAAATAAAACAGGGGTTTTTGCAATCATTTACATCACACGATATTTCCACCGGCAGATATAAAACGCAAATAACCATGCCTGACAGTAAGCTCAAGAGAAAGCAGCTACGTAGCAACCAACGTACCGCTTCCGGGATTCAAACCCGTGACCCCACGCTTCTAAGTCCGGCGCTCTACCCCTGAGCCACCGTTAGAACTGTTTGTGAAAGTATGTAAATTACAGGGGTCTAGCTTCTACTTTTTTCAGCACAATCCTGACTTTTTTTTACATACTTGTCAAAATCTGCATTTTTGGGGTCAAAAAATGACTAGGAATCCCCAAACATCCTACTTATTTTTTTTAATTGGAGGCCCTGGGAAATAAAGTGGCGTTTTTGGCAATTGCTAGCGTCACATGATATGTGCACAGCCAGTTTCAAACTGCCAAAGTTTAGGAAATAAAAACACTTTAATGCAGGGGTCTTCCATCATCCAAAGGTGACACTTTACAGGCTACCGGTTGAAGGTTACCCAAGAGGTCTGGTGCTCGAATTGTTGCTCTCGCTCTGTCGTTTGCGGCGACACCTCACATGTGTGCTGCGATCGCCATGTACATATGCCTGTGGAACGTACGTATGCGTTTGCATTTATGCGTTCCCCTGAAAAAAAAAAAAGACATTTCTGTTTTTGCTATCACAACAGCAATCCCCCTTACTCATGACGTTAGGTTTGCAAGCCCGTTGCTTTAGCACCTGAGCCAGCTTGTACTTGTTAAAGACGGAAGCCTTAGCATGGACTTGGGAGGCAGCCTACCTAACCTTAGCCACCTGCCACCTTGGCCATGTCAAAATCAGCATTTCTTGGGGCCCAACAGAAGAGCCCCCAAACATCTTTTGTTGTGTAATCAGAGGCCCTGGAAAATAAAACAGGGGTTTTTGCAATCATTTACATCACACGATATTTCCACCGGCAGATATAAAACGCAAATAACCATGCCTGACAGTAAGCTCAAGAGAAAGCAGCTACGTAGCAACCAACGTACCGCTTCTGGGATTCAAACCCGTGACCCCACGCTTCTAAGTCCGGCGCTCTACCCCTGAGCCACCGTTAGAACTGTTTGTGAAAGTATGTAAATTACAGGGGTCCAGCTTCTACTTTTTTCAGCACAAACCTGACTTTTTTTTACATACTTGTCAAAATCTGCATTTTTGGGGTCAAAAAATGACTAGGAATCCCCAAACATCCTACTTATTTTTTTTAATTGGAGGCCCTGGGAAATAAAGTGGCGTTTTTGGCAATTGCTAGCGTCACATGATATGTGCACAGCCAGTTTCAAACTGCCAAAGTTTAGGAAATAAAAACACTTTAATGCAGGGGTCTTCCATCATCCAAAGGTGACACTTTACAGGCTACCGGTTGAAGGTTACCCAAGAGGTCTGGTGCTCGAATTGTTGCTCTCGCTCTGACGTTTGCGGCGATACCTCACATGTGAGCTGCGATCGCCATGTACATATGCCTGTGGAACGTACGTATGCGTTTGCATTTATGCGTTCCCCTGAAAAAAAAAAAAGACATTTCTGTTTTTGCTATCACAACAGCAATCCCCCTTACTCATGACGTTAGGTTTGCAAGCCCGTTGCTTTAGCACCTGAGCCAGCTTGTACTTGTTAAAGACGGAAGCCTTAGCATGGACTTGGGAGGCAGCCTACCTAACCTTAGCCACCTGCCACCTTGGCCATGTCAAAATCAGCATTTCTTGGGGCCCAACAGAAGAGCCCCCAAACATCTTTTGTTGTGTAATCAGAGGCCCTGGAAAATAAAACAGGGGTTTTTGCAATCATTTACATCACACGATATTTCCACCGGCAGATATAAAACGCAAATAACCATGCCTGACAGTAAGCTCAAGAGAAAGCAGCTACGTAGCAACCAACGTACCGCTTCTGGGATTCAAACCCGTGACCCCACGCTTCTAAGTCCGGCGCTCTACCCCTGAGCCACCGTTAGAACTGTTTGTGAAAGTATGTAAATTACAGGGGTCCAGCTTCTACTTTTTTCAGCACAAACCTGACTTTTTTTTACATACTTGTCAAAATCTGCATTTTTGGGGTCAAAAAATGACTAGGAATCCCCAAACATCCTACTTATTTTTTTTAATTGGAGGCCCTGGGAAATAAAGTGGCGTTTTTGGCAATTGCTAGCGTCACATGATATGTGCACAGCCAGTTTCAAACTGCCAAAGTTTAGGAAATAAAAACACTTTAATGCAGGGGTCTTCCATCATCCAAAGGTGACACTTTACAGGCTACCGGTTGAAGGTTACCCAAGAGGTCTGGTGCTCGAATTGTTGCTCTCGCTCTGACGTTTGCGGCGATACCTCACATGTGAGCTGCGATCGCCATGTACATATGCCTGTGGAACGTACGTATGCGTTTGCATTTATGCGTTCCCCTGAAAAAAAAAAAAGACATTTCTGTTTTTGCTATCACAACAGCAATCCCCCTTACTCATGACGTTAGGTTTGCAAGCCCGTTGCTTTAGCACCTGAGCCAGCTTGTACTTGTTAAAGACGGAAGCCTTAGCATGGACTTGGGAGGCAGCCTACCTAACCTTAGCCACCTGCCACCTTGGCCATGTCAAAATCAGCATTTCTTGGGGCCCAACAGAAGAGCCCCCAAACATCTTTTGTTGTGTAATCAGAGGCCCTGGAAAATAAAACAGGGGTTTTTGCAATCATTTACATCACACGATATTTCCACCGGCAGATATAAAACGCAAATAACCATGCCTGACAGTAAGCTCAAGAGAAAGCAGCTACGTAGCAACCAACGTACCGCTTCTGGGATTCAAACCCGTGACCCCACGCTTCTAAGTCCGGCACTCTACCCCTGAGCCACCGTTAGAACTGTTTGTGAAAGTATGTAAATTACAGGGGTCTAGCTTCTACTTTTTTCAGCACAATCCTGACTTTTTTTTACATACTTGTCAAAATCTGCATTTTTGGGGTCAAAAAATGACTAGGAATCCCCAAACATCCTACTTATTTTTTTTAATTGGAGGCCCTGGGAAATAAAGTGGCGTTTTTGGCAATTGCTAGCGTCACATGATATGTGCACAGCCAGTTTCAAACTGCCAAAGTTTAGGAAATAAAAACACTTTAATGCAGGGGTCTTCCATCATCCAAAGGTGACACTTTACAGGCTACCGGTTGAAGGTTACCCAAGAGGTCTGGTGCTCGAATTGTTGCTCTCGCTCTGTCGTTTGCGGCGATACCTCACATGTGAGCTGCGATCGCCATGTACATATGCCTGTGGAACGTACGTATGCGTTTGCATTTATGCGTTCCCCTGAAAAAAAAAAAAGACATTTCTGTTTTTGCTATCACAACAGCAATCCCCCTTACTCATGACGTTAGGTTTGCAAGCCCGTTGCTTTAGCACCTGAGCCAGCTTGTACTTGTTAAAGACGAAAGCCTTAGCATGGACTTGGGAGGCAGCCTACCTAACCTTAGCCACCTGCCACCTTGGCCATGTCAAAATCAGCATTTCTTGGGGCCCAACAGAAGAGCCCCCAAACATCTTTTGTTGTGTAATCAGCGGCCCTGGAATATAAAACAGGGGTTTTTGCAATCATTTACATCACACGATATTTCCACCGGCAGATATAAAACGCAAATAACCATGCCTGACAGTAAGCTCAAGAGAAAGCCAAGAGAATCCAGCTACGTAGCAACCAACGTACCGCTTAAGGGATTCAAACCCATGACCCCACGCTTCTAAGTCCGGCGCTCTACCCCTGAGCCACCGTTAGAACTGTTTGTGAAAGTATGTAAATTACAGGGGTCCAGCTTCTACTTTTTTCAGCACAAACCTGACTTTTTTTTACATACTTGTCAAAATCTGCATTTTTGGGGTCAAAAAATGACTAGGAATCCCCAAACATCCTTCTTATTTTTTTTAATTGGAGGCCCTGGGAAATAAAGTGGCGTTTTTGGCAATTGCTAGCGTCACATGATATGTGCACAGCCAGTTTCAAACTGCCAAAGTTTAGGAAATAAAAACACTTTAATGCAGGGGTCTTCCATCATCCAAAGGTGACACTTTACAGGCTACCGGTTGAAGGTTACCCAAGAGGTCTGGTGCTCGAATTGTTGCTCTCGCTCTGTCGTTTGCGGCGATACCTCACATGTGTGCTGCGATCGCCATGTACATATGCCTGTGGAACGTACGTATGCGTTTGCATTGATGCGTTCCCTTGAAAAAAAAAATATTAATTTCGGTTTTTGCTATCACAACAGCAATCCCCCTTACTCATGACGTTAGGTTTGCAAGCCCGTTGCTTTAGCACCTGAGCCAGCTTGTACTTATTAAAGACGAAAGCCTTAGCATGGACTTGGGAGGCAGCCTACCTAACCTTAGCCACCTGCCACCTTGGCCATGTCAAAATCAGCATTTCTTGGGGCCCAACAGAAGAGCCCCCAAACATCTTTTGTTGTGTAATCAGCGGCCCTGGAATATAAAACAGGGGTTTTTGCAATCATTTACATCACACGATATTCCACCGGCAGATATAAAACGCAAATAACCATGCCTGACAGTAAGCTCAAGAGAAAGCCAAGAGAATCCAGCTACGTAGCAACCAACGTACCGCTTCCGGGATTCAAACCCATGACCCCACGCTTCTAAGTCCGGCGCTCTACCCCTGAGCCACCGTTAGAACTGTTTGTGAAAGTATGTAAATTACAGGGGTCCAGCTTCTACTTTTTTCAGCACAAACCTGACTTTTTTTTACATACTTGTCAAAATCTGCATTTTTGGGGTCAAAAAATGACTAGGAATCCCCAAACATCCTACTTATTTTTTTTAATTGGAGGCCCTGGGAAATAAAGTGGCGTTTTTGGCAATTGCTAGCGTCACATGATATGTGCACAGCCAGTTTCAAACTGCCAAAGTTTAGGAAATAAAAACACTTTAATGCAGGGGTCTTCCATCATCCAAAGGTGACACTTTACAGGCTACCGGTTGAAGGTTACCCAAGAGGTCTGGTGCTCGAATTGTTGCTCTCGCTCTGTCGTTTGCGGCGATACCTCACATGTGAGCTGCGATCGCCATGTACATATGCCTGTGGAACGTACGTATGCGTTTGCATTTATGCGTTCCCCTGAAAAAAAAAAAAGACATTTCTGTTTTTGCTATCACAACAGCAATCCCCCTTACTCATGACGTTAGGTTTGCAAGCCCGTTGCTTTAGCACCTGAGCCAGCTTGTACTTGTTAAAGACGGAAGCCTTAGCATGGACTTGGGAGGCAGCCTACCTAACCTTAGCCACCTGCCACCTTGGCCATGTCAAAATCAGCATTTCTTGGGGCCCAACAGAAGAGCCCCCAAACATCTTTTGTTGTGTAATCAGAGGCCCTGGAAAATAAAACAGGGGTTTTTGCAATCATTTACATCACACGATATTTCCACCGGCAGATATAAAACGCAAATAACCATGCCTGACAGTAAGCTCAAGAGAAAGCAGCTACGTAGCAACCAACGTACCGCTTCCGGGATTCAAACCCGTGACCCCACGCTTCTAAGTCCGGCGCTCTACCCCTGAGCCACCGTTAGAACTGTTTGTGAAAGTATGTAAATTACAGGGGTCCAGCTTCTACTTTTTTCAGCACAAACCTGACTTTTTTTTACATACTTGTCAAAATCTGCATTTTTGGGGTCAAAAAATGACTAGGAATCCCCAAACATCCTACTTATTTTTTTTAATTGGAGGCCCTGGGAAATAAAGTGGCGTTTTTGGCAATTGCTAGCGTCACATGATATGTGCACAGCCAGTTTCAAACTGCCAAAGTTTAGGAAATAAAAACACTTTAATGCAGGGGTCTTCCATCATCCAAAGGTGACACTTTACAGGCTACCGGTTGAAGGTTACCCAAGAGGTCTGGTGCTCGAATTGTTGCTCTCGCTCTGACGTTTGCGGCGATACCTCACATGTGAGCTGCGATCGCCATGTACATATGCCTGTGGAACGTACGTATGCGTTTGCATTTATGCGTTCCCCTGAAAAAAAAAAAAGACATTTCTGTTTTTGCTATCACAACAGCAATCCCCCTTACTCATGACGTTAGGTTTGCAAGCCCGTTGCTTTAGCACCTGAGCCAGCTTGTACTTGTTAAAGACGGAAGCCTTAGCATGGACTTGGGAGGCAGCCTACCTAACCTTAGCCACCTGCCACCTTGGCCATGTCAAAATCAGCATTTCTTGGGGCCCAACAGAAGAGCCCCCAAACATCTTTTGTTGTGTAATCAGAGGCCCTGGAAAATAAAACAGGGGTTTTTGCAATCATTTACATCACACGATATTTCCACCGGCAGATATAAAACGCAAATAACCATGCCTGACAGTAAGCTCAAGAGAAAGCAGCTACGTAGCAACCAACGTACCGCTTCTGGGATTCAAACCCGTGACCCCACGCTTCTAAGTCCGGCGCTCTAACAATGAGCCACCGTTAGAACTGTTTGTGAAAGTATGTAAATTACAGGGGTCCAGCTTCTACTTTTTTCAGCACAATCCTGACTTTTTTTTACATACTTGTCAAAATCTGCATTTTTGGGGTCAAAAAATGACTAGGAATCCCCAAACATCCTACTTATTTTTTTTAATTGGAGGCCCTGGGAAATAAAGTGGCGTTTTTGGCAATTGCTAGCGTCACATGATATGTGCACAGCCAGTTTCAAACTGCCAAAGTTTAGGAAATAAAAACACTTTAATGCAGGGGTCTTCCATCATCCAAAGGTGACACTTTACAGGCTACCGGTTGAAGGTTACCCAAGAGGTCTGGTGCTCGAATTGTTGCTCTCGCTCTGTCGTTTGCGGCGACACCTCACATGTGTGCTGCGATCGCCATGTACATATGCCTGTGGAACGTACGTATGCGTTTGCATTTATGCGTTCCCCTGAAAAAAAAAAAAGACATTTCTGTTTTTGCTATCACAACAGCAATCCCCCTTACTCATGACGTTAGGTTTGCAAGCCCGTTGCTTTAGCACCTGAGCCAGCTTGTACTTGTTAAAGACGGAAGCCTTAGCATGGACTTGGGAGGCAGCCTACCTAACCTTAGCCACCTGCCACCTTGGCCATGTCAAAATCAGCATTTCTTGGGGCCCAACAGAAGAGCCCCCAAACATCTTTTGTTGTGTAATCAGAGGCCCTGGAAAATAAAACAGGGGTTTTTGCAATCATTTACATCACACGATATTTCCACCGGCAGATATAAAACGCAAATAACCATGCCTGACAGTAAGCTCAAGAGAAAGCAGCTACGTAGCAACCAACGTACCGCTTCTGGGATTCAAACCCGTGACCCCACGCTTCTAAGTCCGGCGCTCTACCCCTGAGCCACCGTTAGAACTGTTTGTGAAAGTATGTAAATTACAGGGGTCCAGCTTCTACTTTTTTCAGCACAAACCTGACTTTTTTTTACATACTTGTCAAAATCTGCATTTTTGGGGTCAAAAAATGACTAGGAATCCCCAAACATCCTACTTATTTTTTTTAATTGGAGGCCCTGGGAAATAAAGTGGCGTTTTTGGCAATTGCTAGCGTCACATGATATGTGCACAGCCAGTTTCAAACTGCCAAAGTTTAGGAAATAAAAACACTTTAATGCAGGGGTCTTCCATCATCCAAAGGTGACACTTTACAGGCTACCGGTTGAAGGTTACCCAAGAGGTCTGGTGCTCGAATTGTTGCTCTCGCTCTGACGTTTGCGGCGATACCTCACATGTGAGCTGCGATCGCCATGTACATATGCCTGTGGAACGTACGTATGCGTTTGCATTTATGCGTTCCCCTGAAAAAAAAAAAAGACATTTCTGTTTTTGCTATCACAACAGCAATCCCCCTTACTCATGACGTTAGGTTTGCAAGCCCGTTGCTTTAGCACCTGAGCCAGCTTGTACTTGTTAAAGACGGAAGCCTTAGCATGGACTTGGGAGGCAGCCTACCTAACCTTAGCCACCTGCCACCTTGGCCATGTCAAAATCAGCATTTCTTGGGGCCCAACAGAAGAGCCCCCAAACATCTTTTGTTGTGTAATCAGAGGCCCTGGAAAATAAAACAGGGGTTTTTGCAATCATTTACATCACACGATATTTCCACCGGCAGATATAAAACGCAAATAACCATGCCTGACAGTAAGCTCAAGAGAAAGCAGCTACGTAGCAACCAACGTACCGCTTCTGGGATTCAAACCCGTGACCCCACGCTTCTAAGTCCGGCGCTCTACCCCTGAGCCACCGTTAGAACTGTTTGTGAAAGTATGTAAATTACAGGGGTCCAGCTTCTACTTTTTTCAGCACAAACCTGACTTTTTTTTACATACTTGTCAAAATCTGCATTTTTGGGGTCAAAAAATGACTAGGAATCCCCAAACATCCTACTTATTTTTTTTAATTGGAGGCCCTGGGAAATAAAGTGGCGTTTTTGGCAATTGCTAGCGTCACATGATATGTGCACAGCCAGTTTCAAACTGCCAAAGTTTAGGAAATAAAAACACTTTAATGCAGGGGTCTTCCATCATCCAAAGGTGACACTTTACAGGCTACCGGTTGAAGGTTACCCAAGAGGTCTGGTGCTCGAATTGTTGCTCTCGCTCTGACGTTTGCGGCGATACCTCACATGTGAGCTGCGATCGCCATGTACATATGCCTGTGGAACGTACGTATGCGTTTGCATTTATGCGTTCCCCTGAAAAAAAAAAAAGACATTTCTGTTTTTGCTATCACAACAGCAATCCCCCTTACTCATGACGTTAGGTTTGCAAGCCCGTTGCTTTAGCACCTGAGCCAGCTTGTACTTGTTAAAGACGGAAGCCTTAGCATGGACTTGGGAGGCAGCCTACCTAACCTTAGCCACCTGCCACCTTGGCCATGTCAAAATCAGCATTTCTTGGGGCCCAACAGAAGAGCCCCCAAACATCTTTTGTTGTGTAATCAGAGGCCCTGGAAAATAAAACAGGGGTTTTTGCAATCATTTACATCACACGATATTTCCACCGGCAGATATAAAACGCAAATAACCATGCCTGACAGTAAGCTCAAGAGAAAGCAGCTACGTAGCAACCAACGTACCGCTTCTGGGATTCAAACCCGTGACCCCACGCTTCTAAGTCCGGCGCTCTACCCCTGAGCCACCGTTAGAACTGTTTGTGAAAGTATGTAAATTACAGGGGTCCAGCTTCTACTTTTTTCAGCACAATCCTGACTTTTTTTTACATACTTGTCAAAATCTGCATTTTTGGGGTCAAAAAATGACTAGGAATCCCCAAACATCCTACTTATTTTTTTTAATTGGAGGCCCTGGGAAATAAAGTGGCGTTTTTGGCAATTGCTAGCGTCACATGATATGTGCACAGCCAGTTTCAAACTGCCAAAGTTTAGGAAATAAAAACACTTTAATGCAGGGGTCTTCCATCATCCAAAGGTGACACTTTACAGGCTACCGGTTGAAGGTTACCCAAGAGGTCTGGTGCTCGAATTGTTGCTCTCGCTCTGTCGTTTGCGGCGACACCTCACATGTGTGCTGCGATCGCCATGTACATATGCCTGTGGAACGTACGTATGCGTTTGCATTTATGCGTTCCCCTGAAAAAAAAAAAAGACATTTCTGTTTTTGCTATCACAACAGCAATCCCCCTTACTCATGACGTTAGGTTTGCAAGCCCGTTGCTTTAGCACCTGAGCCAGCTTGTACTTGTTAAAGACGGAAGCCTTAGCATGGACTTGGGAGGCAGCCTACCTAACCTTAGCCACCTGCCACCTTGGCCATGTCAAAATCAGCATTTCTTGGGGCCCAACAGAAGAGCCCCCAAACATCTTTTGTTGTGTAATCAGAGGCCCTGGAAAATAAAACAGGGGTTTTTGCAATCATTTACATCACACGATATTTCCACCGGCAGATATAAAACGCAAATAACCATGCCTGACAGTAAGCTCAAGAGAAAGCAGCTACGTAGCAACCAACGTACCGCTTCTGGGATTCAAACCCATGACCCCACGCTTCTAAGTCCGGCGCTCTACCCCTGAGCCACCGTTAGAACTGTTTGTGAAAGTATGTAAATTACAGGGGTCTAGCTTCTACTTTTTTCAGCACAATCCTGACTTTTTTTTACATACTTGTCAAAATCTGCATTTTTGGGGTCAAAAAATGACTAGGAATCCCCAAACATCCTACTTATTTTTTTTAATTGGAGGCCCTGGGAAATAAAGTGGCGTTTTTGGCAATTGCTAGCGTCACATGATATGTGCACAGCCAGTTTCAAACTGCCAAAGTTTAGGAAATAAAAACACTTTAATGCAGGGGTCTTCCATCATCCAAAGGTGACACTTTACAGGCTACCGGTTGAAGGTTACCCAAGAGGTCTGGTGCTCGAATTGTTGCTCTCGCTCTGTCGTTTGCGGCGATACCTCACATGTGAGCTGCGATCGCCATGTACATATGCCTGTGGAACGTACGTATGCGTTTGCATTTATGCGTTCCCCTGAAAAAAAAAAAAGACATTTCTGTTTTTGCTATCACAACAGCAATCCCCCTTACTCATGACGTTAGGTTTGCAAGCCCGTTGCTTTAGCACCTGAGCCAGCTTGTACTTGTTAAAGACGGAAGCCTTAGCATGGACTTGGGAGGCAGCCTACCTAACCTTAGCCACCTGCCACCTTGGCCATGTCAAAATCAGCATTTCTTGGGGCCCAACAGAAGAGCCCCCAAACATCTTTTGTTGTGTAATCAGAGGCCCTGGAAAATAAAACAGGGGTTTTTGCAATCATTTACATCACACGATATTTCCACCGGCAGATATAAAACGCAAATAACCATGCCTGACAGTAAGCTCAAGAGAAAGCAGCTACGTAGCAACCAACGTACCGCTTCTGGGATTCAAACCCGTGACCCCACGCTTCTAAGTCCGGCGCTCTACCCCTGAGCCACCGTTAGAACTGTTTGTGAAAGTATGTAAATTACAGGGGTCCAGCTTCTACTTTTTTCAGCACAAACCTGACTTTTTTTTACATACTTGTCAAAATCTGCATTTTTGGGGTCAAAAAATGACTAGGAATCCCCAAACATCCTACTTATTTTTTTTAATTGGAGGCCCTGGGAAATAAAGTGGCGTTTTTGGCAATTGCTAGCGTCACATGATATGTGCACAGCCAGTTTCAAACTGCCAAAGTTTAGGAAATAAAAACACTTTAATGCAGGGGTCTTCCATCATCCAAAGGTGACACTTTACAGGCTACCGGTTGAAGGTTACCCAAGAGGTCTGGTGCTCGAATTGTTGCTCTCGCTCTGACGTTTGCGGCGATACCTCACATGTGAGCTGCGATCGCCATGTACATATGCCTGTGGAACGTACGTATGCGTTTGCATTTATGCGTTCCCCTGAAAAAAAAAAAAGACATTTCTGTTTTTGCTATCACAACAGCAATCCCCCTTACTCATGACGTTAGGTTTGCAAGCCCGTTGCTTTAGCACCTGAGCCAGCTTGTACTTGTTAAAGACGGAAGCCTTAGCATGGACTTGGGAGGCAGCCTACCTAACCTTAGCCACCTGCCACCTTGGCCATGTCAAAATCAGCATTTCTTGGGGCCCAACAGAAGAGCCCCCAAACATCTTTTGTTGTGTAATCAGAGGCCCTGGAAAATAAAACAGGGGTTTTTGCAATCATTTACATCACACGATATTTCCACCGGCAGATATAAAACGCAAATAACCATGCCTGACAGTAAGCTCAAGAGAAAGCAGCTACGTAGCAACCAACGTACCGCTTCTGGGATTCAAACCCGTGACCCCACGCTTCTAAGTCCGGCGCTCTACCCCTGAGCCACCGTTAGAACTGTTTGTGAAAGTATGTAAATTACAGGGGTCCAGCTTCTACTTTTTTCAGCACAATCCTGACTTTTTTTTACATACTTGTCAAAATCTGCATTTTTGGGGTCAAAAAATGACTAGGAATCCCCAAACATCCTACTTATTTTTTTTAATTGGAGGCCCTGGGAAATAAAGTGGCGTTTTTGGCAATTGCTAGCGTCACATGATATGTGCACAGCCAGTTTCAAACTGCCAAAGTTTAGGAAATAAAAACACTTTAATGCAGGGGTCTTCCATCATCCAAAGGTGACACTTTACAGGCTACCGGTTGAAGGTTACCCAAGAGGTCTGGTGCTCGAATTGTTGCTCTCGCTCTGTCGTTTGCGGCGACACCTCACATGTGTGCTGCGATCGCCATGTACATATGCCTGTGGAACGTACGTATGCGTTTGCATTTATGCGTTCCCCTGAAAAAAAAAAAAGACATTTCTGTTTTTGCTATCACAACAGCAATCCCCCTTACTCATGACGTTAGGTTTGCAAGCCCGTTGCTTTAGCACCTGAGCCAGCTTGTACTTGTTAAAGACGGAAGCCTTAGCATGGACTTGGGAGGCAGCCTACCTAACCTTAGCCACCTGCCACCTTGGCCATGTCAAAATCAGCATTTCTTGGGGCCCAACAGAAGAGCCCCCAAACATCTTTTGTTGTGTAATCAGAGGCCCTGGAAAATAAAACAGGGGTTTTTGCAATCATTTACATCACACGATATTTCCACCGGCAGATATAAAACGCAAATAACCATGCCTGACAGTAAGCTCAAGAGAAAGCAGCTACGTAGCAACCAACGTACCGCTTCTGGGATTCAAACCCATGACCCCACGCTTCTAAGTCCGGCGCTCTACCCCTGAGCCACCGTTAGAACTGTTTGTGAAAGTATGTAAATTACAGGGGTCTAGCTTCTACTTTTTTCAGCACAATCCTGACTTTTTTTTACATACTTGTCAAAATCTGCATTTTTGGGGTCAAAAAATGACTAGGAATCCCCAAACATCCTACTTATTTTTTTTAATTGGAGGCCCTGGGAAATAAAGTGGCGTTTTTGGCAATTGCTAGCGTCACATGATATGTGCACAGCCAGTTTCAAACTGCCAAAGTTTAGGAAATAAAAACACTTTAATGCAGGGGTCTTCCATCATCCAAAGGTGACACTTTACAGGCTACCGGTTGAAGGTTACCCAAGAGGTCTGGTGCTCGAATTGTTGCTCTCGCTCTGTCGTTTGCGGCGATACCTCACATGTGAGCTGCGATCGCCATGTACATATGCCTGTGGAACGTACGTATGCGTTTGCATTTATGCGTTCCCCTGAAAAAAAAAAAAGACATTTCTGTTTTTGCTATCACAACAGCAATCCCCCTTACTCATGACGTTAGGTTTGCAAGCCCGTTGCTTTAGCACCTGAGCCAGCTTGTACTTGTTAAAGACGGAAGCCTTAGCATGGACTTGGGAGGCAGCCTACCTAACCTTAGCCACCTGCCACCTTGGCCATGTCAAAATCAGCATTTCTTGGGGCCCAACAGAAGAGCCCCCAAACATGTTTTGTTGTGTAATCAGAGGCCCTGGAAAATAAAACAGGGGTTTTTGCAATCATTTACATCACACGATATTTCCACCGGCAGATATAAAACGCAAATAACCATGCCTGACAGTAAGCTCAAGAGAAAGCAGCTACGTAGCAACCAACGTACCGCTTCCGGGATTCAAACCCGTGACCCCACGCTTCTAAGTCCGGCGCTCTACCCCTGAGCCACCGTTAGAACTGTTTGTGAAAGTATGTAAATTACAGGGGTCTAGCTTCTACTTTTTTCAGCACAATCCTGACTTTTTTTTACATACTTGTCAAAATCTGCATTTTTGGGGTCAAAAAATGACTAGGAATCCCCAAACATCCTACTTATTTTTTTTAATTGGAGGCCCTGGGAAATAAAGTGGCGTTTTTGGCAATTGCTAGCGTCACATGATATGTGCACAGCCAGTTTCAAACTGCCAAAGTTTAGGAAATAAAAACACTTTAATGCAGGGGTCTTCCATCATCCAAAGGTGACACTTTACAGGCTACCGGTTGAAGGTTACCCAAGAGGTCTGGTGCTCGAATTGTTGCTCTCGCTCTGTCGTTTGCGGCGACACCTCACATGTGTGCTGCGATCGCCATGTACATATGCCTGTGGAACGTACGTATGCGTTTGCATTTATGCGTTCCCCTGAAAAAAAAAAAAGACATTTCTGTTTTTGCTATCACAACAGCAATCCCCCTTACTCATGACGTTAGGTTTGCAAGCCCGTTGCTTTAGCACCTGAGCCAGCTTGTACTTGTTAAAGACGGAAGCCTTAGCATGGACTTGGGAGGCAGCCTACCTAACCTTAGCCACCTGCCACCTTGGCCATGTCAAAATCAGCATTTCTTGGGGCCCAACAGAAGAGCCCCCAAACATCTTTTGTTGTGTAATCAGAGGCCCTGGAAAATAAAACAGGGGTTTTTGCAATCATTTACATCACACGATATTTCCACCGGCAGATATAAAACGCAAATAACCATGCCTGACAGTAAGCTCAAGAGAAAGCAGCTACGTAGCAACCAACGTACCGCTTCTGGGATTCAAACCCGTGACCCCACGCTTCTAAGTCCGGCGCTCTACCCCTGAGCCACCGTTAGAACTGTTTGTGAAAGTATGTAAATTACAGGGGTCCAGCTTCTACTTTTTTCAGCACAAACCTGACTTTTTTTTACATACTTGTCAAAATCTGCATTTTTGGGGTCAAAAAATGACTAGGAATCCCCAAACATCCTACTTATTTTTTTTAATTGGAGGCCCTGGGAAATAAAGTGGCGTTTTTGGCAATTGCTAGCGTCACATGATATGTGCACAGCCAGTTTCAAACTGCCAAAGTTTAGGAAATAAAAACACTTTAATGCAGGGGTCTTCCATCATCCAAAGGTGACACTTTACAGGCTACCGGTTGAAGGTTACCCAAGAGGTCTGGTGCTCGAATTGTTGCTCTCGCTCTGACGTTTGCGGCGATACCTCACATGTGAGCTGCGATCGCCATGTACATATGCCTGTGGAACGTACGTATGCGTTTGCATTTATGCGTTCCCCTGAAAAAAAAAAAAGACATTTCTGTTTTTGCTATCACAACAGCAATCCCCCTTACTCATGACGTTAGGTTTGCAAGCCCGTTGCTTTAGCACCTGAGCCAGCTTGTACTTGTTAAAGACGGAAGCCTTAGCATGGACTTGGGAGGCAGCCTACCTAACCTTAGCCACCTGCCACCTTGGCCATGTCAAAATCAGCATTTCTTGGGGCCCAACAGAAGAGCCCCCAAACATCTTTTGTTGTGTAATCAGAGGCCCTGGAAAATAAAACAGGGGTTTTTGCAATCATTTACATCACACGATATTTCCACCGGCAGATATAAAACGCAAATAACCATGCCTGACAGTAAGCTCAAGAGAAAGCAGCTACGTAGCAACCAACGTACCGCTTCTGGGATTCAAACCCGTGACCCCACGCTTCTAAGTCCGGCACTCTACCCCTGAGCCACCGTTAGAACTGTTTGTGAAAGTATGTAAATTACAGGGGTCTAGCTTCTACTTTTTTCAGCACAATCCTGACTTTTTTTTACATACTTGTCAAAATCTGCATTTTTGGGGTCAAAAAATGACTAGGAATCCCCAAACATCCTACTTATTTTTTTTAATTGGAGGCCCTGGGAAATAAAGTGGCGTTTTTGGCAATTGCTAGCGTCACATGATATGTGCACAGCCAGTTTCAAACTGCCAAAGTTTAGGAAATAAAAACACTTTAATGCAGGGGTCTTCCATCATCCAAAGGTGACACTTTACAGGCTACCGGTTGAAGGTTACCCAAGAGGTCTGGTGCTCGAATTGTTGCTCTCGCTCTGTCGTTTGCGGCGATACCTCACATGTGAGCTGCGATCGCCATGTACATATGCCTGTGGAACGTACGTATGCGTTTGCATTTATGCGTTCCCCTGAAAAAAAAAAAAGACATTTCTGTTTTTGCTATCACAACAGCAATCCCCCTTACTCATGACGTTAGGTTTGCAAGCCCGTTGCTTTAGCACCTGAGCCAGCTTGTACTTGTTAAAGACGGAAGCCTTAGCATGGACTTGGGAGGCAGCCTACCTAACCTTAGCCACCTGCCACCTTGGCCATGTCAAAATCAGCATTTCTTGGGGCCCAACAGAAGAGCCCCCAAACATCTTTTGTTGTGTAATCAGAGGCCCTGGAAAATAAAACAGGGGTTTTTGCAATCATTTACATCACACGATATTTCCACCGGCAGATATAAAACGCAAATAACCATGCCTGACAGTAAGCTCAAGAGAAAGCCAAGAGAATCCAGCTACGTAGCAACCAACGTACCGCTTCCGGGATTCAAACCCATGACCCCACGCTTCTAAGTCCGGCGCTCTACCCCTGAGCCACCGTTAGAACTGTTTGTGAAAGTATGTAAATTACAGGGGTTCAGCTTCTACTTTTTTCAGCACAAACCTGACTTTTTTTTACATACTTGTCAAAATCTGCATTTTTGGGGTCAAAAAATGACTAGGAATCCCCAAACATCCTACTTATTTTTTTTAATTGGAGGCCCTGGGAAATAAAGTGGCGTTTTTGGCAATTGCTAGCGTCACATGATATGTGCACAGCCAGTTTCAAACTGCCAAAGTTTAGGAAATAAAAACACTTTAATGCAGGGGTCTTCCATCATCCAAAGGTGACACTTTACAGGCTACCGGTTGAAGGTTACCCAAGAGGTCTGGTGCTCGAATTGTTGCTCTCGCTCTGTCGTTTGCGGCGATACCTCACATGTGTGCTGCGATCGCCATGTACATATGCCTGTGGAACGTACGTATGCGTTTGCATTTATGCGTTCCCCTGAAAAAAAAAAAAGACATTTCTGTTTTTGCTATCACAACAGCAATCCCCCTTACTCATGACGTTAGGTTTGCAAGCCCGTTGCTTTAGCACCTGAGCCAGCTTGTACTTGTTAAAGACGAAAGCCTTAGCATGGACTTGGGAGGCAGCCTACCTAACCTTAGCCACCTGCCACCTTGGCCATGTCAAAATCAGCATTTCTTGGGGCCCAACAGAAGAGCCCCCAAACATCTTTTGTTGTGTAATCAGCGGCCCTGGAATATAAAACAGGGGTTTTTGCAATCATTTACATCACACGATATTTCCACCGGCAGATATAAAACGCAAATAACCATGCCTGACAGTAAGCTCAAGAGAAAGCCAAGAGAATCCAGCTACGTAGCAACCAACGTACCGCTTAAGGGATTCAAACCCATGACCCCACGCTTCTAAGTCCGGCGCTCTACCCCTGAGCCACCGTTAGAACTGTTTGTGAAAGTATGTAAATTACAGGGGTCCAGCTTCTACTTTTTTCAGCACAAACCTGACTTTTTTTTACATACTTGTCAAAATCTGCATTTTTGGGGTCAAAAAATGACTAGGAATCCCCAAACATCCTTCTTATTTTTTTTAATTGGAGGCCCTGGGAAATAAAGTGGCGTTTTTGGCAATTGCTAGCGTCACATGATATGTGCACAGCCAGTTTCAAACTGCCAAAGTTTAGGAAATAAAAACACTTTAATGCAGGGGTCTTCCATCATCCAAAGGTGACACTTTACAGGCTACCGGTTGAAGGTTACCCAAGAGGTCTGGTGCTCGAATTGTTGCTCTCGCTCTGTCGTTTGCGGCGATACCTCACATGTGTGCTGCGATCGCCATGTACATATGCCTGTGGAACGTACGTATGCGTTTGCATTGATGCGTTCCCTTGAAAAAAAAAATATTAATTTCGGTTTTTGCTATCACAACAGCAATCCCCCTTACTCATGACGTTAGGTTTGCAAGCCCGTTGCTTTAGCACCTGAGCCAGCTTGTACTTGTTAAAGACGAAAGCCTTAGCATGGACTTGGGAGGCAGCCTACCTAACCTTAGCCACCTGCCACCTTGGCCATGTCAAAATCAGCATTTCTTGGGGCCCAACAGAAGAGCCCCCAAACATCTTTTGTTGTGTAATCAGCGGCCCTGGAATATAAAACAGGGGTTTTTGCAATCATTTACATCACACGATATTCCACCGGCAGATATAAAACGCAAATAACCATGCCTGACAGTAAGCTCAAGAGAAAGCCAAGAGAATCCAGCTACGTAGCAACCAACGTACCGCTTCCGGGATTCAAACCCATGACCCCACGCTTCTAAGTCCGGCGCTCTACCCCTGAGCCACCGTTAGAACTGTTTGTAAAAGTATGTAAATTACAGGGGTCCAGCTTCTACTTTTTTCAGCACAAACCTGACTTTTTTTTACATACTTGTCAAAATCTGCATTTTTGGGGTCAAAAAATGACTAGGAATCCCCAAACATCCTACTTATTTTTTTTAATTGGAGGCCCTGGGAAATAAAGTGGCGTTTTTGGCAATTGCTAGCGTCACATGATATGTGCACAGCCAGTTTCAAACTGCCAAAGTTTAGGAAATAAAAACACTTTAATGCAGGGGTCTTCCATCATCCAAAGGTGACACTTTACAGGCTACCGGTTGAAGGTTACCCAAGAGGTCTGGTGCTCGAATTGTTGCTCTCGCTCTGTCGTTTGCAGCGATACCTCACATGTGAGCTGCGATCGCCATGTACATATGCCTGTGGAACGTACGTATGCGTTTGCATTTATGCGTTCCCCTGAAAAAAAAAAAAGACATTTCTGTTTTTGCTATCACAACAGCAATCCCCCTTACTCATGACGTTAGGTTTGCAAGCCCGTTGCTTTAGCACCTGAGCCAGCTTGTACTTGTTAAAGACGGAAGCCTTAGCATGGACTTGGGAGGCAGCCTACCTAACCTTAGCCACCTGCCACCTTGGCCATGTCAAAATCAGCATTTCTTGGGGCCCAACAGAAGAGCCCCCAAACATCTTTTGTTGTGTAATCAGAGGCCCTGGAAAATAAAACAGGGGTTTTTGCAATCATTTACATCACACGATATTTCCACCGGCAGATATAAAACGCAAATAACCATGCCTGACAGTAAGCTCAAGAGAAAGCCAAGAGAATCCAGCTACGTAGCAACCAACGTACCGCTTCCGGGATTCAAACCCGTGACCCCACGCTTCTAAGTCCGGCGCTCTACCCCTGAGCCACCGTTAGAACTGTTTGTGAAAGTATGTAAATTACAGGGGTCTAGCTTCTACTTTTTTCAGCACAATCCTGACTTTTTTTTACATACTTGTCAAAATCTGCATTTTTGGGGTCAAAAAATGACTAGGAATCCCCAAACATCCTACTTATTTTTTTTAATTGGAGGCCCTGGGAAATAAAGTGGCGTTTTTGGCAATTGCTAGCGTCACATGATATGTGCACAGCCAGTTTCAAACTGCCAAAGTTTAGGAAATAAAAACACTTTAATGCAGGGGTCTTCCATCATCCAAAGGTGACACTTTACAGGCTACCGGTTGAAGGTTACCCAAGAGGTCTGGTGTTCGAATTGTTGCTCTCGCTCTGACGTTTGCGGCGATACCTCACATGTGTGCTGCGATCGCCATGTACATATGCCTGTGGAACGTACGTATGCGTTTGCATTGATGCGTTCCCTTGAAAAAAAAAAGACATTTCGGTTTTTGCTATCACAACAGCAATCCCCCTTACTCATGACGTTAGGTTTGCAAGCCCGTTGCTTTAGCACCTGAGCCAGCTTGTACTTGTTAAAGACGAAAGCCTTAGCATGGACTTGGGAGGCAGCCTACCTAACCTTAGCCACCTGCCACCTTGGCCATGTCAAAATCAGCATTTCTTGGGGCCCAACAGAAGAGCCCCCAAACATCTTTTGTTGTGTAATCAGCGGCCCTGGAATATAAAACAGGGGTTTTTGCAATCATTTACATCACACGATATTCCACCGGCAGATATAAAACGCAAATAACCATGCCTGACAGTAAGCTCAAGAGAAAGCCAAGAGAATCCAGCTACGTAGCAACCAACGTACCGCTTCCGGGATTCAAACCCATGACCCCACGCTTCTAAGTCCGGCGCTCTACCCCTGAGCCACCGTTAGAACTGTTTGTGAAAGTATGTAAATTACAGGGGTCCAGCTTCTACTTTTTTCAGCACAAACCTGACTTTTTTTTACATACTTGTCAAAATCTGCATTTTTGGGGTCAAAAAATGACTAGGAATCCCCAAACATCCTACTTATTTTTTTTAATTGGAGGCCCTGGGAAATAAAGTGGCGTTTTTGGCAATTGCTAGCGTCACATGATATGTGCACAGCCAGTTTCAAACTGCCAAAGTTTAGGAAATAAAAACACTTTAATGCAGGGGTCTTCCATCATCCAAAGGTGACACTTTACAGGCTACCGGTTGAAGGTTACCCAAGAGGTCTGGTGCTCGAATTGTTGCTCTCGCTCTGTCGTTTGCGGCGATACCTCACATGTGTGCTGCGATCGCCATGTACATATGCCTGTGGAACGTACGTATGCGTTTGCATTTATGCGTTCCCCTGAAAAAAAAAAAAGACATTTCTGTTTTTGCTATCACAACAGCAATCCCCCTTACTCATGACGTTAGGTTTGCAAGCCCGTTGCTTTAGCACCTGAGCCAGCTTGTACTTGTTAAAGACGGAAGCCTTAGCATGGACTTGGGAGGCAGCCTACCTAACCTTAGCCACCTGCCACCTTGGCCATGTCAAAATCAGCATTTCTTGGGGCCCAACAGAAGAGCCCCCAAACATCTTTTGTTGTGTAATCAGAGGCCCTGGAAAATAAAACAGGGGTTTTTGCAATCATTTACATCACACGATATTTCCACCGGCAGATATAAAACGCAAATAACCATGCCTGACAGTAAGCTCAAGAGAAAGCAGCTACGTAGCAACCAACGTACCGCTTCCGGGATTCAAACCCGTGACCCCACGCTTCTAAGTCCGGCGCTCTACCCCTGAGCCACCGTTAGAACTGTTTGTGAAAGTATGTAAATTACAGGGGTCTAGCTTCTACTTTTTTCAGCACAATCCTGACTTTTTTTTACATACTTGTCAAAATCTGCATTTTTGGGGTCAAAAAATGACTAGGAATCCCCAAACATCCTACTTATTTTTTTTAATTGGAGGCCCTGGGAAATAAAGTGGCGTTTTTGGCAATTGCTAGCGTCACATGATATGTGCACAGCCAGTTTCAAACTGCCAAAGTTTAGGAAATAAAAACACTTTAATGCAGGGGTCTTCCATCATCCAAAGGTGACACTTTACAGGCTACCGGTTGAAGGTTACCCAAGAGGTCTGGTGCTCGAATTGTTGCTCTCGCTCTGTCGTTTGCGGCGACACCTCACATGTGTGCTGCGATCGCCATGTACATATGCCTGTGGAACGTACGTATGCGTTTGCATTTATGCGTTCCCCTGAAAAAAAAAAAAGACATTTCTGTTTTTGCTATCACAACAGCAATCCCCCTTACTCATGACGTTAGGTTTGCAAGCCCGTTGCTTTAGCACCTGAGCCAGCTTGTACTTGTTAAAGACGGAAGCCTTAGCATGGACTTGGGAGGCAGCCTACCTAACCTTAGCCACCTGCCACCTTGGCCATGTCAAAATCAGCATTTCTTGGGGCCCAACAGAAGAGCCCCCAAACATCTTTTGTTGTGTAATCAGAGGCCCTGGAAAATAAAACAGGGGTTTTTGCAATCATTTACATCACACGATATTTCCACCGGCAGATATAAAACGCAAATAACCATGCCTGACAGTAAGCTCAAGAGAAAGCAGCTACGTAGCAACCAACGTACCGCTTCTGGGATTCAAACCCGTGACCCCACGCTTCTAAGTCCGGCGCTCTACCCCTGAGCCACCGTTAGAACTGTTTGTGAAAGTATGTAAATTACAGGGGTCCAGCTTCTACTTTTTTCAGCACAAACCTGACTTTTTTTTACATACTTGTCAAAATCTGCATTTTTGGGGTCAAAAAATGACTAGGAATCCCCAAACATCCTACTTATTTTTTTTAATTGGAGGCCCTGGGAAATAAAGTGGCGTTTTTGGCAATTGCTAGCGTCACATGATATGTGCACAGCCAGTTTCAAACTGCCAAAGTTTAGGAAATAAAAACACTTTAATGCAGGGGTCTTCCATCATCCAAAGGTGACACTTTACAGGCTACCGGTTGAAGGTTACCCAAGAGGTCTGGTGCTCGAATTGTTGCTCTCGCTCTGACGTTTGCGGCGATACCTCACATGTGAGCTGCGATCGCCATGTACATATGCCTGTGGAACGTACGTATGCGTTTGCATTTATGCGTTCCCCTGAAAAAAAAAAAAGACATTTCTGTTTTTGCTATCACAACAGCAATCCCCCTTACTCATGACGTTAGGTTTGCAAGCCCGTTGCTTTAGCACCTGAGCCAGCTTGTACTTGTTAAAGACGGAAGCCTTAGCATGGACTTGGGAGGCAGCCTACCTAACCTTAGCCACCTGCCACCTTGGCCATGTCAAAATCAGCATTTCTTGGGGCCCAACAGAAGAGCCCCCAAACATCTTTTGTTGTGTAATCAGAGGCCCTGGAAAATAAAACAGGGGTTTTTGCAATCATTTACATCACACGATATTTCCACCGGCAGATATAAAACGCAAATAACCATGCCTGACAGTAAGCTCAAGAGAAAGCAGCTACGTAGCAACCAACGTACCGCTTCTGGGATTCAAACCCGTGACCCCACGCTTCTAAGTCCGGCACTCTACCCCTGAGCCACCGTTAGAACTGTTTGTGAAAGTATGTAAATTACAGGGGTCTAGCTTCTACTTTTTTCAGCACAATCCTGACTTTTTTTTACATACTTGTCAAAATCTGCATTTTTGGGGTCAAAAAATGACTAGGAATCCCCAAACATCCTACTTATTTTTTTTAATTGGAGGCCCTGGGAAATAAAGTGGCGTTTTTGGCAATTGCTAGCGTCACATGATATGTGCACAGCCAGTTTCAAACTGCCAAAGTTTAGGAAATAAAAACACTTTAATGCAGGGGTCTTCCATCATCCAAAGGTGACACTTTACAGGCTACCGGTTGAAGGTTACCCAAGAGGTCTGGTGCTCGAATTGTTGCTCTCGCTCTGTCGTTTGCGGCGATACCTCACATGTGAGCTGCGATCGCCATGTACATATGCCTGTGGAACGTACGTATGCGTTTGCATTTATGCGTTCCCCTGAAAAAAAAAAAAGACATTTCTGTTTTTGCTATCACAACAGCAATCCCCCTTACTCATGACGTTAGGTTTGCAAGCCCGTTGCTTTAGCACCTGAGCCAGCTTGTACTTGTTAAAGACGGAAGCCTTAGCATGGACTTGGGAGGCAGCCTACCTAACCTTAGCCACCTGCCACCTTGGCCATGTCAAAATCAGCATTTCTTGGGGCCCAACAGAAGAGCCCCCAAACATCTTTTGTTGTGTAATCAGAGGCCCTGGAAAATAAAACAGGGGTTTTTGCAATCATTTACATCACACGATATTTCCACCGGCAGATATAAAACGCAAATAACCATGCCTGACAGTAAGCTCAAGAGAAAGCCAAGAGAATCCAGCTACGTAGCAACCAACGTACCGCTTCCGGGATTCAAACCCATGACCCCACGCTTCTAAGTCCGGCGCTCTACCCCTGAGCCACCGTTAGAACTGTTTGTGAAAGTATGTAAATTACAGGGGTCCAGCTTCTACTTTTTTCAGCACAAACCTGACTTTTTTTTACATACTTGTCAAAATCTGCATTTTTGGGGTCAAAAAATGACTAGGAATCCCCAAACATCCTACTTATTTTTTTTAATTGGAGGCCCTGGGAAATAAAGTGGCGTTTTTGGCAATTGCTAGCGTCACATGATATGTGCACAGCCAGTTTCAAACTGCCAAAGTTTAGGAAATAAAAACACTTTAATGCAGGGGTCTTCCATCATCCAAAGGTGACACTTTACAGGCTACCGGTTGAAGGTTACCCAAGAGGTCTGGTGCTCGAATTGTTGCTCTCGCTCTGTCGTTTGCGGCGATACCTCACATGTGTGCTGCGATCGCCATGTACATATGCCTGTGGAACGTACGTATGCGTTTGCATTTATGCGTTCCCCTGAAAAAAAAAAAAGACATTTCTGTTTTTGCTATCACAACAGCAATCCCCCTTACTCATGACGTTAGGTTTGCAAGCCCGTTGCTTTAGCACCTGAGCCAGCTTGTACTTGTTAAAGACGAAAGCCTTAGCATGGACTTGGGAGGCAGCCTACCTAACCTTAGCCACCTGCCACCTTGGCCATGTCAAAATCAGCATTTCTTGGGGCCCAACAGAAGAGCCCCCAAACATCTTTTGTTGTGTAATCAGCGGCCCTGGAATATAAAACAGGGGTTTTTGCAATCATTTACATCACACGATATTTCCACCGGCAGATATAAAACGCAAATAACCATGCCTGACAGTAAGCTCAAGAGAAAGCCAAGAGAATCCAGCTACGTAGCAACCAACGTACCGCTTAAGGGATTCAAACCCATGACCCCACGCTTCTAAGTCCGGCGCTCTACCCCTGAGCCACCGTTAGAACTGTTTGTGAAAGTATGTAAATTACAGGGGTCCAGCTTCTACTTTTTTCAGCACAAACCTGACTTTTTTTTACATACTTGTCAAAATCTGCATTTTTGGGGTCAAAAAATGACTAGGAATCCCCAAACATCCTTCTTATTTTTTTTAATTGGAGGCCCTGGGAAATAAAGTGGCGTTTTTGGCAATTGCTAGCGTCACATGATATGTGCACAGCCAGTTTCAAACTGCCAAAGTTTAGGAAATAAAAACACTTTAATGCAGGGGTCTTCCATCATCCAAAGGTGACACTTTACAGGCTACCGGTTGAAGGTTACCCAAGAGGTCTGGTGCTCGAATTGTTGCTCTCGCTCTGTCGTTTGCGGCGATACCTCACATGTGTGCTGCGATCGCCATGTACATATGCCTGTGGAACGTACGTATGCGTTTGCATTGATGCGTTCCCTTGAAAAAAAAAATATTAATTTCGGTTTTTGCTATCACAACAGCAATCCCCCTTACTCATGACGTTAGGTTTGCAAGCCCGTTGCTTTAGCACCTGAGCCAGCTTGTACTTGTTAAAGACGAAAGCCTTAGCATGGACTTGGGAGGCAGCCTACCTAACCTTAGCCACCTGCCACCTTGGCCATGTCAAAATCAGCATTTCTTGGGGCCCAACAGAAGAGCCCCCAAACATCTTTTGTTGTGTAATCAGCGGCCCTGGAATATAAAACAGGGGTTTTTGCAATCATTTACATCACACGATATTCCACCGGCAGATATAAAACGCAAATAACCATGCCTGACAGTAAGCTCAAGAGAAAGCCAAGAGAATCCAGCTACGTAGCAACCAACGTACCGCTTCCGGGATTCAAACCCATGACCCCACGCTTCTAAGTCCGGCGCTCTACCCCTGAGCCACCGTTAGAACTGTTTGTAAAAGTATGTAAATTACAGGGGTCCAGCTTCTACTTTTTTCAGCACAAACCTGACTTTTTTTTACATACTTGTCAAAATCTGCATTTTTGGGGTCAAAAAATGACTAGGAATCCCCAAACATCCTACTTATTTTTTTTAATTGGAGGCCCTGGGAAATAAAGTGGCGTTTTTGGCAATTGCTAGCGTCACATGATATGTGCACAGCCAGTTTCAAACTGCCAAAGTTTAGGAAATAAAAACACTTTAATGCAGGGGTCTTCCATCATCCAAAGGTGACACTTTACAGGCTACCGGTTGAAGGTTACCCAAGAGGTCTGGTGCTCGAATTGTTGCTCTCGCTCTGACGTTTGCGGCGATACCTCACATGTGAGCTGCGATCGCCATGTACATATGCCTGTGGAACGTACGTATGCGTTTGCATTTATGCGTTCCCCTGAAAAAAAAAAAAGACATTTCTGTTTTTGCTATCACAACAGCAATCCCCCTTACTCATGACGTTAGGTTTGCAAGCCCGTTGCTTTAGCACCTGAGCCAGCTTGTACTTGTTAAAGACGGAAGCCTTAGCATGGACTTGGGAGGCAGCCTACCTAACCTTAGCCACCTGCCACCTTGGCCATGTCAAAATCAGCATTTCTTGGGGCCCAACAGAAGAGCCCCCAAACATCTTTTGTTGTGTAATCAGAGGCCCTGGAAAATAAAACAGGGGTTTTTGCAATCATTTACATCACACGATATTTCCACCGGCAGATATAAAACGCAAATAACCATGCCTGACAGTAAGCTCAAGAGAAAGCAGCTACGTAGCAACCAACGTACCGCTTCTGGGATTCAAACCCGTGACCCCACGCTTCTAAGTCCGGCACTCTACCCCTGAGCCACCGTTAGAACTGTTTGTGAAAGTATGTAAATTACAGGGGTCTAGCTTCTACTTTTTTCAGCACAATCCTGACTTTTTTTTACATACTTGTCAAAATCTGCATTTTTGGGGTCAAAAAATGACTAGGAATCCCCAAACATCCTACTTATTTTTTTTAATTGGAGGCCCTGGGAAATAAAGTGGCGTTTTTGGCAATTGCTAGCGTCACATGATATGTGCACAGCCAGTTTCAAACTGCCAAAGTTTAGGAAATAAAAACACTTTAATGCAGGGGTCTTCCATCATCCAAAGGTGACACTTTACAGGCTACCGGTTGAAGGTTACCCAAGAGGTCTGGTGCTCGAATTGTTGCTCTCGCTCTGTCGTTTGCGGCGATACCTCACATGTGAGCTGCGATCGCCATGTACATATGCCTGTGGAACGTACGTATGCGTTTGCATTTATGCGTTCCCCTGAAAAAAAAAAAAGACATTTCTGTTTTTGCTATCACAACAGCAATCCCCCTTACTCATGACGTTAGGTTTGCAAGCCCGTTGCTTTAGCACCTGAGCCAGCTTGTACTTGTTAAAGACGAAAGCCTTAGCATGGACTTGGGAGGCAGCCTACCTAACCTTAGCCACCTGCCACCTTGGCCATGTCAAAATCAGCATTTCTTGGGGCCCAACAGAAGAGCCCCCAAACATCTTTTGTTGTGTAATCAGCGGCCCTGGAATATAAAACAGGGGTTTTTGCAATCATTTACATCACACGATATTCCACCGGCAGATATAAAACGCAAATAACCATGCCTGACAGTAAGCTCAAGAGAAAGCCAAGAGAATCCAGCTACGTAGCAACCAACGTACCGCTTCCGGGATTCAAACCCATGACCCCACGCTTCTAAGTCCGGCGCTCTACCCCTGAGCCACCGTTAGAACTGTTTGTGAAAGTATGTAAATTACAGGGGTCCAGCTTCTACTTTTTTCAGCACAAACCTGACTTTTTTTTACATACTTGTCAAAATCTGCATTTTTGGGGTCAAAAAATGACTAGGAATCCCCAAACATCCTACTTATTTTTTTTAATTGGAGGCCCTGGGAAATAAAGTGGCGTTTTTGGCAATTGCTAGCGTCACATGATATGTGCACAGCCAGTTTCAAACTGCCAAAGTTTAGGAAATAAAAACACTTTAATGCAGGGGTCTTCCATCATCCAAAGGTGACACTTTACAGGCTACCGGTTGAAGGTTACCCAAGAGGTCTGGTGCTCGAATTGTTGCTCTCGCTCTGTCGTTTGCGGCGATACCTCACATGTGAGCTGCGATCGCCATGTACATATGCCTGTGGAACGTACGTATGCGTTTGCATTTATGCGTTCCCCTGAAAAAAAAAAAAGACATTTCTGTTTTTGCTATCACAACAGCAATCCCCCTTACTCATGACGTTAGGTTTGCAAGCCCGTTGCTTTAGCACCTGAGCCAGCTTGTACTTGTTAAAGACGGAAGCCTTAGCATGGACTTGGGAGGCAGCCTACCTAACCTTAGCCACCTGCCACCTTGGCCATGTCAAAATCAGCATTTCTTGGGGCCCAACAGAAGAGCCCCCAAACATCTTTTGTTGTGTAATCAGAGGCCCTGGAAAATAAAACAGGGGTTTTTGCAATCATTTACATCACACGATATTTCCACCGGCAGATATAAAACGCAAATAACCATGCCTGACAGTAAGCTCAAGAGAAAGCAGCTACGTAGCAACCAACGTACCGCTTCCAGGATTCAAACCCGTGACCCCACGCTTCTAAGTCCGGCGCTCTACCCCTGAGCCACCGTTAGAACTGTTTGTGAAAGTATGTAAATTACAGGGGTCTAGCTTCTACTTTTTTCAGCACAATCCTGACTTTTTTTTACATACTTGTCAAAATCTGCATTTTTGGGGTCAAAAAATGACTAGGAATCCCCAAACATCCTACTTATTTTTTTTAATTGGAGGCCCTGGGAAATAAAGTGGCGTTTTTGGCAATTGCTAGCGTCACATGATATGTGCACAGCCAGTTTCAAACTGCCAAAGTTTAGGAAATAAAAACACTTTAATGCAGGGGTCTTCCATCATCCAAAGGTGACACTTTACAGGCTACCGGTTGAAGGTTACCCAAGAGGTCTGGTGCTCGAATTGTTGCTCTCGCTCTGTCGTTTGCGGCGACACCTCACATGTGTGCTGCGATCGCCATGTACATATGCCTGTGGAACGTACGTATGCGTTTGCATTTATGCGTTCCCCTGAAAAAAAAAAAAGACATTTCTGTTTTTGCTATCACAACAGCAATCCCCCTTACTCATGACGTTAGGTTTGCAAGCCCGTTGCTTTAGCACCTGAGCCAGCTTGTACTTGTTAAAGACGGAAGCCTTAGCATGGACTTGGGAGGCAGCCTACCTAACCTTAGCCACCTGCCACCTTGGCCATGTCAAAATCAGCATTTCTTGGGGCCCAACAGAAGAGCCCCCAAACATCTTTTGTTGTGTAATCAGAGGCCCTGGAAAATAAAACAGGGGTTTTTGCAATCATTTACATCACACGATATTTCCACCGGCAGATATAAAACGCAAATAACCATGCCTGACAGTAAGCTCAAGAGAAAGCAGCTACGTAGCAACCAACGTACCGCTTCTGGGATTCAAACCCGTGACCCCACGCTTCTAAGTCCGGCGCTCTACCCCTGAGCCACCGTTAGAACTGTTTGTGAAAGTATGTAAATTACAGGGGTCCAGCTTCTACTTTTTTCAGCACAAACCTGACTTTTTTTTACATACTTGTCAAAATCTGCATTTTTGGGGTCAAAAAATGACTAGGAATCCCCAAACATCCTACTTATTTTTTTTAATTGGAGGCCCTGGGAAATAAAGTGGCGTTTTTGGCAATTGCTAGCGTCACATGATATGTGCACAGCCAGTTTCAAACTGCCAAAGTTTAGGAAATAAAAACACTTTAATGCAGGGGTCTTCCATCATCCAAAGGTGACACTTTACAGGCTACCGGTTGAAGGTTACCCAAGAGGTCTGGTGCTCGAATTGTTGCTCTCGCTCTGACGTTTGCGGCGATACCTCACATGTGAGCTGCGATCGCCATGTACATATGCCTGTGGAACGTACGTATGCGTTTGCATTTATGCGTTCCCCTGAAAAAAAAAAAAGACATTTCTGTTTTTGCTATCACAACAGCAATCCCCCTTACTCATGACGTTAGGTTTGCAAGCCCGTTGCTTTAGCACCTGAGCCAGCTTGTACTTGTTAAAGACGGAAGCCTTAGCATGGACTTGGGAGGCAGCCTACCTAACCTTAGCCACCTGCCACCTTGGCCATGTCAAAATCAGCATTTCTTGGGGCCCAACAGAAGAGCCCCCAAACATCTTTTGTTGTGTAATCAGAGGCCCTGGAAAATAAAACAGGGGTTTTTGCAATCATTTACATCACACGATATTTCCACCGGCAGATATAAAACGCAAATAACCATGCCTGACAGTAAGCTCAAGAGAAAGCAGCTACGTAGCAACCAACGTACCGCTTCTGGGATTCAAACCCGTGACCCCACGCTTCTAAGTCCGGCGCTCTACCCCTGAGCCACCGTTAGAACTGTTTGTGAAAGTATGTAAATTACAGGGGTCCAGCTTCTACTTTTTTCAGCACAATCCTGACTTTTTTTTACATACTTGTCAAAATCTGCATTTTTGGGGTCAAAAAATGACTAGGAATCCCCAAACATCCTACTTATTTTTTTTAATTGGAGGCCCTGGGAAATAAAGTGGCGTTTTTGGCAATTGCTAGCGTCACATGATATGTGCACAGCCAGTTTCAAACTGCCAAAGTTTAGGAAATAAAAACACTTTAATGCAGGGGTCTTCCATCATCCAAAGGTGACACTTTACAGGCTACCGGTTGAAGGTTACCCAAGAGGTCTGGTGCTCGAATTGTTGCTCTCGCTCTGTCGTTTGCGGCGATACCTCACATGTGAGCTGCGATCGCCATGTACATATGCCTGTGGAACGTACGTATGCGTTTGCATTTATGCGTTCCCCTGAAAAAAAAAAAAGACATTTCTGTTTTTGCTATCACAACAGCAATCCCCCTTACTCATGACGTTAGGTTTGCAAGCCCGTTGCTTTAGCACCTGAGCCAGCTTGTACTTGTTAAAGACGGAAGCCTTAGCATGGACTTGGGAGGCAGCCTACCTAACCTTAGCCACCTGCCACCTTGGCCATGTCAAAATCAGCATTTCTTGGGGCCCAACAGAAGAGCCCCCAAACATCTTTTGTTGTGTAATCAGAGGCCCTGGAAAATAAAACAGGGGTTTTTGCAATCATTTACATCACACGATATTTCCACCGGCAGATATAAAACGCAAATAACCATGCCTGACAGTAAGCTCAAGAGAAAGCAGCTACGTAGCAACCAACGTACCGCTTCTGGGATTCAAACCCGTGACCCCACGCTTCTAAGTCCGGCGCTCTACCCCTGAGCCACCGTTAGAACTGTTTGTGAAAGTATGTAAATTACAGGGGTCCAGCTTCTACTTTTTTCAGCACAAACCTGACTTTTTTTTACATACTTGTCAAAATCTGCATTTTTGGGGTCAAAAAATGACTAGGAATCCCCAAACATCCTACTTATTTTTTTTAATTGGAGGCCCTGGGAAATAAAGTGGCGTTTTTGGCAATTGCTAGCGTCACATGATATGTGCACAGCCAGTTTCAAACTGCCAAAGTTTAGGAAATAAAAACACTTTAATGCAGGGGTCTTCCATCATCCAAAGGTGACACTTTACAGGCTACCGGTTGAAGGTTACCCAAGAGGTCTGGTGCTCGAATTGTTGCTCTCGCTCTGACGTTTGCGGCGATACCTCACATGTGAGCTGCGATCGCCATGTACATATGCCTGTGGAACGTACGTATGCGTTTGCATTTATGCGTTCCCCTGAAAAAAAAAAAAGACATTTCTGTTTTTGCTATCACAACAGCAATCCCCCTTACTCATGACGTTAGGTTTGCAAGCCCGTTGCTTTAGCACCTGAGCCAGCTTGTACTTGTTAAAGACGGAAGCCTTAGCATGGACTTGGGAGGCAGCCTACCTAACCTTAGCCACCTGCCACCTTGGCCATGTCAAAATCAGCATTTCTTGGGGCCCAACAGAAGAGCCCCCAAACATCTTTTGTTGTGTAATCAGAGGCCCTGGAAAATAAAACAGGGGTTTTTGCAATCATTTACATCACACGATATTTCCACCGGCAGATATAAAACGCAAATAACCATGCCTGACAGTAAGCTCAAGAGAAAGCAGCTACGTAGCAACCAACGTACCGCTTCTGGGATTCAAACCCGTGACCCCACGCTTCTAAGTCCGGCGCTCTACCCCTGAGCCACCGTTAGAACTGTTTGTGAAAGTATGTAAATTACAGGGGTCCAGCTTCTACTTTTTTCAGCACAATCCTGACTTTTTTTTACATACTTGTCAAAATCTGCATTTTTGGGGTCAAAAAATGACTAGGAATCCCCAAACATCCTACTTATTTTTTTTAATTGGAGGCCCTGGGAAATAAAGTGGCGTTTTTGGCAATTGCTAGCGTCACATGATATGTGCACAGCCAGTTTCAAACTGCCAAAGTTTAGGAAATAAAAACACTTTAATGCAGGGGTCTTCCATCATCCAAAGGTGACACTTTACAGGCTACCGGTTGAAGGTTACCCAAGAGGTCTGGTGCTCGAATTGTTGCTCTCGCTCTGTCGTTTGCGGCGACACCTCACATGTGTGCTGCGATCGCCATGTACATATGCCTGTGGAACGTACGTATGCGTTTGCATTTATGCGTTCCCCTGAAAAAAAAAAAAGACATTTCTGTTTTTGCTATCACAACAGCAATCCCCCTTACTCATGACGTTAGGTTTGCAAGCCCGTTGCTTTAGCACCTGAGCCAGCTTGTACTTGTTAAAGACGGAAGCCTTAGCATGGACTTGGGAGGCAGCCTACCTAACCTTAGCCACCTGCCACCTTGGCCATGTCAAAATCAGCATTTCTTGGGGCCCAACAGAAGAGCCCCCAAACATCTTTTGTTGTGTAATCAGAGGCCCTGGAAAATAAAACAGGGGTTTTTGCAATCATTTACATCACACGATATTTCCACCGGCAGATATAAAACGCAAATAACCATGCCTGACAGTAAGCTCAAGAGAAAGCAGCTACGTAGCAACCAACGTACCGCTTCTGGGATTCAAACCCATGACCCCACGCTTCTAAGTCCGGCGCTCTACCCCTGAGCCACCGTTAGAACTGTTTGTGAAAGTATGTAAATTACAGGGGTCTAGCTTCTACTTTTTTCAGCACAATCCTGACTTTTTTTTACATACTTGTCAAAATCTGCATTTTTGGGGTCAAAAAATGACTAGGAATCCCCAAACATCCTACTTATTTTTTTTAATTGGAGGCCCTGGGAAATAAAGTGGCGTTTTTGGCAATTGCTAGCGTCACATGATATGTGCACAGCCAGTTTCAAACTGCCAAAGTTTAGGAAATAAAAACACTTTAATGCAGGGGTCTTCCATCATCCAAAGGTGACACTTTACAGGCTACCGGTTGAAGGTTACCCAAGAGGTCTGGTGCTCGAATTGTTGCTCTCGCTCTGTCGTTTGCGGCGATACCTCACATGTGAGCTGCGATCGCCATGTACATATGCCTGTGGAACGTACGTATGCGTTTGCATTTATGCGTTCCCCTGAAAAAAAAAAAAGACATTTCTGTTTTTGCTATCACAACAGCAATCCCCCTTACTCATGACGTTAGGTTTGCAAGCCCGTTGCTTTAGCACCTGAGCCAGCTTGTACTTGTTAAAGACGGAAGCCTTAGCATGGACTTGGGAGGCAGCCTACCTAACCTTAGCCACCTGCCACCTTGGCCATGTCAAAATCAGCATTTCTTGGGGCCCAACAGAAGAGCCCCCAAACATCTTTTGTTGTGTAATCAGAGGCCCTGGAAAATAAAACAGGGGTTTTTGCAATCATTTACATCACACGATATTTCCACCGGCAGATATAAAACGCAAATAACCATGCCTGACAGTAAGCTCAAGAGAAAGCAGCTACGTAGCAACCAACGTACCGCTTCCGGGATTCAAACCCGTGACCCCACGCTTCTAAGTCCGGCGCTCTACCCCTGAGCCACCGTTAGAACTGTTTGTGAAAGTATGTAAATTACAGGGGTCTAGCTTCTACTTTTTTCAGCACATTCCTGACTTTTTTTTACATACTTGTCAAAATCTGCATTTTTGGGGTCAAAAAATGACTAGGAATCCCCAAACATCCTACTTATTTTTTTTAATTGGAGGCCCTGGGAAATAAAGTGGCGTTTTTGGCAATTGCTAGCGTCACATGATATGTGCACAGCCAGTTTCAAACTGCCAAAGTTTAGGAAATAAAAACACTTTAATGCAGGGGTCTTCCATCATCCAAAGGTGACACTTTACAGGCTACCGGTTGAAGGTTACCCAAGAGGTCTGGTGCTCGAATTGTTGCTCTCGCTCTGTCGTTTGCGGCGACACCTCACATGTGTGCTGCGATCGCCATGTACATATGCCTGTGGAACGTACGTATGCGTTTGCATTTATGCGTTCCCCTGAAAAAAAAAAAAGACATTTCTGTTTTTGCTATCACAACAGCAATCCCCCTTACTCATGACGTTAGGTTTGCAAGCCCGTTGCTTTAGCACCTGAGCCAGCTTGTACTTGTTAAAGACGGAAGCCTTAGCATGGACTTGGGAGGCAGCCTACCTAACCTTAGCCACCTGCCACCTTGGCCATGTCAAAATCAGCATTTCTTGGGGCCCAACAGAAGAGCCCCCAAACATCTTTTGTTGTGTAATCAGAGGCCCTGGAAAATAAAACAGGGGTTTTTGCAATCATTTACATCACACGATATTTCCACCGGCAGATATAAAACGCAAATAACCATGCCTGACAGTAAGCTCAAGAGAAAGCAGCTACGTAGCAACCAACGTACCGCTTCTGGGATTCAAACCCGTGACCCCACGCTTCTAAGTCCGGCGCTCTACCCCTGAGCCACCGTTAGAACTGTTTGTGAAAGTATGTAAATTACAGGGGTCCAGCTTCTACTTTTTTCAGCACAAACATGCCTGTGGAACGTACGTATGCGTTTGCATTTATGCGTTCCCCTGAAAAAAAAAAAAGACATTTCTGTTTTTGCTATCACAACAGCAATCCCCCTTACTCATGACGTTAGGTTTGCAAGCCCGTTGCTTTAGCACCTGAGCCAGCTTGTACTTGTTAAAGACGGAAGCCTTAGCATGGACTTGGGAGGCAGCCTACCTAACCTTAGCCACCTGCCACCTTGGCCATGTCAAAATCAGCATTTCTTGGGGCCCAACAGAAGAGCCCCCAAACATCTTTTGTTGTGTAATCAGAGGCCCTGGAAAATAAAACAGGGGTTTTTGCAATCATTTACATCACACGATATTTCCACCGGCAGATATAAAACGCAAATAACCATGCCTGACAGTAAGCTCAAGAGAAAGCAGCTACGTAGCAACCAACGTACCGCTTCTGGGATTCAAACCCGTGACCCCACGCTTCTAAGTCCGGCGCTCTACCCCTGAGCCACCGTTAGAACTGTTTGTGAAAGTATGTAAATTACAGGGGTCCAGCTTCTACTTTTTTCAGCACAAACCTGACTTTTTTTTACATACTTGTCAAAATCTGCATTTTTGGGGTCAAAAAATGACTAGGAATCCCCAAACATCCTACTTATTTTTTTTAATTGGAGGCCCTGGGAAATAAAGTGGCGTTTTTGGCAATTGCTAGCGTCACATGATATGTGCACAGCCAGTTTCAAACTGCCAAAGTTTAGGAAATAAAAACACTTTAATGCAGGGGTCTTCCATCATCCAAAGGTGACACTTTACAGGCTACCGGTTGAAGGTTACCCAAGAGGTCTGGTGCTCGAATTGTTGCTCTCGCTCTGACGTTTGCGGCGATACCTCACATGTGAGCTGCGATCGCCATGTACATATGCCTGTGGAACGTACGTATGCGTTTGCATTTATGCGTTCCCCTGAAAAAAAAAAAAGACATTTCTGTTTTTGCTATCACAACAGCAATCCCCCTTACTCATGACGTTAGGTTTGCAAGCCCGTTGCTTTAGCACCTGAGCCAGCTTGTACTTGTTAAAGACGGAAGCCTTAGCATGGACTTGGGAGGCAGCCTACCTAACCTTAGCCACCTGCCACCTTGGCCATGTCAAAATCAGCATTTCTTGGGGCCCAACAGAAGAGCCCCCAAACATCTTTTGTTGTGTAATCAGAGGCCCTGGAAAATAAAACAGGGGTTTTTGCAATCATTTACATCACACGATATTTCCACCGGCAGATATAAAACGCAAATAACCATGCCTGACAGTAAGCTCAAGAGAAAGCAGCTACGTAGCAACCAACGTACCGCTTCTGGGATTCAAACCCGTGACCCCACGCTTCTAAGTCCGGCACTCTACCCCTGAGCCACCGTTAGAACTGTTTGTGAAAGTATGTAAATTACAGGGGTCTAGCTTCTACTTTTTTCAGCACAATCCTGACTTTTTTTTACATACTTGTCAAAATCTGCATTTTTGGGGTCAAAAAATGACTAGGAATCCCCAAACATCCTACTTATTTTTTTTAATTGGAGGCCCTGGGAAATAAAGTGGCGTTTTTGGCAATTGCTAGCGTCACATGATATGTGCACAGCCAGTTTCAAACTGCCAAAGTTTAGGAAATAAAAACACTTTAATGCAGGGGTCTTCCATCATCCAAAGGTGACACTTTACAGGCTACCGGTTGAAGGTTACCCAAGAGGTCTGGTGCTCGAATTGTTGCTCTCGCTCTGTCGTTTGCGGCGATACCTCACATGTGAGCTACGATCGCCATGTACATATGCCTGTGGAACGTACGTATGCGTTTGCATTTATGCGTTCCCCTGAAAAAAAAAAAAGACATTTCTGTTTTTGCTATCACAACAGCAATCCCCCTTACTCATGACGTTAGGTTTGCAAGCCCGTTGCTTTAGCACCTGAGCCAGCTTGTACTTGTTAAAGACGGAAGCCTTAGCATGGACTTGGGAGGCAGCCTACCTAACCTTAGCCACCTGCCACCTTGGCCATGTCAAAATCAGCATTTCTTGGGGCCCAACAGAAGAGCCCCCAAACATCTTTTGTTGTGTAATCAGAGGCCCTGGAAAATAAAACAGGGGTTTTTGCAATCATTTACATCACACGATATTTCCACCGGCAGATATAAAACGCAAATAACCATGCCTGACAGTAAGCTCAAGAGAAAGCCAAGAGAATCCAGCTACGTAGCAACCAACGTACCGCTTCCGGGATTCAAACCCATGACCCCACGCTTCTAAGTCCGGCGCTCTACCCCTGAGCCACCGTTAGAACTGTTTGTGAAAGTATGTAAATTACAGGGGTCCAGCTTCTACTTTTTTCAGCACAAACCTGACTTTTTTTTACATACTTGTCAAAATCTGCATTTTTGGGGTCAAAAAATGACTAGGAATCCCCAAACATCCTACTTATTTTTTTTAATTGGAGGCCCTGGGAAATAAAGTGGCGTTTTTGGCAATTGCTAGCGTCACATGATATGTGCACAGCCAGTTTCAAACTGCCAAAGTTTAGGAAATAAAAACACTTTAATGCAGGGGTCTTCCATCATCCAAAGGTGACACTTTACAGGCTACCGGTTGAAGGTTACCCAAGAGGTCTGGTGCTCGAATTGTTGCTCTCGCTCTGTCGTTTGCGGCGATACCTCACATGTGTGCTGCGATCGCCATGTACATATGCCTGTGGAACGTACGTATGCGTTTGCATTGATGCGTTCCCTTGAAAAAAAAAATATTAATTTCGGTTTTTGCTATCACAACAGCAATCCCCCTTACTCATGACGTTAGGTTTGCAAGCCCGTTGCTTTAGCACCTGAGCCAGCTTGTACTTGTTAAAGACGAAAGCCTTAGCATGGACTTGGGAGGCAGCCTACCTAACCTTAGCCACCTGCCACCTTGGCCATGTCAAAATCAGCATTTCTTGGGGCCCAACAGAAGAGCCCCCAAACATCTTTTGTTGTGTAATCAGCGGCCCTGGAATATAAAACAGGGGTTTTTGCAATCATTTACATCACACGATATTCCACCGGCAGATATAAAACGCAAATAACCATGCCTGACAGTAAGCTCAAGAGAAAGCCAAGAGAATCCAGCTACGTAGCAACCAACGTACCGCTTCCGGGATTCAAACCCATGACCCCACGCTTCTAAGTCCGGCGCTCTACCCCTGAGCCACCGTTAGAACTGTTTGTGAAAGTATGTAAATTACAGGGGTCCAGCTTCTACTTTTTTCAGCACAAACCTGACTTTTTTTTACATACTTGTCAAAATCTGCATTTTTGGGGTCAAAAAATGACTAGGAATCCCCAAACATCCTACTTATTTTTTTTAATTGGAGGCCCTGGGAAATAAAGTGGCGTTTTTGGCAATTGCTAGCGTCACATGATATGTGCACAGCCAGTTTCAAACTGCCAAAGTTTAGGAAATAAAAACACTTTAATGCAGGGGTCTTCCATCATCCAAAGGTGACACTTTACAGGCTACCGGTTGAAGGTTACCCAAGAGGTCTGGTGCTCGAATTGTTGCTCTCGCTCTGTCGTTTGCGGCGATACCTCACATGTGAGCTGCGATCGCCATGTACATATGCCTGTGGAACGTACGTATGCGTTTGCATTTATGCGTTCCCCTGAAAAAAAAAAAAGACATTTCTGTTTTTGCTATCACAACAGCAATCCCCCTTACTCATGACGTTAGGTTTGCAAGCCCGTTGCTTTAGCACCTGAGCCAGCTTGTACTTGTTAAAGACGGAAGCCTTAGCATGGACTTGGGAGGCAGCCTACCTAACCTTAGCCACCTGCCACCTTGGCCATGTCAAAATCAGCATTTCTTGGGGCCCAACAGAAGAGCCCCCAAACATCTTTTGTTGTGTAATCAGAGGCCCTGGAAAATAAAACAGGGGTTTTTGCAATCATTTACATCACACGATATTTCCACCGGCAGATATAAAACGCAAATAACCATGCCTGACAGTAAGCTCAAGAGAAAGCCAAGAGAATCCAGCTACGTAGCAACCAACGTACCGCTTCCGGGATTCAAACCCATGACCCCACGCTTCTAAGTCCGGCGCTCTACCCCTGAGCCACCGTTAGAACTGTTTGTGAAAGTATGTAAATTACAGGGGTCTAGCTTCTACTTTTTTCAGCACAATCCTGACTTTTTTTTACATACTTGTCAAAATCTGCATTTTTGGGGTCAAAAAATGACTAGGAATCCCCAAACATCCTACTTATTTTTTTTAATTGGAGGCCCTGGGAAATAAAGTGGCGTTTTTGGCAATTGCTAGCGTCACATGATATGTGCACAGCCAGTTTCAAACTGCCAAAGTTTAGGAAATAAAAACACTTTAATGCAGGGGTCTTCCATCATCCAAAGGTGACACTTTACAGGCTACCGGTTGAAGGTTACCCAAGAGGTCTGGTGCTCGAATTGTTGCTCTCGCTCTGTCGTTTGCGGCGACACCTCACATGTGTGCTGCGATCGCCATGTACATATGCCTGTGGAACGTACGTATGCGTTTGCATTTATGCGTTCCCCTGAAAAAAAAAAAAGACATTTCTGTTTTTGCTATCACAACAGCAATCCCCCTTACTCATGACGTTAGGTTTGCAAGCCCGTTGCTTTAGCACCTGAGCCAGCTTGTACTTGTTAAAGACGGAAGCCTTAGCATGGACTTGGGAGGCAGCCTACCTAACCTTAGCCACCTGCCACCTTGGCCATGTCAAAATCAGCATTTCTTGGGGCCCAACAGAAGAGCCCCCAAACATCTTTTGTTGTGTAATCAGAGGCCCTGGAAAATAAAACAGGGGTTTTTGCAATCATTTACATCACACGATATTTCCACCGGCAGATATAAAACGCAAATAACCATGCCTGACAGTAAGCTCAAGAGAAAGCAGCTACGTAGCAACCAACGTACCGCTTCTGGGATTCAAACCCGTGACCCCACGCTTCTAAGTCCGGCGCTCTACCCCTGAGCCACCGTTAGAACTGTTTGTGAAAGTATGTAAATTACAGGGGTCCAGCTTCTACTTTTTTCAGCACAAACCTGACTTTTTTTTACATACTTGTCAAAATCTGCATTTTTGGGGTCAAAAAATGACTAGGAATCCCCAAACATCCTACTTATTTTTTTTAATTGGAGGCCCTGGGAAATAAAGTGGCGTTTTTGGCAATTGCTAGCGTCACATGATATGTGCACAGCCAGTTTCAAACTGCCAAAGTTTAGGAAATAAAAACACTTTAATGCAGGGGTCTTCCATCATCCAAAGGTGACACTTTACAGGCTACCGGTTGAAGGTTACCCAAGAGGTCTGGTGCTCGAATTGTTGCTCTCGCTCTGACGTTTGCGGCGATACCTCACATGTGAGCTGCGATCGCCATGTACATATGCCTGTGGAACGTACGTATGCGTTTGCATTTATGCGTTCCCCTGAAAAAAAAAAAAGACATTTCTGTTTTTGCTATCACAACAGCAATCCCCCTTACTCATGACGTTAGGTTTGCAAGCCCGTTGCTTTAGCACCTGAGCCAGCTTGTACTTGTTAAAGACGGAAGCCTTAGCATGGACTTGGGAGGCAGCCTACCTAACCTTAGCCACCTGCCACCTTGGCCATGTCAAAATCAGCATTTCTTGGGGCCCAACAGAAGAGCCCCCAAACATCTTTTGTTGTGTAATCAGAGGCCCTGGAAAATAAAACAGGGGTTTTTGCAATCATTTACATCACACGATATTTCCACCGGCAGATATAAAACGCAAATAACCATGCCTGACAGTAAGCTCAAGAGAAAGCAGCTACGTAGCAACCAACGTACCGCTTCTGGGATTCAAACCCGTGACCCCACGCTTCTAAGTCCGGCGCTCTACCCCTGAGCCACCGTTAGAACTGTTTGTGAAAGTATGTAAATTACAGGGGTCCAGCTTCTACTTTTTTCAGCACAATCCTGACTTTTTTTTACATACTTGTCAAAATCTGCATTTTTGGGGTCAAAAAATGACTAGGAATCCCCAAACATCCTACTTATTTTTTTTAATTGGAGGCCCTGGGAAATAAAGTGGCGTTTTTGGCAATTGCTAGCGTCACATGATATGTGCACAGCCAGTTTCAAACTGCCAAAGTTTAGGAAATAAAAACACTTTAATGCAGGGGTCTTCCATCATCCAAAGGTGACACTTTACAGGCTACCGGTTGAAGGTTACCCAAGAGGTCTGGTGCTCGAATTGTTGCTCTCGCTCTGTCGTTTGCGGCGATACCTCACATGTGAGCTGCGATCGCCATGTACATATGCCTGTGGAACGTACGTATGCGTTTGCATTTATGCGTTCCCCTGAAAAAAAAAAAAGACATTTCTGTTTTTGCTATCACAACAGCAATCCCCCTTACTCATGACGTTAGGTTTGCAAGCCCGTTGCTTTAGCACCTGAGCCAGCTTGTACTTGTTAAAGACGGAAGCCTTAGCATGGACTTGGGAGGCAGCCTACCTAACCTTAGCCACCTGCCACCTTGGCCATGTCAAAATCAGCATTTCTTGGGGCCCAACAGAAGAGCCCCCAAACATCTTTTGTTGTGTAATCAGAGGCCCTGGAAAATAAAACAGGGGTTTTTGCAATCATTTACATCACACGATATTTCCACCGGCAGATATAAAACGCAAATAACCATGCCTGACAGTAAGCTCAAGAGAAAGCAGCTACGTAGCAACCAACGTACCGCTTCTGGGATTCAAACCAGTGACCCCACGCTTCTAAGTCCGGCGCTCTACCCCTGAGCCACCGTTAGAACTGTTTGTGAAAGTATGTAAATTACAGGGGTCCAGCTTCTACTTTTTTCAGCACAATCCTGACTTTTTTTTACATACTTGTCAAAATCTGCATTTTTGGGGTCAAAAAATGACTAGGAATCCCCAAACATCCTACTTATTTTTTTTAATTGGAGGCCCTGGGAAATAAAGTGGCGTTTTTGGCAATTGCTAGCGTCACATGATATGTGCACAGCCAGTTTCAAACTGCCAAAGTTTAGGAAATAAAAACACTTTAATGCAGGGGTCTTCCATCATCCAAAGGTGACACTTTACAGGCTACCGGTTGAAGGTTACCCAAGAGGTCTGGTGCTCGAATTGTTGCTCTCGCTCTGTCGTTTGCGGCGACACCTCACATGTGTGCTGCGATCGCCATGTACATATGCCTGTGGAACGTACGTATGCGTTTGCATTTATGCGTTCCCCTGAAAAAAAAAAAAGACATTTCTGTTTTTGCTATCACAACAGCAATCCCCCTTACTCATGACGTTAGGTTTGCAAGCCCGTTGCTTTAGCACCTGAGCCAGCTTGTACTTGTTAAAGACGAAAGCCTTAGCATGGACTTGGGAGGCAGCCTACCTAACCTTAGCCACCTGCCACCTTGGCCATGTCAAAATCAGCATTTCTTGGGGCCCAACAGAAGAGCCCCCAAACATCTTTTGTTGTGTAATCAGCGGCCCTGGAATATAAAACAGGGGTTTTTGCAATCATTTACATCACACGATATTTCCACCGGCAGATATAAAACGCAAATAACCATGCCTGACAGTAAGCTCAAGAGAAAGCCAAGAGAATCCAGCTACGTAGCAACCAACGTACCGCTTAAGGGATTCAAACCCATGACCCCACGCTTCTAAGTCCGGCGCTCTACCCCTGAGCCACCGTTAGAACTGTTTGTGAAAGTATGTAAATTACAGGGGTCCAGCTTCTACTTTTTTCAGCACAAACCTGACTTTTTTTTACATACTTGTCAAAATCTGCATTTTTGGGGTCAAAAAATGACTAGGAATCCCCAAACATCCTTCTTATTTTTTTTAATTGGAGGCCCTGGGAAATAAAGTGGCGTTTTTGGCAATTGCTAGCGTCACATGATATGTGCACAGCCAGTTTCAAACTGCCAAAGTTTAGGAAATAAAAACACTTTAATGCAGGGGTCTTCCATCATCCAAAGGTGACACTTTACAGGCTACCGGTTGAAGGTTACCCAAGAGGTCTGGTGCTCGAATTGTTGCTCTCGCTCTGTCGTTTGCGGCGATACCTCACATGTGTGCTGCGATCGCCATGTACATATGCCTGTGGAACGTACGTATGCGTTTGCATTGATGCGTTCCCTTGAAAAAAAAAATATTAATTTCGGTTTTTGCTATCACAACAGCAATCCCCCTTACTCATGACGTTAGGTTTGCAAGCCCGTTGCTTTAGCACCTGAGCCAGCTTGTACTTGTTAAAGACGAAAGCCTTAGCATGGACTTGGGAGGCAGCCTACCTAACCTTAGCCACCTGCCACCTTGGCCATGTCAAAATCAGCATTTCTTGGGGCCCAACAGAAGAGCCCCCAAACATCTTTTGTTGTGTAATCAGCGGCCCTGGAATATAAAACAGGGGTTTTTGCAATCATTTACATCACACGATATTCCACCGGCAGATATAAAACGCAAATAACCATGCCTGACAGTAAGCTCAAGAGAAAGCCAAGAGAATCCAGCTACGTAGCAACCAACGTACCGCTTCCGGGATTCAAACCCATGACCCCACGCTTCTAAGTCCGGCGCTCTACCCCTGAGCCACCGTTAGAACTGTTTGTGAAAGTATGTAAATTACAGGGGTCCAGCTTCTACTTTTTTCAGCACAAACCTGACTTTTTTTTACATACTTGTCAAAATCTGCATTTTTGGGGTCAAAAAATGACTAGGAATCCCCAAACATCCTACTTATTTTTTTTAATTGGAGGCCCTGGGAAATAAAGTGGCGTTTTTGGCAATTGCTAGCGTCACATGATATGTGCACAGCCAGTTTCAAACTGCCAAAGTTTAGGAAATAAAAACACTTTAATGCAGGGGTCTTCCATCATCCAAAGGTGACACTTTACAGGCTACCGGTTGAAGGTTACCCAAGAGGTCTGGTGCTCGAATTGTTGCTCTCGCTCTGTCGTTTGCGGCGATACCTCACATGTGAGCTGCGATCGCCATGTACATATGCCTGTGGAACGTACGTATGCGTTTGCATTTATGCGTTCCCCTGAAAAAAAAAAAAGACATTTCTGTTTTTGCTATCACAACAGCAATCCCCCTTACTCATGACGTTAGGTTTGCAAGCCCGTTGCTTTAGCACCTGAGCCAGCTTGTACTTGTTAAAGACGGAAGCCTTAGCATGGACTTGGGAGGCAGCCTACCTAACCTTAGCCACCTGCCACCTTGGCCATGTCAAAATCAGCATTTCTTGGGGCCCAACAGAAGAGCCCCCAAACATCTTTTGTTGTGTAATCAGAGGCCCTGGAAAATAAAACAGGGGTTTTTGCAATCATTTACATCACACGATATTTCCACCGGCAGATATAAAACGCAAATAACCATGCCTGACAGTAAGCTCAAGAGAAAGCAGCTACGTAGCAACCAACGTACCGCTTCCGGGATTCAAACCCGTGACCCCACGCTTCTAAGTCCGGCGCTCTACCCCTGAGCCACCGTTAGAACTGTTTGTGAAAGTATGTAAATTACAGGGGTCTAGCTTCTACTTTTTTCAGCACAATCCTGACTTTTTTTTACATACTTGTCAAAATCTGCATTTTTGGGGTCAAAAAATGACTAGGAATCCCCAAACATCCTACTTATTTTTTTTAATTGGAGGCCCTGGGAAATAAAGTGGCGTTTTTGGCAATTGCTAGCGTCACATGATATGTGCACAGCCAGTTTCAAACTGCCAAAGTTTAGGAAATAAAAACACTTTAATGCAGGGGTCTTCCATCATCCAAAGGTGACACTTTACAGGCTACCGGTTGAAGGTTACCCAAGAGGTCTGGTGCTCGAATTGTTGCTCTCGCTCTGTCGTTTGCGGCGACACCTCACATGTGTGCTGCGATCGCCATGTACATATGCCTGTGGAACGTACGTATGCGTTTGCATTTATGCGTTCCCCTGAAAAAAAAAAAAGACATTTCTGTTTTTGCTATCACAACAGCAATCCCCCTTACTCATGACGTTAGGTTTGCAAGCCCGTTGCTTTAGCACCTGAGCCAGCTTGTACTTGTTAAAGACGGAAGCCTTAGCATGGACTTGGGAGGCAGCCTACCTAACCTTAGCCACCTGCCACCTTGGCCATGTCAAAATCAGCATTTCTTGGGGCCCAACAGAAGAGCCCCCAAACATCTTTTGTTGTGTAATCAGAGGCCCTGGAAAATAAAACAGGGGTTTTTGCAATCATTTACATCACACGATATTTCCACCGGCAGATATAAAACGCAAATAACCATGCCTGACAGTAAGCTCAAGAGAAAGCAGCTACGTAGCAACCAACGTACCGCTTCTGGGATTCAAACCCGTGACCCCACGCTTCTAAGTCCGGCGCTCTACCCCTGAGCCACCGTTAGAACTGTTTGTGAAAGTATGTAAATTACAGGGGTCCAGCTTCTACTTTTTTCAGCACAAACCTGACTTTTTTTTACATACTTGTCAAAATCTGCATTTTTGGGGTCAAAAAATGACTAGGAATCCCCAAACATCCTACTTATTTTTTTTAATTGGAGGCCCTGGGAAATAAAGTGGCGTTTTTGGCAATTGCTAGCGTCACATGATATGTGCACAGCCAGTTTCAAACTGCCAAAGTTTAGGAAATAAAAACACTTTAATGCAGGGGTCTTCCATCATCCAAAGGTGACACTTTACAGGCTACCGGTTGAAGGTTACCCAAGAGGTCTGGTGCTCGAATTGTTGCTCTCGCTCTGACGTTTGCGGCGATACCTCACATGTGAGCTGCGATCGCCATGTACATATGCCTGTGGAACGTACGTATGCGTTTGCATTTATGCGTTCCCCTGAAAAAAAAAAAAGACATTTCTGTTTTTGCTATCACAACAGCAATCCCCCTTACTCATGACGTTAGGTTTGCAAGCCCGTTGCTTTAGCACCTGAGCCAGCTTGTACTTGTTAAAGACGGAAGCCTTAGCATGGACTTGGGAGGCAGCCTACCTAACCTTAGCCACCTGCCACCTTGGCCATGTCAAAATCAGCATTTCTTGGGGCCCAACAGAAGAGCCCCCAAACATCTTTTGTTGTGTAATCAGAGGCCCTGGAAAATAAAACAGGGGTTTTTGCAATCATTTACATCACACGATATTTCCACCGGCAGATATAAAACGCAAATAACCATGCCTGACAGTAAGCTCAAGAGAAAGCAGCTACGTAGCAACCAACGTACCGCTTCTGGGATTCAAACCCGTGACCCCACGCTTCTAAGTCCGGCGCTCTAACCCTGAGCCACCGTTAGAACTGTTTGTGAAAGTATGTAAATTACAGGGGTCCAGCTTCTACTTTTTTCAGCACAATCCTGACTTTTTTTTACATACTTGTCAAAATCTGCATTTTTGGGGTCAAAAAATGACTAGGAATCCCCAAACATCCTACTTATTTTTTTTAATTGGAGGCCCTGGGAAATAAAGTGGCGTTTTTGGCAATTGCTAGCGTCACATGATATGTGCACAGCCAGTTTCAAACTGCCAAAGTTTAGGAAATAAAAACACTTTAATGCAGGGGTCTTCCATCATCCAAAGGTGACACTTTACAGGCTACCGGTTGAAGGTTACCCAAGAGGTCTGGTGCTCGAATTGTTGCTCTCGCTCTGTCGTTTGCGGCGACACCTCACATGTGTGCTGCGATCGCCATGTACATATGCCTGTGGAACGTACGTATGCGTTTGCATTTATGCGTTCCCCTGAAAAAAAAAAAAGACATTTCTGTTTTTGCTATCACAACAGCAATCCCCCTTACTCATGACGTTAGGTTTGCAAGCCCGTTGCTTTAGCACCTGAGCCAGCTTGTACTTGTTAAAGACGGAAGCCTTAGCATGGACTTGGGAGGCAGCCTACCTAACCTTAGCCACCTGCCACCTTGGCCATGTCAAAATCAGCATTTCTTGGGGCCCAACAGAAGAGCCCCCAAACATCTTTTGTTGTGTAATCAGAGGCCCTGGAAAATAAAACAGGGGTTTTTGCAATCATTTACATCACACGATATTTCCACCGGCAGATATAAAACGCAAATAACCATGCCTGACAGTAAGCTCAAGAGAAAGCAGCTACGTAGCAACCAACGTACCGCTTCTGGGATTCAAACCCGTGACCCCACGCTTCTAAGTCCGGCGCTCTACCCCTGAGCCACCGTTAGAACTGTTTGTGAAAGTATGTAAATTACAGGGGTCCAGCTTCTACTTTTTTCAGCACAAACCTGACTTTTTTTTACATACTTGTCAAAATCTGCATTTTTGGGGTCAAAAAATGACTAGGAATCCCCAAACATCCTACTTATTTTTTTTAATTGGAGGCCCTGGGAAATAAAGTGGCGTTTTTGGCAATTGCTAGCGTCACATGATATGTGCACAGCCAGTTTCAAACTGCCAAAGTTTAGGAAATAAAAACACTTTAATGCAGGGGTCTTCCATCATCCAAAGGTGACACTTTACAGGCTACCGGTTGAAGGTTACCCAAGAGGTCTGGTGCTCGAATTGTTGCTCTCGCTCTGACGTTTGCGGCGATACCTCACATGTGAGCTGCGATCGCCATGTACATATGCCTGTGGAACGTACGTATGCGTTTGCATTTATGCGTTCCCCTGAAAAAAAAAAAAGACATTTCTGTTTTTGCTATCACAACAGCAATCCCCCTTACTCATGACGTTAGGTTTGCAAGCCCGTTGCTTTAGCACCTGAGCCAGCTTGTACTTGTTAAAGACGGAAGCCTTAGCATGGACTTGGGAGGCAGCCTACCTAACCTTAGCCACCTGCCACCTTGGCCATGTCAAAATCAGCATTTCTTGGGGCCCAACAGAAGAGCCCCCAAACATCTTTTGTTGTGTAATCAGAGGCCCTGGAAAATAAAACAGGGGTTTTTGCAATCATTTACATCACACGATATTTCCACCGGCAGATATAAAACGCAAATAACCATGCCTGACAGTAAGCTCAAGAGAAAGCAGCTACGTAGCAACCAACGTACCGCTTCTGGGATTCAAACCCGTGACCCCACGCTTCTAAGTCCGGCGCTCTACCCCTGAGCCACCGTTAGAACTGTTTGTGAAAGTATGTAAATTACAGGGGTCCAGCTTCTACTTTTTTCAGCACAATCCTGACTTTTTTTTACATACTTGTCAAAATCTGCATTTTTGGGGTCAAAAAATGACTAGGAATCCCCAAACATCCTACTTATTTTTTTTAATTGGAGGCCCTGGGAAATAAAGTGGCGTTTTTGGCAATTGCTAGCGTCACATGATATGTGCACAGCCAGTTTCAAACTGCCAAAGTTTAGGAAATAAAAACACTTTAATGCAGGGGTCTTCCATCATCCAAAGGTGACACTTTACAGGCTACCGGTTGAAGGTTACCCAAGAGGTCTGGTGCTCGAATTGTTGCTCTCGCTCTGTCGTTTGCGGCGACACCTCACATGTGTGCTGCGATCGCCATGTACATATGCCTGTGGAACGTACGTATGCGTTTGCATTTATGCGTTCCCCTGAAAAAAAAAAAAGACATTTCTGTTTTTGCTATCACAACAGCAATCCCCCTTACTCATGACGTTAGGTTTGCAAGCCCGTTGCTTTAGCACCTGAGCCAGCTTGTACTTGTTAAAGACGGAAGCCTTAGCATGGACTTGGGAGGCAGCCTACCTAACCTTAGCCACCTGCCACCTTGGCCATGTCAAAATCAGCATTTCTTGGGGCCCAACAGAAGAGCCCCCAAACATCTTTTGTTGTGTAATCAGAGGCCCTGGAAAATAAAACAGGGGTTTTTGCAATCATTTACATCACACGATATTTCCACCGGCAGATATAAAACGCAAATAACCATGCCTGACAGTAAGCTCAAGAGAAAGCAGCTACGTAGCAACCAACGTACCGCTTCTGGGATTCAAACCCGTGACCCCACGCTTCTAAGTCCGGCGCTCTACCCCTGAGCCACCGTTAGAACTGTTTGTGAAAGTATGTAAATTACAGGGGTCCAGCTTCTACTTTTTTCAGCACAAACCTGACTTTTTTTTACATACTTGTCAAAATCTGCATTTTTGGGGTCAAAAAATGACTAGGAATCCCCAAACATCCTACTTATTTTTTTTAATTGGAGGCCCTGGGAAATAAAGTGGCGTTTTTGGCAATTGCTAGCGTCACATGATATGTGCACAGCCAGTTTCAAACTGCCAAAGTTTAGGAAATAAAAACACTTTAATGCAGGGGTCTTCCATCATCCAAAGGTGACACTTTACAGGCTACCGGTTGAAGGTTACCCAAGAGGTCTGGTGCTCGAATTGTTGCTCTCGCTCTGACGTTTGCGGCGATACCTCACATGTGAGCTGCGATCGCCATGTACATATGCCTGTGGAACGTACGTATGCGTTTGCATTTATGCGTTCCCCTGAAAAAAAAAAAAAGACATTTCTGTTTTTGCTATCACAACAGCAATCCCCCTTACTCATGACGTTAGGTTTGCAAGCCCGTTGCTTTAGCACCTGAGCCAGCTTGTACTTGTTAAAGACGGAAGCCTTAGCATGGACTTGGGAGGCAGCCTACCTAACCTTAGCCACCTGCCACCTTGGCCATGTCAAAATCAGCATTTCTTGGGGCCCAACAGAAGAGCCCCCAAACATCTTTTGTTGTGTAATCAGAGGCCCTGGAAAATAAAACAGGGGTTTTTGCAATCATTTACATCACACGATATTTCCACCGGCAGATATAAAACGCAAATAACCATGCCTGACAGTAAGCTCAAGAGAAAGCAGCTACGTAGCAACCAACGTACCGCTTCTGGGATTCAAACCCGTGACCCCACGCTTCTAAGTCCGGCGCTCTACCCCTGAGCCACCGTTAGAACTGTTTGTGAAAGTATGTAAATTACAGGGGTCCAGCTTCTACTTTTTTCAGCACAATCCTGACTTTTTTTTACATACTTGTCAAAATCTGCATTTTTGGGGTCAAAAAATGACTAGGAATCCCCAAACATCCTACTTATTTTTTTTAATTGGAGGCCCTGGGAAATAAAGTGGCGTTTTTGGCAATTGCTAGCGTCACATGATATGTGCACAGCCAGTTTCAAACTGCCAAAGTTTAGGAAATAAAAACACTTTAATGCAGGGGTCTTCCATCATCCAAAGGTGACACTTTACAGGCTACCGGTTGAAGGTTACCCAAGAGGTCTGGTGCTCGAATTGTTGCTCTCGCTCTGTCGTTTGCGGCGACACCTCACATGTGTGCTGCGATCGCCATGTACATATGCCTGTGGAACGTACGTATGCGTTTGCATTTATGCGTTCCCCTGAAAAAAAAAAAAGACATTTCTGTTTTTGCTATCACAACAGCAATCCCCCTTACTCATGACGTTAGGTTTGCAAGCCCGTTGCTTTAGCACCTGAGCCAGCTTGTACTTGTTAAAGACGGAAGCCTTAGCATGGACTTGGGAGGCAGCCTACCTAACCTTAGCCACCTGCCACCTTGGCCATGTCAAAATCAGCATTTCTTGGGGCCCAACAGAAGAGCCCCCAAACATCTTTTGTTGTGTAATCAGAGGCCCTGGAAAATAAAACAGGGGTTTTTGCAATCATTTACATCACACGATATTTCCACCGGCAGATATAAAACGCAAATAACCATGCCTGACAGTAAGCTCAAGAGAAAGCAGCTACGTAGCAACCAACGTACCGCTTCTGGGATTCAAACCCATGACCCCACGCTTCTAAGTCCGGCGCTCTACCCCTGAGCCACCGTTAGAACTGTTTGTGAAAGTATGTAAATTACAGGGGTCTAGCTTCTACTTTTTTCAGCACAATCCTGACTTTTTTTTACATACTTGTCAAAATCTGCATTTTTGGGGTCAAAAAATGACTAGGAATCCCCAAACATCCTACTTATTTTTTTTAATTGGAGGCCCTGGGAAATAAAGTGGCGTTTTTGGCAATTGCTAGCGTCACATGATATGTGCACAGCCAGTTTCAAACTGCCAAAGTTTAGGAAATAAAAACACTTTAATGCAGGGGTCTTCCATCATCCAAAGGTGACACTTTACAGGCTACCGGTTGAAGGTTACCCAAGAGGTCTGGTGCTCGAATTGTTGCTCTCGCTCTGTCGTTTGCGGCGATACCTCACATGTGAGCTGCGATCGCCATGTACATATGCCTGTGGAACGTACGTATGCGTTTGCATTTATGCGTTCCCCTGAAAAAAAAAAAAGACATTTCTGTTTTTGCTATCACAACAGCAATCCCCCTTACTCATGACGTTAGGTTTGCAAGCCCGTTGCTTTAGCACCTGAGCCAGCTTGTACTTGTTAAAGACGGAAGCCTTAGCATGGACTTGGGAGGCAGCCTACCTAACCTTAGCCACCTGCCACCTTGGCCATGTCAAAATCAGCATTTCTTGGGGCCCAACAGAAGAGCCCCCAAACATCTTTTGTTGTGTAATCAGAGGCCCTGGAAAATAAAACAGGGGTTTTTGCAATCATTTACATCACACGATATTTCCACCGGCAGATATAAAACGCAAATAACCATGCCTGACAGTAAGCTCAAGAGAAAGCAGCTACGTAGCAACCAACGTACCGCTTCTGGGATTCAAACCCGTGACCCCACGCTTCTAAGTCCGGCGCTCTACCCCTGAGCCACCGTTAGAACTGTTTGTGAAAGTATGTAAATTACAGGGGTCCAGCTTCTACTTTTTTCAGCACAAACCTGACTTTTTTTTACATACTTGTCAAAATCTGCATTTTTGGGGTCAAAAAATGACTAGGAATCCCCAAACATCCTACTTATTTTTTTTAATTGGAGGCCCTGGGAAATAAAGTGGCGTTTTTGGCAATTGCTAGCGTCACATGATATGTGCACAGCCAGTTTCAAACTGCCAAAGTTTAGGAAATAAAAACACTTTAATGCAGGGGTCTTCCATCATCCAAAGGTGACACTTTACAGGCTACCGGTTGAAGGTTACCCAAGAGGTCTGGTGCTCGAATTGTTGCTCTCGCTCTGACGTTTGCGGCGATACCTCACATGTGAGCTGCGATCGCCATGTACATATGCCTGTGGAACGTACGTATGCGTTTGCATTTATGCGTTCCCCTGAAAAAAAAAAAAGACATTTCTGTTTTTGCTATCACAACAGCAATCCCCCTTACTCATGACGTTAGGTTTGCAAGCCCGTTGCTTTAGCACCTGAGCCAGCTTGTACTTGTTAAAGACGGAAGCCTTAGCATGGACTTGGGAGGCAGCCTACCTAACCTTAGCCACCTGCCACCTTGGCCATGTCAAAATCAGCATTTCTTGGGGCCCAACAGAAGAGCCCCCAAACATCTTTTGTTGTGTAATCAGAGGCCCTGGAAAATAAAACAGGGGTTTTTGCAATCATTTACATCACACGATATTTCCACCGGCAGATATAAAACGCAAATAACCATGCCTGACAGTAAGCTCAAGAGAAAGCAGCTACGTAGCAACCAACGTACCGCTTCTGGGATTCAAACCCGTGACCCCACGCTTCTAAGTCCGGCACTCTACCCCTGAGCCACCGTTAGAACTGTTTGTGAAAGTATGTAAATTACAGGGGTCTAGCTTCTACTTTTTTCAGCACAATCCTGACTTTTTTTTACATACTTGTCAAAATCTGCATTTTTGGGGTCAAAAAATGACTAGGAATCCCCAAACATCCTACTTATTTTTTTTAATTGGAGGCCCTGGGAAATAAAGTGGCGTTTTTGGCAATTGCTAGCGTCACATGATATGTGCACAGCCAGTTTCAAACTGCCAAAGTTTAGGAAATAAAAACACTTTAATGCAGGGGTCTTCCATCATCCAAAGGTGACACTTTACAGGCTACCGGTTGAAGGTTACCCAAGAGGTCTGGTGCTCGAATTGTTGCTCTCGCTCTGTCGTTTGCGGCGATACCTCACATGTGAGCTGCGATCGCCATGTACATATGCCTGTGGAACGTACGTATGCGTTTGCATTTATGCGTTCCCCTGAAAAAAAAAAAAGACATTTCTGTTTTTGCTATCACAACAGCAATCCCCCTTACTCATGACGTTAGGTTTGCAAGCCCGTTGCTTTAGCACCTGAGCCAGCTTGTACTTGTTAAAGACGGAAGCCTTAGCATGGACTTGGGAGGCAGCCTACCTAACCTTAGCCACCTGCCACCTTGGCCATGTCAAAATCAGCATTTCTTGGGGCCCAACAGAAGAGCCCCCAAACATCTTTTGTTGTGTAATCAGAGGCCCTGGAAAATAAAACAGGGGTTTTTGCAATCATTTACATCACACGATATTTCCACCGGCAGATATAAAACGCAAATAACCATGCCTGACAGTAAGCTCAAGAGAAAGCCAAGAGAATCCAGCTACGTAGCAACCAACGTACCGCTTCCGGGATTCAAACCCATGACCCCACGCTTCTAAGTCCGGCGCTCTACCCCTGAGCCACCGTTAGAACTGTTTGTGAAAGTATGTAAATTACAGGGGTCCAGCTTCTACTTTTTTCAGCACAAACCTGACTTTTTTTTACATACTTGTCAAAATCTGCATTTTTGGGGTCAAAAAATGACTAGGAATCCCCAAACATCCTACTTATTTTTTTTAATTGGAGGCCCTGGGAAATAAAGTGGCGTTTTTGGCAATTGCTAGCGTCACATGATATGTGCACAGCCAGTTTCAAACTGCCAAAGTTTAGGAAATAAAAACACTTTAATGCAGGGGTCTTCCATCATCCAAAGGTGACACTTTACAGGCTACCGGTTGAAGGTTACCCAAGAGGTCTGGTGCTCGAATTGTTGCTCTCGCTCTGTCGTTTGCGGCGATACCTCACATGTGTGCTGCGATCGCCATGTACATATGCCTGTGGAACGTACGTATGCGTTTGCATTTATGCGTTCCCCTGAAAAAAAAAAAAGACATTTCTGTTTTTGCTATCACAACAGCAATCCCCCTTACTCATGACGTTAGGTTTGCAAGCCCGTTGCTTTAGCACCTGAGCCAGCTTGTACTTGTTAAAGACGAAAGCCTTAGCATGGACTTGGGAGGCAGCCTACCTAACCTTAGCCACCTGCCACCTTGGCCATGTCAAAATCAGCATTTCTTGGGGCCCAACAGAAGAGCCCCCAAACATCTTTTGTTGTGTAATCAGCGGCCCTGGAATATAAAACAGGGGTTTTTGCAATCATTTACATCACACGATATTTCCACCGGCAGATATAAAACGCAAATAACCATGCCTGACAGTAAGCTCAAGAGAAAGCCAAGAGAATCCAGCTACGTAGCAACCAACGTACCGCTTAAGGGATTCAAACCCATGACCCCACGCTTCTAAGTCCGGCGCTCTACCCCTGAGCCACCGTTAGAACTGTTTGTGAAAGTATGTAAATTACAGGGGTCCAGCTTCTACTTTTTTCAGCACAAACCTGACTTTTTTTTACATACTTGTCAAAATCTGCATTTTTGGGGTCAAAAAATGACTAGGAATCCCCAAACATCCTTCTTATTTTTTTTAATTGGAGGCCCTGGGAAATAAAGTGGCGTTTTTGGCAATTGCTAGCGTCACATGATATGTGCACAGCCAGTTTCAAACTGCCAAAGTTTAGGAAATAAAAACACTTTAATGCAGGGGTCTTCCATCATCCAAAGGTGACACTTTACAGGCTACCGGTTGAAGGTTACCCAAGAGGTCTGGTGCTCGAATTGTTGCTCTCGCTCTGTCGTTTGCGGCGATACCTCACATGTGTGCTGCGATCGCCATGTACATATGCCTGTGGAACGTACGTATGCGTTTGCATTGATGCGTTCCCTTGAAAAAAAAAATATTAATTTCGGTTTTTGCTATCACAACAGCAATCCCCCTTACTCATGACGTTAGGTTTGCAAGCCCGTTGCTTTAGCACCTGAGCCAGCTTGTACTTGTTAAAGACGAAAGCCTTAGCATGGACTTGGGAGGCAGCCTACCTAACCTTAGCCACCTGCCACCTTGGCCATGTCAAAATCAGCATTTCTTGGGGCCCAACAGAAGAGCCCCCAAACATCTTTTGTTGTGTAATCAGCGGCCCTGGAATATAAAACAGGGGTTTTTGCAATCATTTACATCACACGATATTCCACCGGCAGATATAAAACGCAAATAACCATGCCTGACAGTAAGCTCAAGAGAAAGCCAAGAGAATCCAGCTACGTAGCAACCAACGTACCGCTTCCGGGATTCAAACCCATGACCCCACGCTTCTAAGTCCGGCGCTCTACCCCTGAGCCACCGTTAGAACTGTTTGTAAAAGTATGTAAATTACAGGGGTCCAGCTTCTACTTTTTTCAGCACAAACCTGACTTTTTTTTACATACTTGTCAAAATCTGCATTTTTGGGGTCAAAAAATGACTAGGAATCCCCAAACATCCTACTTATTTTTTTTAATTGGAGGCCCTGGGAAATAAAGTGGCGTTTTTGGCAATTGCTAGCGTCACATGATATGTGCACAGCCAGTTTCAAACTGCCAAAGTTTAGGAAATAAAAACACTTTAATGCAGGGGTCTTCCATCATCCAAAGGTGACACTTTACAGGCTACCGGTTGAAGGTTACCCAAGAGGTCTGGTGCTCGAATTGTTGCTCTCGCTCTGTCGTTTGCAGCGATACCTCACATGTGAGCTGCGATCGCCATGTACATATGCCTGTGGAACGTACGTATGCGTTTGCATTTATGCGTTCCCCTGAAAAAAAAAAAAGACATTTCTGTTTTTGCTATCACAACAGCAATCCCCCTTACTCATGACGTTAGGTTTGCAAGCCCGTTGCTTTAGCACCTGAGCCAGCTTGTACTTGTTAAAGACGGAAGCCTTAGCATGGACTTGGGAGGCAGCCTACCTAACCTTAGCCACCTGCCACCTTGGCCATGTCAAAATCAGCATTTCTTGGGGCCCAACAGAAGAGCCCCCAAACATCTTTTGTTGTGTAATCAGAGGCCCTGGAAAATAAAACAGGGGTTTTTGCAATCATTTACATCACACGATATTTCCACCGGCAGATATAAAACGCAAATAACCATGCCTGACAGTAAGCTCAAGAGAAAGCCAAGAGAATCCAGCTACGTAGCAACCAACGTACCGCTTCCGGGATTCAAACCCGTGACCCCACGCTTCTAAGTCCGGCGCTCTACCCCTGAGCCACCGTTAGAACTGTTTGTGAAAGTATGTAAATTACAGGGGTCTAGCTTCTACTTTTTTCAGCACAATCCTGACTTTTTTTTACATACTTGTCAAAATCTGCATTTTTGGGGTCAAAAAATGACTAGGAATCCCCAAACATCCTACTTATTTTTTTTAATTGGAGGCCCTGGGAAATAAAGTGGCGTTTTTGGCAATTGCTAGCGTCACATGATATGTGCACAGCCAGTTTCAAACTGCCAAAGTTTAGGAAATAAAAACACTTTAATGCAGGGGTCTTCCATCATCCAAAGGTGACACTTTACAGGCTACCGGTTGAAGGTTACCCAAGAGGTCTGGTGTTCGAATTGTTGCTCTCGCTCTGACGTTTGCGGCGATACCTCACATGTGTGCTGCGATCGCCATGTACATATGCCTGTGGAACGTACGTATGCGTTTGCATTGATGCGTTCCCTTGAAAAAAAAAAGACATTTCGGTTTTTGCTATCACAACAGCAATCCCCCTTACTCATGACGTTAGGTTTGCAAGCCCATTGCTTTAGCACCTGAGCCAGCTTGTACTTGTTAAAGACGAAAGCCTTAGCATGGACTTGGGAGGCAGCCTACCTAACCTTAGCCACCTGCCACCTTGGCCATGTCAAAATCAGCATTTCTTGGGGCCCAACAGAAGAGCCCCCAAACATCTTTTGTTGTGTAATCAGCGGCCCTGGAATATAAAACAGGGGTTTTTGCAATCATTTACATCACACGATATTCCACCGGCCGGCAGATATAAAACGCAAATAACCATGCCTGACAGTAAGCTCAAGAGAAAGCCAAGAGAATCCAGCTACGTAGCAACCAACGTACCGCTTCCGGGATTCAAACCCATGACCCCACGCTTCTAAGTCCGGCGCTCTACCCCTGAGCCACCGTTAGAACTGTTTGTGAAAGTATGTAAATTACAGGGGTCCAGCTTCTACTTTTTTCAGCACAAACCTGACTTTTTTTTACATACTTGTCAAAATCTGCATTTTTGGGGTCAAAAAATGACTAGGAATCCCCAAACATCCTACTTATTTTTTTTAATTGGAGGCCCTGGGAAATAAAGTGGCGTTTTTGGCAATTGCTAGCGTCACATGATATGTGCACAGCCAGTTTCAAACTGCCAAAGTTTAGGAAATAAAAACACTTTAATGCAGGGGTCTTCCATCATCCAAAGGTGACACTTTACAGGCTACCGGTTGAAGGTTACCCAAGAGGTCTGGTGCTCGAATTGTTGCTCTCGCTCTGTCGTTTGCGGCGATACCTCACATGTGAGCTGCGATCGCCATGTACATATGCCTGTGGAACGTACGTATGCGTTTGCATTTATGCGTTCCCCTGAAAAAAAAAAAAGACATTTCTGTTTTTGCTATCACAACAGCAATCCCCCTTACTCATGACGTTAGGTTTGCAAGCCCGTTGCTTTAGCACCTGAGCCAGCTTGTACTTGTTAAAGACGGAAGCCTTAGCATGGACTTGGGAGGCAGCCTACCTAACCTTAGCCACCTGCCACCTTGGCCATGTCAAAATCAGCATTTCTTGGGGCCCAACAGAAGAGCCCCCAAACATCTTTTGTTGTGTAATCAGAGGCCCTGGAAAATAAAACAGGGGTTTTTGCAATCATTTACATCACACGATATTTCCACCGGCAGATATAAAACGCAAATAACCATGCCTGACAGTAAGCTCAAGAGAAAGCAGCTACGTAGCAACCAACGTACCGCTTCCGGGATTCAAACCCGTGACCCCACGCTTCTAAGTCCGGCGCTCTACCCCTGAGCCACCGTTAGAACTGTTTGTGAAAGTATGTAAATTACAGGGGTCTAGCTTCTACTTTTTTCAGCACAATCCTGACTTTTTTTTACATACTTGTCAAAATCTGCATTTTTGGGGTCAAAAAATGACTAGGAATCCCCAAACATCCTACTTATTTTTTTTAATTGGAGGCCCTGGGAAATAAAGTGGCGTTTTTGGCAATTGCTAGCGTCACATGATATGTGCACAGCCAGTTTCAAACTGCCAAAGTTTAGGAAATAAAAACACTTTAATGCAGGGGTCTTCCATCATCCAAAGGTGACACTTTACAGGCTACCGGTTGAAGGTTACCCAAGAGGTCTGGTGCTCGAATTGTTGCTCTCGCTCTGTCGTTTGCGGCGACACCTCACATGTGTGCTGCGATCGCCATGTACATATGCCTGTGGAACGTACGTATGCGTTTGCATTTATGCGTTCCCCTGAAAAAAAAAAAAGACATTTCTGTTTTTGCTATCACAACAGCAATCCCCCTTACTCATGACGTTAGGTTTGCAAGCCCGTTGCTTTAGCACCTGAGCCAGCTTGTACTTGTTAAAGACGGAAGCCTTAGCATGGACTTGGGAGGCAGCCTACCTAACCTTAGCCACCTGCCACCTTGGCCATGTCAAAATCAGCATTTCTTGGGGCCCAACAGAAGAGCCCCCAAACATCTTTTGTTGTGTAATCAGAGGCCCTGGAAAATAAAACAGGGGTTTTTGCAATCATTTACATCACACGATATTTCCACCGGCAGATATAAAACGCAAATAACCATGCCTGACAGTAAGCTCAAGAGAAAGCAGCTACGTAGCAACCAACGTACCGCTTCTGGGATTCAAACCCGTGACCCCACGCTTCTAAGTCCGGCGCTCTACCCCTGAGCCACCGTTAGAACTGTTTGTGAAAGTATGTAAATTACAGGGGTCCAGCTTCTACTTTTTTCAGCACAAACCTGACTTTTTTTTACATACTTGTCAAAATCTGCATTTTTGGGGTCAAAAAATGACTAGGAATCCCCAAACATCCTACTTATTTTTTTTAATTGGAGGCCCTGGGAAATAAAGTGGCGTTTTTGGCAATTGCTAGCGTCACATGATATGTGCACAGCCAGTTTCAAACTGCCAAAGTTTAGGAAATAAAAACACTTTAATGCAGGGGTCTTCCATCATCCAAAGGTGACACTTTACAGGCTACCGGTTGAAGGTTACCCAAGAGGTCTGGTGCTCGAATTGTTGCTCTCGCTCTGACGTTTGCGGCGATACCTCACATGTGAGCTGCGATCGCCATGTACATATGCCTGTGGAACGTACGTATGCGTTTGCATTTATGCGTTCCCCTGAAAAAAAAAAAAGACATTTCTGTTTTTGCTATCACAACAGCAATCCCCCTTACTCATGACGTTAGGTTTGCAAGCCCGTTGCTTTAGCACCTGAGCCAGCTTGTACTTGTTAAAGACGGAAGCCTTAGCATGGACTTGGGAGGCAGCCTACCTAACCTTAGCCACCTGCCACCTTGGCCATGTCAAAATCAGCATTTCTTGGGGCCCAACAGAAGAGCCCCCAAACATCTTTTGTTGTGTAATCAGAGGCCCTGGAAAATAAAACAGGGGTTTTTGCAATCATTTACATCACACGATATTTCCACCGGCAGATATAAAACGCAAATAACCATGCCTGACAGTAAGCTCAAGAGAAAGCAGCTACGTAGCAACCAACGTACCGCTTCTGGGATTCAAACCCGTGACCCCACGCTTCTAAGTCCGGCGCTCTACCCCTGAGCCACCGTTAGAACTGTTTGTGAAAGTATGTAAATTACAGGGGTCCAGCTTCTACTTTTTTCAGCACAATCCTGACTTTTTTTTACATACTTGTCAAAATCTGCATTTTTGGGGTCAAAAAATGACTAGGAATCCCCAAACATCCTACTTATTTTTTTTAATTGGAGGCCCTGGGAAATAAAGTGGCGTTTTTGGCAATTGCTAGCGTCACATGATATGTGCACAGCCAGTTTCAAACTGCCAAAGTTTAGGAAATAAAAACACTTTAATGCAGGGGTCTTCCATCATCCAAAGGTGACACTTTACAGGCTACCGGTTGAAGGTTACCCAAGAGGTCTGGTGCTCGAATTGTTGCTCTCGCTCTGTCGTTTGCGGCGACACCTCACATGTGTGCTGCGATCGCCATGTACATATGCCTGTGGAACGTACGTATGCGTTTGCATTTATGCGTTCCCCTGAAAAAAAAAAAAGACATTTCTGTTTTTGCTATCACAACAGCAATCCCCCTTACTCATGACGTTAGGTTTGCAAGCCCGTTGCTTTAGCACCTGAGCCAGCTTGTACTTGTTAAAGACGGAAGCCTTAGCATGGACTTGGGAGGCAGCCTACCTAACCTTAGCCACCTGCCACCTTGGCCATGTCAAAATCAGCATTTCTTGGGGCCCAACAGAAGAGCCCCCAAACATCTTTTGTTGTGTAATCAGAGGCCCTGGAAAATAAAACAGGGGTTTTTGCAATCATTTACATCACACGATATTTCCACCGGCAGATATAAAACGCAAATAACCATGCCTGACAGTAAGCTCAAGAGAAAGCAGCTACGTAGCAACCAACGTACCGCTTCTGGGATTCAAACCCGTGACCCCACGCTTCTAAGTCCGGCGCTCTACCCCTGAGCCACCGTTAGAACTGTTTGTGAAAGTATGTAAATTACAGGGGTCCAGCTTCTACTTTTTTCAGCACAAACCTGACTTTTTTTTACATACTTGTCAAAATCTGCATTTTTGGGGTCAAAAAATGACTAGGAATCCCCAAACATCCTACTTATTTTTTTTAATTGGAGGCCCTGGGAAATAAAGTGGCGTTTTTGGCAATTGCTAGCGTCACATGATATGTGCACAGCCAGTTTCAAACTGCCAAAGTTTAGGAAATAAAAACACTTTAATGCAGGGGTCTTCCATCATCCAAAGGTGACACTTTACAGGCTACCGGTTGAAGGTTACCCAAGAGGTCTGGTGCTCGAATTGTTGCTCTCGCTCTGACGTTTGCGGCGATACCTCACATGTGAGCTGCGATCGCCATGTACATATGCCTGTGGAACGTACGTATGCGTTTGCATTTATGCGTTCCCCTGAAAAAAAAAAAAGACATTTCTGTTTTTGCTATCACAACAGCAATCCCCCTTACTCATGACGTTAGGTTTGCAAGCCCGTTGCTTTAGCACCTGAGCCAGCTTGTACTTGTTAAAGACGGAAGCCTTAGCATGGACTTGGGAGGCAGCCTACCTAACCTTAGCCACCTGCCACCTTGGCCATGTCAAAATCAGCATTTCTTGGGGCCCAACAGAAGAGCCCCCAAACATCTTTTGTTGTGTAATCAGAGGCCCTGGAAAATAAAACAGGGGTTTTTGCAATCATTTACATCACACGATATTTCCACCGGCAGATATAAAACGCAAATAACCATGCCTGACAGTAAGCTCAAGAGAAAGCAGCTACGTAGCAACCAACGTACCGCTTCTGGGATTCAAACCCGTGACCCCACGCTTCTAAGTCCGGCGCTCTACCCCTGAGCCACCGTTAGAACTGTTTGTGAAAGTATGTAAATTACAGGGGTCCAGCTTCTACTTTTTTCAGCACAATCCTGACTTTTTTTTACATACTTGTCAAAATCTGCATTTTTGGGGTCAAAAAATGACTAGGAATCCCCAAACATCCTACTTATTTTTTTTAATTGGAGGCCCTGGGAAATAAAGTGGCGTTTTTGGCAATTGCTAGCGTCACATGATATGTGCACAGCCAGTTTCAAACTGCCAAAGTTTAGGAAATAAAAACACTTTAATGCAGGGGTCTTCCATCATCCAAAGGTGACACTTTACAGGCTACCGGTTGAAGGTTACCCAAGAGGTCTGGTGCTCGAATTGTTGCTCTCGCTCTGTCGTTTGCGGCGACACCTCACATGTGTGCTGCGATCGCCATGTACATATGCCTGTGGAACGTACGTATGCGTTTGCATTTATGCGTTCCCCTGAAAAAAAAAAAAGACATTTCTGTTTTTGCTATCACAACAGCAATCCCCCTTACTCATGACGTTAGGTTTGCAAGCCCGTTGCTTTAGCACCTGAGCCAGCTTGTACTTGTTAAAGACGGAAGCCTTAGCATGGACTTGGGAGGCAGCCTACCTAACCTTAGCCACCTGCCACCTTGGCCATGTCAAAATCAGCATTTCTTGGGGCCCAACAGAAGAGCCCCCAAACATCTTTTGTTGTGTAATCAGAGGCCCTGGAAAATAAAACAGGGGTTTTTGCAATCATTTACATCACACGATATTTCCACCGGCAGATATAAAACGCAAATAACCATGCCTGACAGTAAGCTCAAGAGAAAGCAGCTACGTAGCAACCAACGTACCGCTTCTGGGATTCAAACCCATGACCCCACGCTTCTAAGTCCGGCGCTCTACCCCTGAGCCACCGTTAGAACTGTTTGTGAAAGTATGTAAATTACAGGGGTCCAGCTTCTACTTTTTTCAGCACAATCCTGACTTTTTTTTACATACTTGTCAAAATCTGCATTTTTGGGGTCAAAAAATGACTAGGAATCCCCAAACATCCTACTTATTTTTTTTAATTGGAGGCCCTGGGAAATAAAGTGGCGTTTTTGGCAATTGCTAGCGTCACATGATATGTGCACAGCCAGTTTCAAACTGCCAAAGTTTAGGAAATAAAAACACTTTAATGCAGGGGTCTTCCATCATCCAAAGGTGACACTTTACAGGCTACCGGTTGAAGGTTACCCAAGAGGTCTGGTGCTCGAATTGTTGCTCTCGCTCTGTCGTTTGCAGCGATACCTCACATGTGAGCTGCGATCGCCATGTACATATGCCTGTGGAACGTACGTATGCGTTTGCATTTATGCGTTCCCCTGAAAAAAAAAAAAGACATTTCTGTTTTTGCTATCACAACAGCAATCCCCCTTACTCATGACGTTAGGTTTGCAAGCCCGTTGCTTTAGCACCTGAGCCAGCTTGTACTTGTTAAAGACGGAAGCCTTAGCATGGACTTGGGAGGCAGCCTACCTAACCTTAGCCACCTGCCACCTTGGCCATGTCAAAATCAGCATTTCTTGGGGCCCAACAGAAGAGCCCCCAAACATCTTTTGTTGTGTAATCAGAGGCCCTGGAAAATAAAACAGGGGTTTTTGCAATCATTTACATCACACGATATTTCCACCGGCAGATATAAAACGCAAATAACCATGCCTGCCAGTAAGCTCAAGAGAATCCAGCTACGTAGCAACCAACGTACCGCTTCCGGGATTCAAACCCATGACCCCACGCTTCTAAGTCCGGCGCTCTACCCCTGAGCCACCGTTAGAACTGTTTGTGAAAGTATGTAAATTACAGGGGTCCAGCTTCTACTTTTTTCAGCACAAACCTGACTTTTTTTTACATACTTGTCAAAATCTGCATTTTTGGGGTCAAAAAATGACTAGGAATCCCCAAACATCCTACTTATTTTTTTTAATTGGAGGCCCTGGGAAATAAAGTGGCGTTTTTGGCAATTGCTAGCGTCACATGATATGTGCACAGCCAGTTTCAAACTGCCAAAGTTTAGGAAATAAAAACACTTTAATGCAGGGGTCTTCCATCATCCAAAGGTGACACTTTACAGGCTACCGGTTGAAGGTTACCCAAGAGGTCTGGTGCTCGAATTGTTGCTCTCGCTCTGTCGTTTGCGGCGATACCTCACATGTGTGCTGCGATCGCCATGTACATATGCCTGTGGAACGTACGTACGCGTTTGCATTGATGCGTTCCCTTGAAAAAAAAAATATTAATTTCGGTTTTTGCTATCACAACAGCAATCCCCCTTACTCATGACGTTAGGTTTGCAAGCCCGTTGCTTTAGCACCAGAGCCAGCTTGTACTTGTTAAAGACGAAAGCCTTAGCATGGACTTGGGAGGCAGCCTACCTAACCTTAGCCACCTGCCACCTTGGCCATGTCAAAATCAGCATTTCTTGGGGCCCAACAGAAGAGCCCCCAAACATCTTTTGTTGTGTAATCAGAGGCCCTGGAATATAAAACAGGGGTTTTTGCAATCATTTACATCACACGATATTCCACCGGCAGATATAAAACGCAAATAACCATGCCTGACAGTAAGCTCAAGAGAAAGCCAAGAGAATCCAGCTACGTAGCAACCAACGTACCGCTTCCGGGATTCAAACCCATGATCCCACGCTTCTAAGTCCGGCGCTCTAACCCTGAGCCACCGTTAGAACTGTTTGTGAAGGTGTGTAAATTACAGGGGTCCAGCGTCTACTTTTTTCAGCACAATCCTGACTTTTTTTTACATACTTGTCAAAATCTGCATTTTTGGGGTCAAAAAATGACTAGGAATCCCCAAACATCCTACTTATTTTTTTTAATAGGAGGCCCTGGGAAATAAAGTGGCGTTTTTGGCAATTGCTAGCGTCACATGATATGTGCACAGCCAGTTTCAAACTGCCAAAGTTTAGGAAATAAAAACACTTTAATGCAGGGGTCTTCCATCATCCAAAGGTGACACTTTACAGGCTACTGGTTGAAGGTTACCCAAGAGGTCTGGTGCTCGAATTGTTGCTCTCGCTCTGTCGTTTGCGGCGATACCTCACATGTGTGCTGCGATCGCCATGTACATATGCCTGTGGAACGTACGTATGCGTTTGCATTGATGCGTTCCCTTGAAAAAAAAAATATTAATTTCGGTTTTTGCTATCACAACAGCAATCCCCCTTACTCATGACGTTAGGTTTGCAAGCCCGTTGCTTTAGCACCTGAGCCAGCTTGTACTTGTTAAAGACGAAAGCCTTAGCATGGACTTGGGAGGCAGCCTACCTAACCTTAGCCACCTGCCACCTTGGCCATGTCAAAATCAGCATTTCTTGGGGCCCAACAGAAGAGCCCCCAAACATCTTTTGTTGTGTAATCAGAGGCCCTGGAAAATAAAACAGGGGTTTTTGCAATCATTTACATCACACGATATTTCCACCGGCAGATATAAAACGCAAATAACCATGCCTGACAGTAAGCTCAAGAGAAAGCCAAGAGAATCCAGCTACGTAGCAACCAACGTACCGCTTCCGGGATTCAAACCCATGACCCCACGCTTCTAAGTCCGGCGCTCTACCCCTGAGCCACCGTTAGAACTGTTTGTGAAAGTATGTAAATTACAGGGGTCCAGCTTCTACTTTTTTCAGCACAAACCTGACTTTTTTTTACATACTTGTCAAAATCTGCATTTTTGGGGTCAAAAAATGACTAGGAATCCCCAAACATCCTACTTATTTTTTTTAATTGGAGGCCCTGGGAAATAAAGTGGCGTTTTTGGCAATTGCTAGCGTCACATGATATGTGCACAGCCAGTTTCAAACTGCCAAAGTTTAGGAAATAAAAACACTTTAATGCAGGGGTCTTCCATCATCCAAAGGTGACACTTTACAGGCTACCGGTTGAAGGTTACCCAAGAGGTCTGGTGCTCGAATTGTTGCTCTCGCTCTGTCGTTTGCGGCGATACCTCACATGTGTGCTGCGATCGCCATGTACATATGCCTGTGGAACGTACGTATGCGTTTGCATTGATGCGTTCCCTTGAAAAAAAAAATATTAATTTCGGTTTTTGCTATCACAACAGCAATCCCCCTTACTCATGACGTTAGGTTTGCAAGCCCGTTGCTTTAGCACCTGAGCCAGCTTGTACTTGTTAAAGACGAAAGCCTTAGCATGGACTTGGGAGGCAGCCTACCTAACCTTAGCCACCTGCCACCTTGGCCATGTCAAAATCAGCATTTCTTGGGGCCCAACAGAAGAGCCCCCAAACATCTTTTGTTGTGTAATCAGAGGCCCTGGAATATAAAACAGGGGTTTTTGCAATCATTTACATCACACGATATTCCACCGGCAGATATAAAACGCAAATAACCATGCCTGACAGTAAGCTCAAGAGAAAGCCAAGAGAATCCAGCTACGTAGCAACCAACGTACCGCTTCCGGGATTCAAACCCATGACCCCACGCTTCTAAGTCCGGCGCTCTAACCCTGAGCCACCGTTAGAACTGTTTGTGAAGGTGTGTAAATTACAGGGGTCCAGCGTCTACTTTTTTCAGCACAATCCTGACTTTTTTTTACATACTTGTCAAAATCTGCATTTTTGGGGTCAAAAAATGACTAGGAATCCCCAAACATCCTACTTATTTTTTTTAATAGGAGGCCCTGGGAAATAAAGTGGCGTTTTTGGCAATTGCTAGCGTCACATGATATGTGCACAGCCAGTTTCAAACTGCCAAAGTTTAGGAAATAAAAACACTTTAATGCAGGGGTCTTCCATCATCCAAAGGTGACACTTTACAGGCTACTGGTTGAAGGTTACCCAAGAGGTCTGGTGCTCGAATTGTTGCTCTCGCTCTGTCGTTTGCGGCGATACCTCACATGTGTGCTGCGATCGCCATGTACATATGCCTGTGGAACGTACGTATGCGTTTGCATTTATGCGTTCCCTTGAAAAAAAAAATATTAATTTCGGTTTTTGCTATCACAACAGCAATCCCCCTTACTCATGACGTTAGGTTTGCAAGCCCGTTGCTTTAGCACCTGAGCCAGCTTGTACTTGTTAAAGACGAAAGCCTTAGCATGGACTTGGGAGGCAGCCTACCTAACCTTAGCCACCTGCCACCTTGGCCATGTCAAAATCAGCATTTCTTGGGGCCCAACAGAAGAGCCCCCAAACATCTTTTGTTGTGTAATCAGAGGCCCTGGAATATAAAACAGGGGTTTTTGCAATCATTTACATCACACGATATTCCACCGGCAGATATAAAACGCAAATAACCATGCCTGACAGTAAGCTCAAGAGAAAGCCAAGAGAATCCAGCTACGTAGCAACCAACGTACCGCTTCCGGGATTCAAACCCATGACCCCACGCTTCTAAGTCCGGCGTTCTAACCCTGAGCCACCGTTAGAACTGTTTGTGAAGGTGTGTAAATTACAGGGGTCCAGCTTCTACTTTTTTCAGCACAATCCTGACTTTTTTTTACATACTTGTCAAAATCTGCATTTTTGGGGTCAAAAAATGACTAGGAATCCCCAAACATCCTACTTATTTTTTTTAATAGGAGGCCCTGGGAAATAAAGTGGCGTTTTTGGCAATTGCTAGCGTCACATGATATGTGCACAGCCAGTTTCAAACTGCCAAAGTTTAGGAAATAAAAACACTTTAATGCAGGGGTCTTCCATCATCCAAAGGTGACACTTTACAGGCTACCGGTTGAAGGTTACCCAAGAGGTCTGGTGCTCGAATTGTTGCTCTCGCTCTGTCGTTTGCGGCGATACCTCACATGTGAGCTGCGATCGCCATGTACATATGCCTGTGGAACGTACGTATGCGTTTGCATTTATGCGTTCCCCTGAAAAAAAAAAAAGACATTTCTGTTTTTGCTATCACAACAGCAATCCCCCTTACTCATGACGTTAGGTTTGCAAGCCCGTTGCTTTAGCACCTGAGCCAGCTTGTACTTGTTAAAGACGGAAGCCTTAGCATGGACTTGGGAGGCAGCCTACCTAACCTTAGCCACCTGCCACCTTGGCCATGTCAAAATCAGCATTTCTTGGGGCCCAACAGAAGAGCCCCCAAACATCTTTTGTTGTGTAATCAGAGGCCCTGGAAAATAAAACAGGGGTTTTTGCAATCATTTACATCACACGATATTTCCACCGGCAGATATAAAACGCAAATAACCAAGCCTGACAGTAAGCTCAAGAGAAAGCAGCTACGTAGCAACCAACGTACCGCTTCTGGGATTCAAACCCGTGACCCCACGCTTCTAAGTCCGGCGCTCTACCCCTGAGCCACCGTTAGAACTGTTTGTGAAAGTATGTAAATTACAGGGGTCTAGCTTCTACTTTTTTCAGCACAATCCTGACTTTTTTTTACATACTTGTCAAAATCTGCATTTTTGGGGTCAAAAAATGACTAGGAATCCCCAAACATCCTACTTATTTTTTTTAATTGGAGGCCCTGGGAAATAAAGTGGCGTTTTTGGCAATTGCTAGCGTCACATGATATGTGCACAGCCAGTTTCAAACTGCCAAAGTTTAGGAAATAAAAACACTTTAATGCAGGGGTCTTCCATCATCCAAAGGTGACACTTTACAGGCTACCGGTTGAAGGTTACCCAAGAGGTCTGGTGCTCGAATTGTTGCTCTCGCTCTGTCGTTTGCGGCGATACCTCACATGTGAGCTGCGATCGCCATGTACATATGCCTGTGGAACGTACGTATGCGTTTGCATTTATGCGTTCCCCTGAAAAAAAAAAAAGACATTTCTGTTTTTGCTATCACAACAGCAATCCCCCTTACTCATGACGTTAGGTTTGCAAGCCCGTTGCTTTAGCACCTGAGCCAGCTTGTACTTGTTAAAGACGGAAGCCTTAGCATGGACTTGGGAGGCAGCCTACCTAACCTTAGCCACCTGCCACCTTGGCCATGTCAAAATCAGCATTTCTTGGGGCCCAACAGAAGAGCCCCCAAACATCTTTTTTTGTGTAATCAGAGGCCCTGGAAAATAAAACAGGGGTTTTTGCAATCATTTACATCACACGATATTTCCACCGGCAGATATAAAACGCAAATAACCATGCCTGACAGTAAGCTCAAGAGAAAGCAGCTACGTAGCAACCAACGTACCGCTTCCGGGATTCAAACCCGTGACCCCACGCTTCTAAGTCCGGCGCTCTACCCCTGAGCCACCGTTAGAACTGTTTGTGAAAGTATGTAAATTACAGGGGTCTAGCTTCTACTTTTTTCAGCACAATCCTGACTTTTTTTTACATACTTGTCAAAATCTGCATTTTTGGGGTCAAAAAATGACTAGGAATCCCCAAACATCCTACTTATTTTTTTTAATTGGAGGCCCTGGGAAATAAAGTGGCGTTTTTGGCAATTGCTAGCGTCACATGATATGTGCACAGCCAGTTTCAAACTGCCAAAGTTTAGGAAATAAAAACACTTTAATGCAGGGGTCTTCCATCATCCAAAGGTGACACTTTACAGGCTACCGGTTGAAGGTTACCCAAGAGGTCTGGTGCTCGAATTGTTGCTCTCGCTCTGACGTTTGCGGCGATACCTCACATGTGTGCTGCGATCGCCATGTACATATGCCTGTGGAACGTACGTATGCGTTTGCATTTATGCGTTCCCCTGAAAAAAAAAAAAGACATTTCTGTTTTTGCTATCACAACAGCAATCCCCCTTACTCATGACGTTAGGTTTGCAAGCCCGTTGCTTTAGCACCTGAGCCAGCTTGTACTTGTTAAAGACGGAAGCCTTAGCATGGACTTGGGAGGCAGCCTACCTAACCTTAGCCACCTGCCACCTTGGCCATGTCAAAATCAGCATTTCTTGGGGCCCAACAGAAGAGCCCCCAAACATCTTTTGTTGTGTAATCAGAGGCCCTGGAATATAAAACAGGGGTTTTTGCAATCATTTACATCACACGATATTCCACCGGCAGATATAAAACGCAAATAACCATGCCTGACAGTAAGCTCAAAAGAAAGCCAAGAGAATCCAGCTACGTAGCAACCAACGTACCGCTTCCGGGATTCAAACCCATGACCCCACGCTTCTAAGTCCGGCGCTCTAACCCTGAGCCACCGTTAGAACTGTTTGTGAAGGTGTGTAAATTACAGGGGTCCAGCTTCTACTTTTTTCAGCACAATCCTGACTTTTTTTTACATACTTGTCAAAATCTGCATTTTTGGGGTCAAAAAATGACTAGGAATCCCCAAACATCCTACTTATTTTTTTTAATAGGAGGCCCTGGGAAATAAAGTGGCGTTTTTGGCAATTGCTAGCGTCACATGATATGTGCACAGCCAGTTTCAAACTGCCAAAGTTTAGGAAATAAAAACACTTTAATGCAGGGGTCTTCCATCATCCAAAGGTGACACTTTACAGGCTACCGGTTGAAGGTTACCCAAGAGGTCTGGTGCTCGAATTGTTGCTCTCGCTCTGTCGTTTGCGGCGATACCTCACATGTGAGCTGCGATCGCCATGTACATATGCCTGTGGAACGTACGTATGCGTTTGCATTTATGCGTTCCCCTGAAAAAAAAAAAAGACATTTCTGTTTTTGCTATCACAACAGCAATCCCCCTTACTCATGACGTTAGGTTTGCAAGCCCGTTGCTTTAGCACCTGAGCCAGCTTGTACTTGTTAAAGACGGAAGCCTTAGCATGGACTTGGGAGGCAGCCTACCTAACCTTAGCCACCTGCCACCTTGGCCATGTCAAAATCAGCATTTCTTGGGGCCCAACAGAAGAGCCCCCAAACATCTTTTGTTGTGTAATCAGAGGCCCTGGAAAATAAAACAGGGGTTTTTGCAATCATTTACATCACACGATATTTCCACCGGCAGATATAAAACGCAAATAACCATGCCTGACAGTAAGCTCAAGAGAAAGCCAAGAAAATCCAGCTACGTAGCAACCAACGTACCGCTTCCGGGATTCAAACCCATGACCCCACGCTTCTAAGTCCGGCGCTCTACCCCTGAGCCACCGTTAGAACTGTTTGTGAAATTATGTAAATTACAGGGGTCCAGCTTCTACTTTTTTCAGCACAAACCTGACTTTTTTTTACATACTTGTCAAAATCTGCATTTTTGGGGTCAAAAAATGACTAGGAATCCCCAAACATCCTACTTATTTTTTTTAATTGGAGGCCCTGGGAAATAAAGTGGCGTTTTTGGCAATTGCTAGCGTCACATGATATGTGCACAGCCAGTTTCAAACTGCCAAAGTTTAGGAAATAAAAACACTTTAATGCAGGGGTCTTCCATCATCCAAAGGTGACACTTTACAGGCTACCGGTTGAAGGTTACCCAAGAGGTCTGGTGCTCGAATTGTTGCTCTCGCTCTGTCGTTTGCGGCGATACCTCACATGTGTGCTGCGATCGCCATGTACATATGCCTGTGGAACGTACGTACGCGTTTGCATTGATGCGTTCCCTTGAAAAAAAAAATATTAATTTCGGTTTTTGCTATCACAACAGCAATCCCCCTTACTCATGACGTTAGGTTTGCAAGCCCGTTGCTTTAGCACCAGAGCCAGCTTGTACTTGTTAAAGACGAAAGCCTTAGCATGGACTTGGGAGGCAGCCTACCTAACCTTAGCCACCTGCCACCTTGGCCATGTCAAAATTAGCATTTCTTGGGGCCCAACAGAAGAGCCCCCAAACATCTTTTGTTGTGTAATCAGAGGCCCTGGAATATAAAACAGGGGTTTTTGCAATCATTTACATCACACGATATTCCACCGGCAGATATAAAACGCAAATAACCATGCCTGACAGTAAGCTCAAGAGAAAGCCAAGAGAATCCAGCTACGTAGCAACCAACGTACCGCTTCCGGGATTCAAACCCATGACCCCACGCTTCTAAGTCCGGCGCTCTAACCCTGAGCCACCGTTAGAACTGTTTGTGAAGGTGTGTAAATTACAGGGGTCCAGCGTCTACTTTTTTCAGCACAATCCTGACTTTTTTTTACATACTTGTCAAAATCTGCATTTTTGGGGTCAAAAAATGACTAGGAATCCCCAAACATCCTACTTATTTTTTTTAATAGGAGGCCCTGGGAAATAAAGTGGCGTTTTTGGCAATTGCTAGCGTCACATGATATGTGCACAGCCAGTTTCAAACTGCCAAAGTTTAGGAAATAAAAACACTTTAATGCAGGGGTCTTCCATCATCCAAAGGTGACACTTTACAGGCTACCGGTTGAAGGTTACCCAAGAGGTCTGGTGCTCGAATTGTTGCTCTCGCTCTGTCGTTTGCGGCGATACCTCACATGTGTGCTGCGATCGCCATGTACATATGCCTGTGGAACGTACGTACGCGTTTGCATTGATGCGTTCCCTTGAAAAAAAAAATATTAATTTCGGTTTTTGCTATCACAACAGCAATCCCCCTTACTCATGACGTTAGGTTTGCAAGCCCGTTGCTTTAGCACCAGAGCCAGCTTGTACTTGTTAAAGACGAAAGCCTTAGCATGGACTTGGGAGGCAGCCTACCTAACCTTAGCCACCTGCCACCTTGGCCATGTCAAAATCAGCATTTCTTGGGGCCCAACAGAAGAGCCCCCAAACATCTTTTGTTGTGTAATCAGAGGCCCTGGAATATAAAACAGGGGTTTTTGCAATCATTTACATCACACGATATTCCACCGGCAGATATAAAACGCAAATAACCATGCCTGACAGTAAGCTCAAGAGAAAGCCAAGAGAATCCAGCTACGTAGCAACCAACGTACCGCTTCCGGGATTCAAACCCATGACCCCACGCTTCTAAGTCCGGCGCTCTAACCCTGAGCCACCGTTAGAACTGTTTGTGAAGGTGTGTAAATTACAGGGGTCCAGCGTCTACTTTTTTCAGCACAATCCTGACTTTTTTTTACATACTTGTCAAAATCTGCATTTTTGGGGTCAAAAAATGACTAGGAATCCCCAAACATCCTACTTATTTTTTTTTAATAGGAGGCCCTGGGAAATAAAGTGGCGTTTTTGGCAATTGCTAGCGTCACATGATATGTGCACAGCCAGTTTCAAACTGCCAAAGTTTAGGAAATAAAAACACTTTAATGCAGGGGTCTTCCATCATCCAAAGGTGACACTTTACAGGCTACTGGTTGAAGGTTACCCAAGAGGTCTGGTGCTCGAATTGTTGCTCTCGCTCTGTCGTTTGCGGCGATACCTCACATGTGTGCTGCGATCGCCATGTACATATGCCTGTGGAACGTACGTATGCGTTTGCATTGATGCGTTCCCTTGAAAAAAAAAATATTAATTTCGGTTTTTGCTATCACAACAGCAATCCCCCTTACTCATGACGTTAGGTTTGCAAGCCCGTTGCTTTAGCACCTGAGCCAGCTTGTACTTGTTAAAGACGAAAGCCTTAGCATGGACTTGGGAGGCAGCCTACCTAACCTTAGCCACCTGCCACCTTGGCCATGTCAAAATCAGCATTTCTTGGGGCCCAACAGAAGAGCCCCCAAACATCTTTTGTTGTGTAATCAGAGGCCCTGGAATATAAAACAGGGGTTTTTGCAATCATTTACATCACACGATATTCCACCGGCAGATATAAAACGCAAATAACCATGCCTGACAGTAAGCTCAAGAGAAAGCCAAGAGAATCCAGCTACGTAGCAACCAACGTACCGCTTCCGGGATTCAAACCCATGACCCCACGCTTCTAAGTCCGGCGCTCTAACCCTGAGCCACCGTTAGAACTGTTTGTGAAGGTGTGTAATTACAGGGGTCCAGCTTCTACTTTTTTCAGCACAATCCTGACTTTTTTTTACATACTTGTCAAAATCTGCATTTTTGGGGTCAAAAAATGACTAGGAATCCCCAAACATCCTACTTATTTATTTTAATAGGAGGCCCTGGGAAATAAAGTGGCGTTTTTGGCAATTGCTAGCGTCACATGATATGTGCACAGCCAGTTTCAAACTGCCAAAGTTTAGGAAATAAAAACACTTTAATGCAGGGGTCTTCCATCATCCAAAGGTGACACTTTACAGGCTACCGGTTGAAGGTTACCCAAGAGGTCTGGTGCTCGAATTGTTGCTCTCGCTCTGTCGTTTGCAGCGATACCTCACATGTGAGCTGCGATCGCCATGTACATATGCCTGTGGAACGTACGTATGCGTTTGCATTTATGCGTTCCCCTGAAAAAAAAAAAAGACATTTCTGTTTTTGCTATCACAACAGCAATCCCCCTTACTCATGACGTTAGGTTTGCAAGCCCGTTGCTTTAGCACCTGAGCCAGCTTGTACTTGTTAAAGACGGAAGCCTTAGCATGGACTTGGGAGGCAGCCTACCTAACCTTAGCCACCTGCCACCTTGGCCATGTCAAAATCAGCATTTCTTGGGGCCCAACAGAAGAGCCCCCAAACATCTTTTGTTGTGTAATCAGAGGCCCTGGAAAATAAAACAGGGGTTTTTGCAATCATTTACATCACACGATATTTCCACCGGCAGATATAAAACGCAAATAACCATGCCTGACAGTAAGCTCAAGAGAAAGCCAAGAGAATCCAGCTACGTAGCAACCAACGTACCGCTTCCGGGATTCAAACCCATGACCCCACGCTTCTAAGTCCGGCGCTCTACCCCTGAGCCACCGTTAGAACTGTTTGTGAAAGTATGTAAATTACAGGGGTCCAGCTTCTACTTTTTTCAGCACAAACCTGACTTTTTTTTACATACTTGTCAAAATCTGCATTTTTGGGGTCAAAAAATGACTAGGAATCCCCAAACATCCTACTTATTTTTTTTAATTGGAGGCCCTGGGAAATAAAGTGGCGTTTTTGGCAATTGCTAGCGTCACATGATATGTGCACAGCCAGTTTCAAACTGCCAAAGTTTAGGAAATAAAAACACTTTAATGCAGGGGTCTTCCATCATCCAAAGGTGACACTTTACAGGCTACCGGTTGAAGGTTACCCAAGAGGTCTGGTGCTCGAATTGTTGCTCTCGCTCTGTCGTTTGCGGCGATACCTCACATGTGTGCTGCGATCGCCATGTACATATGCCTGTGGAACGTACGTATGCGTTTGCATTGATGCGTTCCCTTGAAAAAAAAAATATTAATTTCGGTTTTTGCTATCACAACAGCAATCCCCCTTACTCATGACGTTAGGTTTGCAAGCCCGTTGCTTTAGCACCTGAGCCAGCTTGTACTTGTTAAAGACGAAAGCCTTAGCATGGACTTGGGAGGCAGCCTACCTAACCTTAGCCACCTGCCTCCTTGGCCATGTCAAAATCAGCATTTCTTGGGGCCCAACAGAAGAGCCCCCAAACATCTTTTGTTGTGTAATCAGAGGCCCTGGAATATAAAACAGGGGTTTTTGCAATCATTTACATCACACGATATTCCACCGGCAGATATAAAACGCAAATAACCATGCCTGACAGTAAGCTCAAGAGAAAGCCAAGAGAATCCAGCTACGTAGCAACCAACGTACCGCTTCCGGGATTCAAACCCATGACCCCACGCTTCTAAGTCCGGCGCTCTAACCCTGAGCCACCGTTAGAACTGTTTGTGAAGGTGTGTAAATTACAGGGGTCCAGCGTCTACTTTTTTCAGCACAATCCTGACTTTTTTTTACATACTTGTCAAAATCTGCATTTTTGGGGTCAAAAAATGACTAGGAATCCCCAAACATCCTACTTATTTTTTTTAATAGGAGGCCCTGGGAAATAAAGTGGCGTTTTTGGCAATTGCTAGCGTCACATGATATGTGCACAGCCAGTTTCAAACTGCCAAAGTTTAGGAAATAAAAACACTTTAATGCAGGGGTCTTCCATCATCCAAAGGTGACACTTTACAGGCTACTGGTTGAAGGTTACCCAAGAGGTCTGGTGCTCGAATTGTTGCTCTCGCTCTGTCGTTTGCGGCGATACCTCACATGTGTGCTGCGATCGCCATGTACATATGCCTGTGGAACGTACGTATGCGTTTGCATTGATGCGTTCCCTTGAAAAAAAAAATATTAATTTCGTTTTTTGCTATCACAACAGCAATCCCCCTTACTCATGACGTTAGGTTTGCAAGCCCGTTGCTTTAGCACCTGAGCCAGCTTGTACTTGTTAAAGACGAAAGCCTTAGCATGGACTTGGGAGGCAGCCTACCTAACCTTAGCCACCTGCCACCTTGGCCATGTCAAAATCAGCATTTCTTGGGGCCCAACAGAAGAGCCCCCAAACATCTTTTGTTGTGTAATCAGAGGCCCTGGAATATAAAACAGGGGTTTTTGCAATCATTTACATCACACGATATTCCACCGGCAGATATAAAACGCAAATAACCATGCCTGACAGTAAGCTCAAGAGAAAGCCAAGAGAATCCAGCTACGTAGCAACCAACGTACCGCTTCCGGGATTCAAACCCATGACCCCACGCTTCTAAGTCCGGCGTTCTAACCCTGAGCCACCGTTAGAACTGTTTGTGAAGGTGTGTAAATTACAGGGGTCCAGCTTCTACTTTTTTCAGCACAATCCTGACTTTTTTTTACATACTTGTCAAAATCTGCATTTTTGGGGTCAAAAAATGACTAGGAATCCCCAAACATCCTACTTATTTTTTTTAATAGGAGGCCCTGGGAAATAAAGTGGCGTTTTTGGCAATTGCTAGCGTCACATGATATGTGCACAGCCAGTTTCAAACTGCCAAAGTTTAGGAAATAAAAACACTTTAATGCAGGGGTCTTCCATCATCCAAAGGTGACACTTTACAGGCTACCGGTTGAAGGTTACCCAAGAGGTCTGGTGCTCGAATTGTTGCTCTCGCTCTGTCGTTTGCGGCGATACCTCACATGTGAGCTGCGATCGCCATGTACATATGCCTGTGGAACGTACGTATGCGTTTGCATTTATGCGTTCCCCTGAAAAAAAAAAAAGACATTTCTGTTTTTGCTATCACAACAGCAATCCCCCTTACTCATGACGTTAGGTTTGCAAGCCCGTTGCTTTAGCACCTGAGCCAGCTTGTACTTGTTAAAGACGGAAGCCTTAGCATGGACTTGGGAGGCAGCCTACCTAACCTTAGCCACCTGCCACCTTGGCCATGTCAAAATCAGCATTTCTTGGGGCCCAACAGAAGAGCCCCCAAACATCTTTTGTTGTGTAATCAGAGGCCCTGGAAAATAAAACAGGGGTTTTTGCAATCATTTACATCACACGATATTTCCACCGGCAGATATAAAACGCAAATAACCAAGCCTGACAGTAAGCTCAAGAGAAAGCAGCTACGTAGCAACCAACGTACCGCTTCTGGGATTCAAACCCGTGACCCCACGCTTCTAAGTCCGGCGCTCTACCCCTGAGCCACCGTTAGAACTGTTTGTGAAAGTATGTAAATTACAGGGGTCTAGCTTCTACTTTTTTCAGCACAATCCTGACTTTTTTTTACATACTTGTCAAAATCTGCATTTTTGGGGTCAAAAAATGACTAGGAATCCCCAAACATCCTACTTATTTTTTTTAATTGGAGGCCCTGGGAAATAAAGTGGCGTTTTTGGCAATTGCTAGCGTCACATGATATGTGCACAGCCAGTTTCAAACTGCCAAAGTTTAGGAAATAAAAACACTTTAATGCAGGGGTCTTCCATCATCCAAAGGTGACACTTTACAGGCTACCGGTTGAAGGTTACCCAAGAGGTCTGGTGCTCGAATTGTTGCTCTCGCTCTGTCGTTTGCGGCGATACCTCACATGTGAGCTGCGATCGCCATGTACATATGCCTGTGGAACGTACGTATGCGTTTGCATTTATGCGTTCCCCTGAAAAAAAAAAAAGACATTTCTGTTTTTGCTATCACAACAGCAATCCCCCTTACTCATGACGTTAGGTTTGCAAGCCCGTTGCTTTAGCACCTGAGCCAGCTTGTACTTGTTAAAGACGGAAGCCTTAGCATGGACTTGGGAGGCAGCCTACCTAACCTTAGCCACCTGCCACCTTGGCCATGTCAAAATCAGCATTTCTTGGGGCCCAACAGAAGAGCCCCCAAACATCTTTTTTTGTGTAATCAGAGGCCCTGGAAAATAAAACAGGGGTTTTTGCAATCATTTACATCACACGATATTTCCACCGGCAGATATAAAACGCAAATAACCATGCCTGACAGTAAGCTCAAGAGAAAGCAGCTACGTAGCAACCAACGTACCGCTTCCGGGATTCAAACCCGTGACCCCACGCTTCTAAGTCCGGCGCTCTACCCCTGAGCCACCGTTAGAACTGTTTGTGAAAGTATGTAAATTACAGGGGTCTAGCTTCTACTTTTTTCAGCACAATCCTGACTTTTTTTTACATACTTGTCAAAATCTGCATTTTTGGGGTCAAAAAATGACTAGGAATCCCCAAACATCCTACTTATTTTTTTTAATTGGAGGCCCTGGGAAATAAAGTGGCGTTTTTGGCAATTGCTAGCGTCACATGATATGTGCACAGCCAGTTTCAAACTGCCAAAGTTTAGGAAATAAAAACACTTTAATGCAGGGGTCTTCCATCATCCAAAGGTGACACTTTACAGGCTACCGGTTGAAGGTTACCCAAGAGGTCTGGTGCTCGAATTGTTGCTCTCGCTCTGACGTTTGCGGCGATACCTCACATGTGTGCTGCGATCGCCATGTACATATGCCTGTGGAACGTACGTATGCGTTTGCATTTATGCGTTCCCCTGAAAAAAAAAAAAGACATTTCTGTTTTTGCTATCACAACAGCAATCCCCCTTACTCATGACGTTAGGTTTGCAAGCCCGTTGCTTTAGCACCTGAGCCAGCTTGTACTTGTTAAAGACGGAAGCCTTAGCATGGACTTGGGAGGCAGCCTACCTAACCTTAGCCACCTGCCACCTTGGCCATGTCAAAATCAGCATTTCTTGGGGCCCAACAGAAGAGCCCCCAAACATCTTTTGTTGTGTAATCAGAGGCCCTGGAATATAAAACAGGGGTTTTTGCAATCATTTACATCACACGATATTCCACCGGCAGATATAAAACGCAAATAACCATGCCTGACAGTAAGCTCAAAAGAAAGCCAAGAGAATCCAGCTACGTAGCAACCAACGTACCGCTTCCGGGATTCAAACCCATGACCCCACGCTTCTAAGTCCGGCGCTCTAACCCTGAGCCACCGTTAGAACTGTTTGTGAAGGTGTGTAAATTACAGGGGTCCAGCTTCTACTTTTTTCAGCACAATCCTGACTTTTTTTTACATACTTGTCAAAATCTGCATTTTTGGGGTCAAAAAATGACTAGGAATCCCCAAACATCCTACTTATTTTTTTTAATAGGAGGCCCTGGGAAATAAAGTGGCGTTTTTGGCAATTGCTAGCGTCACATGATATGTGCACAGCCAGTTTCAAACTGCCAAAGTTTAGGAAATAAAAACACTTTAATGCAGGGGTCTTCCATCATCCAAAGGTGACACTTTACAGGCTACCGGTTGAAGGTTACCCAAGAGGTCTGGTGCTCGAATTGTTGCTCTCGCTCTGTCGTTTGCGGCGATACCTCACATGTGAGCTGCGATCGCCATGTACATATGCCTGTGGAACGTACGTATGCGTTTGCATTTATGCGTTCCCCTGAAAAAAAAAAAAGACATTTCTGTTTTTGCTATCACAACAGCAATCCCCCTTACTCATGACGTTAGGTTTGCAAGCCCGTTGCTTTAGCACCTGAGCCAGCTTGTACTTGTTAAAGACGGAAGCCTTAGCATGGACTTGGGAGGCAGCCTACCTAACCTTAGCCACCTGCCACCTTGGCCATGTCAAAATCAGCATTTCTTGGGGCCCAACAGAAGAGCCCCCAAACATCTTTTGTTGTGTAATCAGAGGCCCTGGAAAATAAAACAGGGGTTTTTGCAATCATTTACATCACACGATATTTCCACCGGCAGATATAAAACGCAAATAACCATGCCTGACAGTAAGCTCAAGAGAAAGCCAAGAAAATCCAGCTACGTAGCAACCAACGTACCGCTTCCGGGATTCAAACCCATGACCCCACGCTTCTAAGTCCGGCGCTCTACCCCTGAGCCACCGTTAGAACTGTTTGTGAAATTATGTAAATTACAGGGGTCCAGCTTCTACTTTTTTCAGCACAAACCTGACTTTTTTTTACATACTTGTCAAAATCTGCATTTTTGGGGTCAAAAAATGACTAGGAATCCCCAAACATCCTACTTATTTTTTTTAATTGGAGGCCCTGGGAAATAAAGTGGCGTTTTTGGCAATTGCTAGCGTCACATGATATGTGCACAGCCAGTTTCAAACTGCCAAAGTTTAGGAAATAAAAACACTTTAATGCAGGGGTCTTCCATCATCCAAAGGTGACACTTTACAGGCTACCGGTTGAAGGTTACCCAAGAGGTCTGGTGCTCGAATTGTTGCTCTCGCTCTGTCGTTTGCGGCGATACCTCACATGTGTGCTGCGATCGCCATGTACATATGCCTGTGGAACGTACGTACGCGTTTGCATTGATGCGTTCCCTTGAAAAAAAAAATATTAATTTCGGTTTTTGCTATCACAACAGCAATCCCCCTTACTCATGACGTTAGGTTTGCAAGCCCGTTGCTTTAGCACCAGAGCCAGCTTGTACTTGTTAAAGACGAAAGCCTTAGCATGGACTTGGGAGGCAGCCTACCTAACCTTAGCCACCTGCCACCTTGGCCATGTCAAAATTAGCATTTCTTGGGGCCCAACAGAAGAGCCCCCAAACATCTTTTGTTGTGTAATCAGAGGCCCTGGAATATAAAACAGGGGTTTTTGCAATCATTTACATCACACGATATTCCACCGGCAGATATAAAACGCAAATAACCATGCCTGACAGTAAGCTCAAGAGAAAGCCAAGAGAATCCAGCTACGTAGCAACCAACGTACCGCTTCCGGGATTCAAACCCATGACCCCACGCTTCTAAGTCCGGCGCTCTAACCCTGAGCCACCGTTAGAACTGTTTGTGAAGGTGTGTAAATTACAGGGGTCCAGCGTCTACTTTTTTCAGCACAATCCTGACTTTTTTTTACATACTTGTCAAAATCTGCATTTTTGGGGTCAAAAAATGACTAGGAATCCCCAAACATCCTACTTATTTTTTTTAATAGGAGGCCCTGGGAAATAAAGTGGCGTTTTTGGCAATTGCTAGCGTCACATGATATGTGCACAGCCAGTTTCAAACTGCCAAAGTTTAGGAAATAAAAACACTTTAATGCAGGGGTCTTCCATCATCCAAAGGTGACACTTTACAGGCTACCGGTTGAAGGTTACCCAAGAGGTCTGGTGCTCGAATTGTTGCTCTCGCTCTGTCGTTTGCGGCGATACCTCACATGTGTGCTGCGATCGCCATGTACATATGCCTGTGGAACGTACGTACGCGTTTGCATTGATGCGTTCCCTTGAAAAAAAAAATATTAATTTCGGTTTTTGCTATCACAACAGCAATCCCCCTTACTCATGACGTTAGGTTTGCAAGCCCGTTGCTTTAGCACCAGAGCCAGCTTGTACTTGTTAAAGACGAAAGCCTTAGCATGGACTTGGGAGGCAGCCTACCTAACCTTAGCCACCTGCCACCTTGGCCATGTCAAAATCAGCATTTCTTGGGGCCCAACAGAAGAGCCCCCAAACATCTTTTGTTGTGTAATCAGAGGCCCTGGAATATAAAACAGGGGTTTTTGCAATCATTTACATCACACGATATTCCACCGGCAGATATAAAACGCAAATAACCATGCCTGACAGTAAGCTCAAGAGAAAGCCAAGAGAATCCAGCTACGTAGCAACCAACGTACCGCTTCCGGGATTCAAACCCATGACCCCACGCTTCTAAGTCCGGCGCTCTAACCCTGAGCCACCGTTAGAACTGTTTGTGAAGGTGTGTAAATTACAGGGGTCCAGCGTCTACTTTTTTCAGCACAATCCTGACTTTTTTTTACATACTTGTCAAAATCTGCATTTTTGGGGTCAAAAAATGACTAGGAATCCCCAAACATCCTACTTATTTTTTTTTAATAGGAGGCCCTGGGAAATAAAGTGGCGTTTTTGGCAATTGCTAGCGTCACATGATATGTGCACAGCCAGTTTCAAACTGCCAAAGTTTAGGAAATAAAAACACTTTAATGCAGGGGTCTTCCATCATCCAAAGGTGACACTTTACAGGCTACTGGTTGAAGGTTACCCAAGAGGTCTGGTGCTCGAATTGTTGCTCTCGCTCTGTCGTTTGCGGCGATACCTCACATGTGTGCTGCGATCGCCATGTACATATGCCTGTGGAACGTACGTATGCGTTTGCATTGATGCGTTCCCTTGAAAAAAAAAATATTAATTTCGGTTTTTGCTATCACAACAGCAATCCCCCTTACTCATGACGTTAGGTTTGCAAGCCCGTTGCTTTAGCACCTGAGCCAGCTTGTACTTGTTAAAGACGAAAGCCTTAGCATGGACTTGGGAGGCAGCCTACCTAACCTTAGCCACCTGCCACCTTGGCCATGTCAAAATCAGCATTTCTTGGGGCCCAACAGAAGAGCCCCCAAACATCTTTTGTTGTGTAATCAGAGGCCCTGGAATATAAAACAGGGGTTTTTGCAATCATTTACATCACACGATATTCCACCGGCAGATATAAAACGCAAATAACCATGCCTGACAGTAAGCTCAAGAGAAAGCCAAGAGAATCCAGCTACGTAGCAACCAACGTACCGCTTCCGGGATTCAAACCCATGACCCCACGCTTCTAAGTCCGGCGCTCTAACCCTGAGCCACCGTTAGAACTGTTTGTGAAGGTGTGTAATTACAGGGGTCCAGCTTCTACTTTTTTCAGCACAATCCTGACTTTTTTTTACATACTTGTCAAAATCTGCATTTTTGGGGTCAAAAAATGACTAGGAATCCCCAAACATCCTACTTATTTATTTTAATAGGAGGCCCTGGGAAATAAAGTGGCGTTTTTGGCAATTGCTAGCGTCACATGATATGTGCACAGCCAGTTTCAAACTGCCAAAGTTTAGGAAATAAAAACACTTTAATGCAGGGGTCTTCCATCATCCAAAGGTGACACTTTACAGGCTACCGGTTGAAGGTTACCCAAGAGGTCTGGTGCTCGAATTGTTGCTCTCGCTCTGTCGTTTGCAGCGATACCTCACATGTGAGCTGCGATCGCCATGTACATATGCCTGTGGAACGTACGTATGCGTTTGCATTTATGCGTTCCCCTGAAAAAAAAAAAAGACATTTCTGTTTTTGCTATCACAACAGCAATCCCCCTTACTCATGACGTTAGGTTTGCAAGCCCGTTGCTTTAGCACCTGAGCCAGCTTGTACTTGTTAAAGACGGAAGCCTTAGCATGGACTTGGGAGGCAGCCTACCTAACCTTAGCCACCTGCCACCTTGGCCATGTCAAAATCAGCATTTCTTGGGGCCCAACAGAAGAGCCCCCAAACATCTTTTGTTGTGTAATCAGAGGCCCTGGAAAATAAAACAGGGGTTTTTGCAATCATTTACATCACACGATATTTCCACCGGCAGATATAAAACGCAAATAACCATGCCTGACAGTAAGCTCAAGAGAAAGCCAAGAGAATCCAGCTACGTAGCAACCAACGTACCGCTTCCGGGATTCAAACCCATGACCCCACGCTTCTAAGTCCGGCGCTCTACCCCTGAGCCACCGTTAGAACTGTTTGTGAAAGTATGTAAATTACAGGGGTCCAGCTTCTACTTTTTTCAGCACAAACCTGACTTTTTTTTACATACTTGTCAAAATCTGCATTTTTGGGGTCAAAAAATGACTAGGAATCCCCAAACATCCTACTTATTTTTTTTAATTGGAGGCCCTGGGAAATAAAGTGGCGTTTTTGGCAATTGCTAGCGTCACATGATATGTGCACAGCCAGTTTCAAACTGCCAAAGTTTAGGAAATAAAAACACTTTAATGCAGGGGTCTTCCATCATCCAAAGGTGACACTTTACAGGCTACCGGTTGAAGGTTACCCAAGAGGTCTGGTGCTCGAATTGTTGCTCTCGCTCTGTCGTTTGCGGCGATACCTCACATGTGTGCTGCGATCGCCATGTACATATGCCTGTGGAACGTACGTATGCGTTTGCATTGATGCGTTCCCTTGAAAAAAAAAATATTAATTTCGGTTTTTGCTATCACAACAGCAATCCCCCTTACTCATGACGTTAGGTTTGCAAGCCCGTTGCTTTAGCACCTGAGCCAGCTTGTACTTGTTAAAGACGAAAGCCTTAGCATGGACTTGGGAGGCAGCCTACCTAACCTTAGCCACCTGCCTCCTTGGCCATGTCAAAATCAGCATTTCTTGGGGCCCAACAGAAGAGCCCCCAAACATCTTTTGTTGTGTAATCAGAGGCCCTGGAATATAAAACAGGGGTTTTTGCAATCATTTACATCACACGATATTCCACCGGCAGATATAAAACGCAAATAACCATGCCTGACAGTAAGCTCAAGAGAAAGCCAAGAGAATCCAGCTACGTAGCAACCAACGTACCGCTTCCGGGATTCAAACCCATGACCCCACGCTTCTAAGTCCGGCGCTCTAACCCTGAGCCACCGTTAGAACTGTTTGTGAAGGTGTGTAAATTACAGGGGTCCAGCGTCTACTTTTTTCAGCACAATCCTGACTTTTTTTTACATACTTGTCAAAATCTGCATTTTTGGGGTCAAAAAATGACTAGGAATCCCCAAACATCCTACTTATTTTTTTTAATAGGAGGCCCTGGGAAATAAAGTGGCGTTTTTGGCAATTGCTAGCGTCACATGATATGTGCACAGCCAGTTTCAAACTGCCAAAGTTTAGGAAATAAAAACACTTTAATGCAGGGGTCTTCCATCATCCAAAGGTGACACTTTACAGGCTACTGGTTGAAGGTTACCCAAGAGGTCTGGTGCTCGAATTGTTGCTCTCGCTCTGTCGTTTGCGGCGATACCTCACATGTGTGCTGCGATCGCCATGTACATATGCCTGTGGAACGTACGTATGCGTTTGCATTGATGCGTTCCCTTGAAAAAAAAAATATTAATTTCGTTTTTTGCTATCACAACAGCAATCCCCCTTACTCATGACGTTAGGTTTGCAAGCCCGTTGCTTTAGCACCTGAGCCAGCTTGTACTTGTTAAAGACGAAAGCCTTAGCATGGACTTGGGAGGCAGCCTACCTAACCTTAGCCACCTGCCACCTTGGCCATGTCAAAATCAGCATTTCTTGGGGCCCAACAGAAGAGCCCCCAAACATCTTTTGTTGTGTAATCAGAGGCCCTGGAATATAAAACAGGGGTTTTTGCAATCATTTACATCACACGATATTCCACCGGCAGATATAAAACGCAAATAACCATGCCTGACAGTAAGCTCAAGAGAAAGCCAAGAGAATCCAGCTACGTAGCAACCAACGTACCGCTTCCGGGATTCAAACCCATGACCCCACGCTTCTAAGTCCGGCGTTCTAACCCTGAGCCACCGTTAGAACTGTTTGTGAAGGTGTGTAAATTACAGGGGTCCAGCTTCTACTTTTTTCAGCACAATCCTGACTTTTTTTTACATACTTGTCAAAATCTGCATTTTTGGGGTCAAAAAATGACTAGGAATCCCCAAACATCCTACTTATTTTTTTTAATAGGAGGCCCTGGGAAATAAAGTGGCGTTTTTGGCAATTGCTAGCGTCACATGATATGTGCACAGCCAGTTTCAAACTGCCAAAGTTTAGGAAATAAAAACACTTTAATGCAGGGGTCTTCCATCATCCAAAGGTGACACTTTACAGGCTACCGGTTGAAGGTTACCCAAGAGGTCTGGTGCTCGAATTGTTGCTCTCGCTCTGTCGTTTGCGGCGATACCTCACATGTGAGCTGCGATCGCCATGTACATATGCCTGTGGAACGTACGTATGCGTTTGCATTTATGCGTTCCCCTGAAAAAAAAAAAAGACATTTCTGTTTTTGCTATCACAACAGCAATCCCCCTTACTCATGACGTTAGGTTTGCAAGCCCGTTGCTTTAGCACCTGAGCCAGCTTGTACTTGTTAAAGACGGAAGCCTTAGCATGGACTTGGGAGGCAGCCTACCTAACCTTAGCCACCTGCCACCTTGGCCATGTCAAAATCAGCATTTCTTGGGGCCCAACAGAAGAGCCCCCAAACATCTTTTGTTGTGTAATCAGAGGCCCTGGAAAATAAAACAGGGGTTTTTGCAATCATTTACATCACACGATATTTCCACCGGCAGATATAAAACGCAAATAACCAAGCCTGACAGTAAGCTCAAGAGAAAGCAGCTACGTAGCAACCAACGTACCGCTTCTGGGATTCAAACCCGTGACCCCACGCTTCTAAGTCCGGCGCTCTACCCCTGAGCCACCGTTAGAACTGTTTGTGAAAGTATGTAAATTACAGGGGTCTAGCTTCTACTTTTTTCAGCACAATCCTGACTTTTTTTTACATACTTGTCAAAATCTGCATTTTTGGGGTCAAAAAATGACTAGGAATCCCCAAACATCCTACTTATTTTTTTTAATTGGAGGCCCTGGGAAATAAAGTGGCGTTTTTGGCAATTGCTAGCGTCACATGATATGTGCACAGCCAGTTTCAAACTGCCAAAGTTTAGGAAATAAAAACACTTTAATGCAGGGGTCTTCCATCATCCAAAGGTGACACTTTACAGGCTACCGGTTGAAGGTTACCCAAGAGGTCTGGTGCTCGAATTGTTGCTCTCGCTCTGTCGTTTGCGGCGATACCTCACATGTGAGCTGCGATCGCCATGTACATATGCCTGTGGAACGTACGTATGCGTTTGCATTTATGCGTTCCCCTGAAAAAAAAAAAAGACATTTCTGTTTTTGCTATCACAACAGCAATCCCCCTTACTCATGACGTTAGGTTTGCAAGCCCGTTGCTTTAGCACCTGAGCCAGCTTGTACTTGTTAAAGACGGAAGCCTTAGCATGGACTTGGGAGGCAGCCTACCTAACCTTAGCCACCTGCCACCTTGGCCATGTCAAAATCAGCATTTCTTGGGGCCCAACAGAAGAGCCCCCAAACATCTTTTTTTGTGTAATCAGAGGCCCTGGAAAATAAAACAGGGGTTTTTGCAATCATTTACATCACACGATATTTCCACCGGCAGATATAAAACGCAAATAACCATGCCTGACAGTAAGCTCAAGAGAAAGCAGCTACGTAGCAACCAACGTACCGCTTCCGGGATTCAAACCCGTGACCCCACGCTTCTAAGTCCGGCGCTCTACCCCTGAGCCACCGTTAGAACTGTTTGTGAAAGTATGTAAATTACAGGGGTCTAGCTTCTACTTTTTTCAGCACAATCCTGACTTTTTTTTACATACTTGTCAAAATCTGCATTTTTGGGGTCAAAAAATGACTAGGAATCCCCAAACATCCTACTTATTTTTTTTAATTGGAGGCCCTGGGAAATAAAGTGGCGTTTTTGGCAATTGCTAGCGTCACATGATATGTGCACAGCCAGTTTCAAACTGCCAAAGTTTAGGAAATAAAAACACTTTAATGCAGGGGTCTTCCATCATCCAAAGGTGACACTTTACAGGCTACCGGTTGAAGGTTACCCAAGAGGTCTGGTGCTCGAATTGTTGCTCTCGCTCTGACGTTTGCGGCGATACCTCACATGTGTGCTGCGATCGCCATGTACATATGCCTGTGGAACGTACGTATGCGTTTGCATTTATGCGTTCCCCTGAAAAAAAAAAAAGACATTTCTGTTTTTGCTATCACAACAGCAATCCCCCTTACTCATGACGTTAGGTTTGCAAGCCCGTTGCTTTAGCACCTGAGCCAGCTTGTACTTGTTAAAGACGGAAGCCTTAGCATGGACTTGGGAGGCAGCCTACCTAACCTTAGCCACCTGCCACCTTGGCCATGTCAAAATCAGCATTTCTTGGGGCCCAACAGAAGAGCCCCCAAACATCTTTTGTTGTGTAATCAGAGGCCCTGGAATATAAAACAGGGGTTTTTGCAATCATTTACATCACACGATATTCCACCGGCAGATATAAAACGCAAATAACCATGCCTGACAGTAAGCTCAAAAGAAAGCCAAGAGAATCCAGCTACGTAGCAACCAACGTACCGCTTCCGGGATTCAAACCCATGACCCCACGCTTCTAAGTCCGGCGCTCTAACCCTGAGCCACCGTTAGAACTGTTTGTGAAGGTGTGTAAATTACAGGGGTCCAGCTTCTACTTTTTTCAGCACAATCCTGACTTTTTTTTACATACTTGTCAAAATCTGCATTTTTGGGGTCAAAAAATGACTAGGAATCCCCAAACATCCTACTTATTTTTTTTAATAGGAGGCCCTGGGAAATAAAGTGGCGTTTTTGGCAATTGCTAGCGTCACATGATATGTGCACAGCCAGTTTCAAACTGCCAAAGTTTAGGAAATAAAAACACTTTAATGCAGGGGTCTTCCATCATCCAAAGGTGACACTTTACAGGCTACCGGTTGAAGGTTACCCAAGAGGTCTGGTGCTCGAATTGTTGCTCTCGCTCTGTCGTTTGCGGCGATACCTCACATGTGAGCTGCGATCGCCATGTACATATGCCTGTGGAACGTACGTATGCGTTTGCATTTATGCGTTCCCCTGAAAAAAAAAAAAGACATTTCTGTTTTTGCTATCACAACAGCAATCCCCCTTACTCATGACGTTAGGTTTGCAAGCCCGTTGCTTTAGCACCTGAGCCAGCTTGTACTTGTTAAAGACGGAAGCCTTAGCATGGACTTGGGAGGCAGCCTACCTAACCTTAGCCACCTGCCACCTTGGCCATGTCAAAATCAGCATTTCTTGGGGCCCAACAGAAGAGCCCCCAAACATCTTTTGTTGTGTAATCAGAGGCCCTGGAAAATAAAACAGGGGTTTTTGCAATCATTTACATCACACGATATTTCCACCGGCAGATATAAAACGCAAATAACCATGCCTGACAGTAAGCTCAAGAGAAAGCCAAGAAAATCCAGCTACGTAGCAACCAACGTACCGCTTCCGGGATTCAAACCCATGACCCCACGCTTCTAAGTCCGGCGCTCTACCCCTGAGCCACCGTTAGAACTGTTTGTGAAATTATGTAAATTACAGGGGTCCAGCTTCTACTTTTTTCAGCACAAACCTGACTTTTTTTTACATACTTGTCAAAATCTGCATTTTTGGGGTCAAAAAATGACTAGGAATCCCCAAACATCCTACTTATTTTTTTTAATTGGAGGCCCTGGGAAATAAAGTGGCGTTTTTGGCAATTGCTAGCGTCACATGATATGTGCACAGCCAGTTTCAAACTGCCAAAGTTTAGGAAATAAAAACACTTTAATGCAGGGGTCTTCCATCATCCAAAGGTGACACTTTACAGGCTACCGGTTGAAGGTTACCCAAGAGGTCTGGTGCTCGAATTGTTGCTCTCGCTCTGTCGTTTGCGGCGATACCTCACATGTGTGCTGCGATCGCCATGTACATATGCCTGTGGAACGTACGTACGCGTTTGCATTGATGCGTTCCCTTGAAAAAAAAAATATTAATTTCGGTTTTTGCTATCACAACAGCAATCCCCCTTACTCATGACGTTAGGTTTGCAAGCCCGTTGCTTTAGCACCAGAGCCAGCTTGTACTTGTTAAAGACGAAAGCCTTAGCATGGACTTGGGAGGCAGCCTACCTAACCTTAGCCACCTGCCACCTTGGCCATGTCAAAATTAGCATTTCTTGGGGCCCAACAGAAGAGCCCCCAAACATCTTTTGTTGTGTAATCAGAGGCCCTGGAATATAAAACAGGGGTTTTTGCAATCATTTACATCACACGATATTCCACCGGCAGATATAAAACGCAAATAACCATGCCTGACAGTAAGCTCAAGAGAAAGCCAAGAGAATCCAGCTACGTAGCAACCAACGTACCGCTTCCGGGATTCAAACCCATGACCCCACGCTTCTAAGTCCGGCGCTCTAACCCTGAGCCACCGTTAGAACTGTTTGTGAAGGTGTGTAAATTACAGGGGTCCAGCGTCTACTTTTTTCAGCACAATCCTGACTTTTTTTTACATACTTGTCAAAATCTGCATTTTTGGGGTCAAAAAATGACTAGGAATCCCCAAACATCCTACTTATTTTTTTTAATAGGAGGCCCTGGGAAATAAAGTGGCGTTTTTGGCAATTGCTAGCGTCACATGATATGTGCACAGCCAGTTTCAAACTGCCAAAGTTTAGGAAATAAAAACACTTTAATGCAGGGGTCTTCCATCATCCAAAGGTGACACTTTACAGGCTACCGGTTGAAGGTTACCCAAGAGGTCTGGTGCTCGAATTGTTGCTCTCGCTCTGTCGTTTGCGGCGATACCTCACATGTGTGCTGCGATCGCCATGTACATATGCCTGTGGAACGTACGTACGCGTTTGCATTGATGCGTTCCCTTGAAAAAAAAAATATTAATTTCGGTTTTTGCTATCACAACAGCAATCCCCCTTACTCATGACGTTAGGTTTGCAAGCCCGTTGCTTTAGCACCAGAGCCAGCTTGTACTTGTTAAAGACGAAAGCCTTAGCATGGACTTGGGAGGCAGCCTACCTAACCTTAGCCACCTGCCACCTTGGCCATGTCAAAATCAGCATTTCTTGGGGCCCAACAGAAGAGCCCCCAAACATCTTTTGTTGTGTAATCAGAGGCCCTGGAATATAAAACAGGGGTTTTTGCAATCATTTACATCACACGATATTCCACCGGCAGATATAAAACGCAAATAACCATGCCTGACAGTAAGCTCAAGAGAAAGCCAAGAGAATCCAGCTACGTAGCAACCAACGTACCGCTTCCGGGATTCAAACCCATGACCCCACGCTTCTAAGTCCGGCGCTCTAACCCTGAGCCACCGTTAGAACTGTTTGTGAAGGTGTGTAAATTACAGGGGTCCAGCGTCTACTTTTTTCAGCACAATCCTGACTTTTTTTTACATACTTGTCAAAATCTGCATTTTTGGGGTCAAAAAATGACTAGGAATCCCCAAACATCCTACTTATTTTTTTTTAATAGGAGGCCCTGGGAAATAAAGTGGCGTTTTTGGCAATTGCTAGCGTCACATGATATGTGCACAGCCAGTTTCAAACTGCCAAAGTTTAGGAAATAAAAACACTTTAATGCAGGGGTCTTCCATCATCCAAAGGTGACACTTTACAGGCTACTGGTTGAAGGTTACCCAAGAGGTCTGGTGCTCGAATTGTTGCTCTCGCTCTGTCGTTTGCGGCGATACCTCACATGTGTGCTGCGATCGCCATGTACATATGCCTGTGGAACGTACGTATGCGTTTGCATTGATGCGTTCCCTTGAAAAAAAAAATATTAATTTCGGTTTTTGCTATCACAACAGCAATCCCCCTTACTCATGACGTTAGGTTTGCAAGCCCGTTGCTTTAGCACCTGAGCCAGCTTGTACTTGTTAAAGACGAAAGCCTTAGCATGGACTTGGGAGGCAGCCTACCTAACCTTAGCCACCTGCCACCTTGGCCATGTCAAAATCAGCATTTCTTGGGGCCCAACAGAAGAGCCCCCAAACATCTTTTGTTGTGTAATCAGAGGCCCTGGAATATAAAACAGGGGTTTTTGCAATCATTTACATCACACGATATTCCACCGGCAGATATAAAACGCAAATAACCATGCCTGACAGTAAGCTCAAGAGAAAGCCAAGAGAATCCAGCTACGTAGCAACCAACGTACCGCTTCCGGGATTCAAACCCATGACCCCACGCTTCTAAGTCCGGCGCTCTAACCCTGAGCCACCGTTAGAACTGTTTGTGAAGGTGTGTAATTACAGGGGTCCAGCTTCTACTTTTTTCAGCACAATCCTGACTTTTTTTTACATACTTGTCAAAATCTGCATTTTTGGGGTCAAAAAATGACTAGGAATCCCCAAACATCCTACTTATTTATTTTAATAGGAGGCCCTGGGAAATAAAGTGGCGTTTTTGGCAATTGCTAGCGTCACATGATATGTGCACAGCCAGTTTCAAACTGCCAAAGTTTAGGAAATAAAAACACTTTAATGCAGGGGTCTTCCATCATCCAAAGGTGACACTTTACAGGCTACCGGTTGAAGGTTACCCAAGAGGTCTGGTGCTCGAATTGTTGCTCTCGCTCTGTCGTTTGCAGCGATACCTCACATGTGAGCTGCGATCGCCATGTACATATGCCTGTGGAACGTACGTATGCGTTTGCATTTATGCGTTCCCCTGAAAAAAAAAAAAGACATTTCTGTTTTTGCTATCACAACAGCAATCCCCCTTACTCATGACGTTAGGTTTGCAAGCCCGTTGCTTTAGCACCTGAGCCAGCTTGTACTTGTTAAAGACGGAAGCCTTAGCATGGACTTGGGAGGCAGCCTACCTAACCTTAGCCACCTGCCACCTTGGCCATGTCAAAATCAGCATTTCTTGGGGCCCAACAGAAGAGCCCCCAAACATCTTTTGTTGTGTAATCAGAGGCCCTGGAAAATAAAACAGGGGTTTTTGCAATCATTTACATCACACGATATTCCACCGGCAGATATAAAACGCAAATAACCATGCCTGACAGTAAGCTCAAGAGAAAGCCAAGAGAATCCAGCTACGTAGCAACCAACGTACCGCTTCCGGGATTCAAACCCATGATCCCACGCTTCTAAGTCCGGCGCTCTAACCCTGAGCCACCGTTAGAACTGTTTGTGAAGGTGTGTAAATTACAGGGGTCCAGCGTCTACTTTTTTCAGCACAATCCTGACTTTTTTTTACATACTTGTCAAAATCTGCATTTTTGGGGTCAAAAAATGACTAGGAATCCCCAAACATCCTACTTATTTTTTTTAATAGGAGGCCCTGGGAAATAAAGTGGCGTTTTTGGCAATTGCTAGCGTCACATGATATGTGCACAGCCAGTTTCAAACTGCCAAAGTTTAGGAAATAAAAACACTTTAATGCAGGGGTCTTCCATCATCCAAAGGTGACACTTTACAGGCTACTGGTTGAAGGTTACCCAAGAGGTCTGGTGCTCGAATTGTTGCTCTCGCTCTGTCGTTTGCGGCGATACCTCACATGTGTGCTGCGATCGCCATGTACATATGCCTGTGGAACGTACGTATGCGTTTGCATTGATGCGTTCCCTTGAAAAAAAAAATATTAATTTCGGTTTTTGCTATCACAACAGCAATCCCCCTTACTCATGACGTTAGGTTTGCAAGCCCGTTGCTTTAGCACCTGAGCCAGCTTGTACTTGTTAAAGACGAAAGCCTTAGCATGGACTTGGGAGGCAGCCTACCTAACCTTAGCCACCTGCCACCTTGGCCATGTCAAAATCAGCATTTCTTGGGGCCCAACAGAAGAGCCCCCAAACATCTTTTGTTGTGTAATCAGAGGCCCTGGAAAATAAAACAGGGGTTTTTGCAATCATTTACATCACACGATATTTCCACCGGCAGATATAAAACGCAAATAACCATGCCTGACAGTAAGCTCAAGAGAAAGCCAAGAGAATCCAGCTACGTAGCAACCAACGTACCGCTTCCGGGATTCAAACCCATGACCCCACGCTTCTAAGTCCGGCGCTCTACCCCTGAGCCACCGTTAGAACTGTTTGTGAAAGTATGTAAATTACAGGGGTCCAGCTTCTACTTTTTTCAGCACAAACCTGACTTTTTTTTACATACTTGTCAAAATCTGCATTTTTGGGGTCAAAAAATGACTAGGAATCCCCAAACATCCTACTTATTTTTTTTAATTGGAGGCCCTGGGAAATAAAGTGGCGTTTTTGGCAATTGCTAGCGTCACATGATATGTGCACAGCCAGTTTCAAACTGCCAAAGTTTAGGAAATAAAAACACTTTAATGCAGGGGTCTTCCATCATCCAAAGGTGACACTTTACAGGCTACCGGTTGAAGGTTACCCAAGAGGTCTGGTGCTCGAATTGTTGCTCTCGCTCTGTCGTTTGCGGCGATACCTCACATGTGTGCTGCGATCGCCATGTACATATGCCTGTGGAACGTACGTATGCGTTTGCATTGATGCGTTCCCTTGAAAAAAAAAATATTAATTTCGGTTTTTGCTATCACAACAGCAATCCCCCTTACTCATGACGTTAGGTTTGCAAGCCCGTTGCTTTAGCACCTGAGCCAGCTTGTACTTGTTAAAGACGAAAGCCTTAGCATGGACTTGGGAGGCAGCCTACCTAACCTTAGCCACCTGCCACCTTGGCCATGTCAAAATCAGCATTTCTTGGGGCCCAACAGAAGAGCCCCCAAACATCTTTTGTTGTGTAATCAGAGGCCCTGGAATATAAAACAGGGGTTTTTGCAATCATTTACATCACACGATATTCCACCGGCAGATATAAAACGCAAATAACCATGCCTGACAGTAAGCTCAAGAGAAAGCCAAGAGAATCCAGCTACGTAGCAACCAACGTACCGCTTCCGGGATTCAAACCCATGACCCCACGCTTCTAAGTCCGGCGCTCTAACCCTGAGCCACCGTTAGAACTGTTTGTGAAGGTGTGTAAATTACAGGGGTCCAGCGTCTACTTTTTTCAGCACAATCCTGACTTTTTTTTACATACTTGTCAAAATCTGCATTTTTGGGGTCAAAAAATGACTAGGAATCCCCAAACATCCTACTTATTTTTTTTAATAGGAGGCCCTGGGAAATAAAGTGGCGTTTTTGGCAATTGCTAGCGTCACATGATATGTGCACAGCCAGTTTCAAACTGCCAAAGTTTAGGAAATAAAAACACTTTAATGCAGGGGTCTTCCATCATCCAAAGGTGACACTTTACAGGCTACTGGTTGAAGGTTACCCAAGAGGTCTGGTGCTCGAATTGTTGCTCTCGCTCTGTCGTTTGCGGCGATACCTCACATGTGTGCTGCGATCGCCATGTACATATGCCTGTGGAACGTACGTATGCGTTTGCATTTATGCGTTCCCTTGAAAAAAAAAATATTAATTTCGGTTTTTGCTATCACAACAGCAATCCCCCTTACTCATGACGTTAGGTTTGCAAGCCCGTTGCTTTAGCACCTGAGCCAGCTTGTACTTGTTAAAGACGAAAGCCTTAGCATGGACTTGGGAGGCAGCCTACCTAACCTTAGCCACCTGCCACCTTGGCCATGTCAAAATCAGCATTTCTTGGGGCCCAACAGAAGAGCCCCCAAACATCTTTTGTTGTGTAATCAGAGGCCCTGGAATATAAAACAGGGGTTTTTGCAATCATTTACATCACACGATATTCCACCGGCAGATATAAAACGCAAATAACCATGCCTGACAGTAAGCTCAAGAGAAAGCCAAGAGAATCCAGCTACGTAGCAACCAACGTACCGCTTCCGGGATTCAAACCCATGACCCCACGCTTCTAAGTCCGGCGTTCTAACCCTGAGCCACCGTTAGAACTGTTTGTGAAGGTGTGTAAATTACAGGGGTCCAGCTTCTACTTTTTTCAGCACAATCCTGACTTTTTTTTACATACTTGTCAAAATCTGCATTTTTGGGGTCAAAAAATGACTAGGAATCCCCAAACATCCTACTTATTTTTTTTAATAGGAGGCCCTGGGAAATAAAGTGGCGTTTTTGGCAATTGCTAGCGTCACATGATATGTGCACAGCCAGTTTCAAACTGCCAAAGTTTAGGAAATAAAAACACTTTAATGCAGGGGTCTTCCATCATCCAAAGGTGACACTTTACAGGCTACCGGTTGAAGGTTACCCAAGAGGTCTGGTGCTCGAATTGTTGCTCTCGCTCTGTCGTTTGCGGCGATACCTCACATGTGAGCTGCGATCGCCATGTACATATGCCTGTGGAACGTACGTATGCGTTTGCATTTATGCGTTCCCCTGAAAAAAAAAAAAGACATTTCTGTTTTTGCTATCACAACAGCAATCCCCCTTACTCATGACGTTAGGTTTGCAAGCCCGTTGCTTTAGCACCTGAGCCAGCTTGTACTTGTTAAAGACGGAAGCCTTAGCATGGACTTGGGAGGCAGCCTACCTAACCTTAGCCACCTGCCACCTTGGCCATGTCAAAATCAGCATTTCTTGGGGCCCAACAGAAGAGCCCCCAAACATCTTTTGTTGTGTAATCAGAGGCCCTGGAAAATAAAACAGGGGTTTTTGCAATCATTTACATCACACGATATTTCCACCGGCAGATATAAAACGCAAATAACCAAGCCTGACAGTAAGCTCAAGAGAAAGCAGCTACGTAGCAACCAACGTACCGCTTCTGGGATTCAAACCCGTGACCCCACGCTTCTAAGTCCGGCGCTCTACCCCTGAGCCACCGTTAGAACTGTTTGTGAAAGTATGTAAATTACAGGGGTCTAGCTTCTACTTTTTTCAGCACAATCCTGACTTTTTTTTACATACTTGTCAAAATCTGCATTTTTGGGGTCAAAAAATGACTAGGAATCCCCAAACATCCTACTTATTTTTTTTAATTGGAGGCCCTGGGAAATAAAGTGGCGTTTTTGGCAATTGCTAGCGTCACATGATATGTGCACAGCCAGTTTCAAACTGCCAAAGTTTAGGAAATAAAAACACTTTAATGCAGGGGTCTTCCATCATCCAAAGGTGACACTTTACAGGCTACCGGTTGAAGGTTACCCAAGAGGTCTGGTGCTCGAATTGTTGCTCTCGCTCTGACGTTTGCGGCGATACCTCACATGTGTGCTGCGATCGCCATGTACATATGCCTGTGGAACGTACGTATGCGTTTGCATTTATGCGTTCCCTTGAAAAAAAAAATATTAATTTCGGTTTTTGCTATCACAACAGCAATCCCCCTTACTCATGACGTTAGGTTTGCAAGCCCGTTGCTTTAGCACCTGAGCCAGCTTGTACTTGTTAAAGACGAAAGCCTTAGCATGGACTTGGGAGGCAGCCTACCTAACCTTAGCCACCTGCCACCTTGGCCATGTCAAAATCAGCATTTCTTGGGGCCCAACAGAAGAGCCCCCAAACATCTTTTGTTGTGTAATCAGAGGCCCTGGAATATAAAACAGGGGTTTTTGCAATCATTTACATCACACGATATTCCACCGGCAGATATAAAACGCAAATAACCATGCCTGACAGTAAGCTCAAGAGAAAGCCAAGAGAATCCAGCTACGTAGCAACCAACGTACCGCTTCCGGGATTCAAACCCATGACCCCACGCTTCTAAGTCCGGCGTTCTAACCCTGAGCCACCGTTAGAACTGTTTGTGAAGGTGTGTAAATTACAGGGGTCCAGCTTCTACTTTTTTCAGCACAATCCTGACTTTTTTTTACATACTTGTCAAAATCTGCATTTTTGGGGTCAAAAAATGACTAGGAATCCCCAAACATCCTACTTATTTTTTTTAATAGGAGGCCCTGGGAAATAAAGTGGCGTTTTTGGCAATTGCTAGCGTCACATGATATGTGCACAGCCAGTTTCAAACTGCCAAAGTTTAGGAAATAAAAACACTTTAATGCAGGGGTCTTCCATCATCCAAAGGTGACACTTTACAGGCTACCGGTTGAAGGTTACCCAAGAGGTCTGGTGCTCGAATTGTTGCTCTCGCTCTGTCGTTTGCGGCGATACCTCACATGTGAGCTGCGATCGCCATGTACATATGCCTGTGGAACGTACGTATGCGTTTGCATTTATGCGTTCCCCTGAAAAAAAAAAAAGACATTTCTGTTTTTGCTATCACAACAGCAATCCCCCTTACTCATGACGTTAGGTTTGCAAGCCCGTTGCTTTAGCACCTGAGCCAGCTTGTACTTGTTAAAGACGGAAGCCTTAGCATGGACTTGGGAGGCAGCCTACCTAACCTTAGCCACCTGCCACCTTGGCCATGTCAAAATCAGCATTTCTTGGGGCCCAACAGAAGAGCCCCCAAACATCTTTTGTTGTGTAATCAGAGGCCCTGGAAAATAAAACAGGGGTTTTTGCAATCATTTACATCACACGATATTTCCACCGGCAGATATAAAACGCAAATAACCAAGCCTGACAGTAAGCTCAAGAGAAAGCAGCTACGTAGCAACCAACGTACCGCTTCTGGGATTCAAACCCGTGACCCCACGCTTCTAAGTCCGGCGCTCTACCCCTGAGCCACCGTTAGAACTGTTTGTGAAAGTATGTAAATTACAGGGGTCTAGCTTCTACTTTTTTCAGCACAATCCTGACTTTTTTTTACATACTTGTCAAAATCTGCATTTTTGGGGTCAAAAAATGACTAGGAATCCCCAAACATCCTACTTATTTTTTTTAATTGGAGGCCCTGGGAAATAAAGTGGCGTTTTTGGCAATTGCTAGCGTCACATGATATGTGCACAGCCAGTTTCAAACTGCCAAAGTTTAGGAAATAAAAACACTTTAATGCAGGGGTCTTCCATCATCCAAAGGTGACACTTTACAGGCTACCGGTTGAAGGTTACCCAAGAGGTCTGGTGCTCGAATTGTTGCTCTCGCTCTGTCGTTTGCGGCGATACCTCACATGTGAGCTGCGATCGCCATGTACATATGCCTGTGGAACGTACGTATGCGTTTGCATTTATGCGTTCCCCTGAAAAAAAAAAAAGACATTTCTGTTTTTGCTATCACAACAGCAATCCCCCTTACTCATGACGTTAGGTTTGCAAGCCCGTTGCTTTAGCACCTGAGCCAGCTTGTACTTGTTAAAGACGGAAGCCTTAGCATGGACTTGGGAGGCAGCCTACCTAACCTTAGCCACCTGCCACCTTGGCCATGTCAAAATCAGCATTTCTTGGGGCCCAACAGAAGAGCCCCCAAACATCTTTTTTTGTGTAATCAGAGGCCCTGGAAAATAAAACAGGGGTTTTTGCAATCATTTACATCACACGATATTTCCACCGGCAGATATAAAACGCAAATAACCATGCCTGACAGTAAGCTCAAGAGAAAGCAGCTACGTAGCAACCAACGTACCGCTTCCGGGATTCAAACCCGTGACCCCACGCTTCTAAGTCCGGCGCTCTACCCCTGAGCCACCGTTAGAACTGTTTGTGGAAGTATGTAAATTACAGGGGTCTAGCTTCTACTTTTTTCAGCACAATCCTGACTTTTTTTTACATACTTGTCAAAATCTGCATTTTTGGGGTCAAAAAATGACTAGGAATCCCCAAACATCCTACTTATTTTTTTTAATTGGAGGCCCTGGGAAATAAAGTGGCGTTTTTGGCAATTGCTAGCGTCACATGATATGTGCACAGCCAGTTTCAAACTGCCAAAGTTTAGGAAATAAAAACACTTTAATGCAGGGGTCTTCCATCATCCAAAGGTGACACTTTACAGGCTACCGGTTGAAGGTTACCCAAGAGGTCTGGTGCTCGAATTGTTGCTCTCGCTCTGACGTTTGCGGCGATACCTCACATGTGTGCTGCGATCGCCATGTACATATGCCTGTGGAACGTACGTATGCGTTTGCATTTATGCGTTCCCCTGAAAAAAAAAAAAGACATTTCTGTTTTTGCTATCACAACAGCAATCCCCCTTACTCATGACGTTAGGTTTGCAAGCCCGTTGCTTTAGCACCTGAGCCAGCTTGTACTTGTTAAAGACGGAAGCCTTAGCATGGACTTGGGAGGCAGCCTACCTAACCTTAGCCACCTGCCACCTTGGCCATGTCAAAATCAGCATTTCTTGGGGCCCAACAGAAGAGCCCCCAAACATCTTTTGTTGTGTAATCAGAGGCCCTGGAATATAAAACAGGGGTTTTTGCAATCATTTACATCACACGATATTCCACCGGCAGATATAAAACGCAAATAACCATGCCTGACAGTAAGCTCAAAAGAAAGCCAAGAGAATCCAGCTACGTAGCAACCAACGTACCGCTTCCGGGATTCAAACCCATGACCCCACGCTTCTAAGTCCGGCGCTCTAACCCTGAGCCACCGTTAGAACTGTTTGTGAAGGTGTGTAAATTACAGGGGTCCAGCTTCTACTTTTTTCAGCACAATCCTGACTTTTTTTTACATACTTGTCAAAATCTGCATTTTTGGGGTCAAAAAATGACTAGGAATCCCCAAACATCCTACTTATTTTTTTTAATAGGAGGCCCTGGGAAATAAAGTGGCGTTTTTGGCAATTGCTAGCGTCACATGATATGTGCACAGCCAGTTTCAAACTGCCAAAGTTTAGGAAATAAAAACACTTTAATGCAGGGGTCTTCCATCATCCAAAGGTGACACTTTACAGGCTACCGGTTGAAGGTTACCCAAGAGGTCTGGTGCTCGAATTGTTGCTCTCGCTCTGTCGTTTGCAGCGATACCTCACATGTGAGCTGCGATCGCCATGTACATATGCCTGTGGAACGTACGTATGCGTTTGCATTTATGCGTTCCCCTGAAAAAAAAAAAAGACATTTCTGTTTTTGCTATCACAACAGCAATCCCCCTTACTCATGACGTTAGGTTTGCAAGCCCGTTGCTTTAGCACCTGAGCCAGCTTGTACTTGTTAAAGACGGAAGCCTTAGCATGGACTTGGGAGTCAGCCTACCTAACCTTAGCCACCTGCCACCTTGGCCATGTCAAAATCAGCATTTCTTGGGGCCCAACAGAAGAGCCCCCAAACATCTTTTGTTGTGTAATCAGAGGCCCTGGAATATAAAACAGGGGTTTTTGCAATCATTTACATCACACGATATTCCACCGGCAGATATAAAACGCAAATAACCATGCCTGACAGTAAGCTCAAGAGAAAGCCAAGAGAATCCAGCTACGTAGCAACCAACGTACCGCTTCCGGGATTCAAACCCATGACCCCACGCTTCTAAGTACGGCACTCTACCCCTGAGCCACCGTTAGAACTGTTTGTGAAGGTGTGTAAATTACAGGGGTCCAGCTTCTACTTTTTTCAGCACAATCCTGACTTTTTTTTACATACTTGTCAAAATCTGCATTTTTGGGGTCAAAAAATGACTAGGAATCCCCAAAAATCCTACTTATTTTTTTTAATAGGAGGCCCTGGGAAATAAAGTGGCGTTTTTGGCAATTGCTAGCGTCACATGATATGTGCACAGCCAGTTTCAAACTGCCAAAGTTTAGGAAATAAAAACACTTTAATGCAGGGGTCTTCCATCATCCAAAGGTGACACTTTACAGGCTACCGGTTGAAGGTTACCCAAGAGGTCTGGTGCTCGAATTGTTGCTCTCGCTCTGTCGTTTGCAGCGATACCTCACATGTGAGCTGCGATCGCCATGTACATATGCCTGTGGAACGTACGTATGCGTTTGCATTTATGCGTTCCCCTGAAAAAAAAAAAAGACATTTCTGTTTTTGCTATCACAACAGCAATCCCCCTTACTCATGACGTTAGGTTTGCAAGCCCGTTGCTTTAGCACCTGAGCCAGCTTGTACTTGTTAAAGACGGAAGCCTTAGCATGGACTTGGGAGGCAGCCTACCTAACCTTAGCCACCTGCCACCTTGGCCATGTCAAAATCAGCATTTCTTGGGGCCCAACAGAAGAGCCCCCAAACATCTTTTGTTGTGTAATCAGAGGCCCTGGAAAATAAAACAGGGGTTTTTGCAATCATTTACATCACACGATATTTCCACCGGCAGATATAAAACGCAAATAACCATGCCTGACAGTAAGCTCAAGAGAAAGCCAAGAGAATCCAGCTACGTAGCAACCAACGTACCGCTTCCGGGATTCAAACCCGTGACCCCACGCTTCTAAGTCCGGCGCTCTACCCCTGAGCCACCGTTAGAACTGCTTGTGAAAGTATGTAAATTACAGGGGTCTAGCTTCTACTTTTTTCAGCACAATCCTGACTTTTTTTTACATACTTGTCAAAATCTGCATTTTTGGGGTCAAAAAATGACTAGGAATCCCCAAACATCCTACTTATTTTTTTTAATTGGAGGCCCTGGGAAATAAAGTGGCGTTTTTGGCAATTGCTAGCGTCACATGATATGTGCACAGCCAGTTTCAAACTGCCAAAGTTTAGGAAATAAAAACACTTTAATGCAGGGGTCTTCCATCATCCAAAGGTGACACTTTACAGGCTACCGGTTGAAGGTTACCCAAGAGGTCTGGTGCTCAAATTGTTGCTCTCGCTCTGTCGTTTGCGGCGATACCTCACATGTGTGCTGCGATCGCCATGTACATATGCCTGTGGAACGTACGTATGCGTTTGCATTGATGCGTTCCCTTGAAAAAAAAAATATTAATTTCGGTTTTTGCTATCACAACAGCAATCCCCCTTACTCATGACGTTAGGTTTGCAAGCCCGTTGCTTTAGCACCTGAGCCAGCTTGTACTTGTTAAAGACGGAAGCCTTAGCATGGACTTGGGAGGCAGCCTACCTAACCTTAGCCACCTGCCACCTTGGCCATGTCAAAATCAGCATTTCTTGGGGCCCAACAGAAGAGCCCCCAAACATCTTTTGTTGTGTAATCAGAGGCCCTGGAAAATAAAACAGGGGTTTTTGCAATCATTTACATCACACGATATTTCCACCGGCAGATATAAAACGCAAATAACCATGCCTGACAGTAAGCTCAAGAGAAAGCAGCTACGTAGCAACCAACGTACCGCTTCTGGGATTCAAACCCGTGACCCCACGCTTCTAAGTCCGGCGCTCTACCCCTGAGCCACCGTTAGAACTGTTTGTGAAAGTATGTAAATTACAGGGGTCTAGCTTCTACTTTTTTCAGCACAATCCTGACTTTTTTTTACATACTTGTCAAAATCTGCATTTTTGGGGTCAAAAAATGACTAGGAATCCCCAAACATCCTACTTATTTTTTTTAATTGGAGGCCCTGGGAAATAAAGTGGCGTTTTTGGCAATTGCTAGCGTCACATGATATGTGCACAGCCAGTTTCAAACTGCCAAAGTTTAGGAAATAAAAACACTTTAATGCAGGGGTCTTCCATCATCCAAAGGTGACACTTTACAGGCTACCGGTTGAAGGTTACCCAAGAGGTCTGGTGCTCGAATTGTTGCTCTCGCTCTGTCGTTTGCGGCGATACCTCACATGTGTGCTGCGATCGCCATGTACATATGCCTGTGGAACGTACGTATGCGTTTGCATTGATGCGTTCCCTTGAAAAAAAATATATTAATTTCGGTTTTTGCTATCACAACAGCAATCCCCCTTACTCATGACGTTAGGTTTGCAAGCCCGTTGCTTTAGCACCTGAGCCAGCTTGTACTTGTTAAAGACGGAAGCCTTAGCATGGACTTGGGAGGCAGCCTACCTAACCTTAGCCACCTGCCACCTTGGCCATGTCAAAATCAGCATTTCTTGGGGCCCAACAGAAGAGCCCCCAAACATCTTTTGTTGTGTAATCAGAGGCCCTGGAATATAAAACAGGGGTTTTTGCAATCATTTACATCACACGATATTCCACCGGCAGATATAAAACGCAAATAACCATGCCTGACAGTAAGCTCAAGAGAAAGCCAAGAGAATCCAGCTACGTAGCAACCAACGTACCGCTTCCGGGATTCAAACCCATGACCCCACGCTTCTAAGTCCGGCGCTCTAACCCTGAGCCACCGTTAGAACTGTTTGTGAAGGTGTGTAAATTACAGGGGTCCAGCTTCTACTTTTCTCAGCACAATCCTGACTTTTTTTTACATACTTGTCAAAATCTGCATTTTTGGGGTCAAAAAATGACTAGGAATCCCCAAACATCCTACCTATTTTTTTTAATAGGAGGCCCTGGGAAATAAAGTGGCGTTTTTGGCAATTGCTAGCGTCACATGATATGTGCACAGCCAGTTTCAAACTGCCAAAGTTTAGGAAATAAAAACACTTTAATGCAGGGGTCTTCCATCATCCAAAGGTGACACTTTACAGGCTACCGGTTGAAGGTTACCCAAGAGGTCTGGTGCTCGAATTGTTGCTCTCGCTCTGTCGTTTGCGGCGATACCTCACATGTGAGCTGCGATCGCCATGTACATATGCCTGTGGAACGTACGTATGCGTTTGCATTTATGCGTTCCCCTGAAAAAAAAAAAAGACATTTCTGTTTTTGCTATCACAACAGCAATCCCCCTTACTCATGACGTTAGGTTTGCAAGCCCGTTGCTTTAGCACCTGAGCCAGCTTGTACTTGTTAAAGACGGAAGCCTTAGCATGGACTTGGGAGGCAGCTTACCTAACCTTAGCCACCTGCCACCTTGGCCATGTCAAAATCAGCATTTCTTGGGGCCCAACAGAAGAGCCCCCAAACATCTTTTGTTGTGTAATCAGAGGCCCTGGAAAATAAAACAGGGGTTTTTGCAATCATTTACATCACACGATATTTCCACCGGCAGATATAAAACGCAAATAACCATGCCTGACAGTAAGCTCAAGAGAAAGCAGCTACGTAGCAACCAACGTACCGCTTCTGGGATTCAAACCCGTGACCCCACGCTTCTAAGTCCGGCGCTCTACCCCTGAGCCACCGTTAGAACTGTTTGTGAAAGTATGTAAATTACAGGGGTCTAGCTTCTACTTATTTCAGCACAATCCTGACTTTTTTTTACATACTTGTCAAAATCTGCATTTTTGGGGTCAAAAAATGACTAGGAATCCCCAAACATCCTACTTATTTTTTTTAATTGGAGGCCCTGGGAAATAAAGTGGCGTTTTTGGCAATTGCTAGCGTCACATGATATGTGCACAGCCAGTTTCAAACTGCCAAAGTTTAGGAAATAAAAACACTTTAATGCAGGGGTCTTCCATCATCCAAAGGTGACACTTTACAGGCTACCGGTTGAAGGTTACCCAAGAGGTCTGGTGCTCGAATTGTTGCTCTCGCTCTGTCGTTTGCGGCGATACCTCACATGTGTGCTGCGATCGCCATGTACATATGCCTGTGGAACGTACGTATGCGTTTGCATTGATGCGTTCCCTTGAAAAAAAAAATATTAATTTCGGTTTTTGCTATCACAACAGCAATCCCCCTTACTCATGACGTTAGGTTTGCAAGCCCGTTGCTTTAGCACCTGAGCCAGCTTGTACTTGTTAAAGACGAAAGCCTTAGCATGGACTTGGGAGGCAGCCTACCTAACCTTAGCCACCTGCCACCTTGGCCATGTCAAAATCAGCATTTCTTGGGGCCCAACAGAAGAGCCCCCAAACATCTTTTGTTGTGTAATCAGAGGCCCTGGAATATAAAACAGGGGTTTTTGCAATCATTTACATCACACGATATTCCACCGGCAGATATAAAACGCAAATAACCATGCCTGACAGTAAGCTCAAGAGAAAGCCAAGAGAATCCAGCTACGTAGCAACCAACGTACCGCTTCCGGGATTCAAACCCATGACCCCACGCTTCTAAGTCCGGCGCTCTAACCCTGAGCCACCGTTAGAACTGTTTGTGAAGGTGTGTAAATTACAGGGGTCCAGCTTCTACTTTTTTCAGCACAATCCTGACTTTTTTTTACATACTTGTCAAAATCTGCATTTTTGGGGTCAAAAAATGACTAGGAATCCCCAAACATCCTACTTATTTTTTTTAATAGGAGGCCCTGGGAAATAAAGTGGCGTTTTTGGCAATTGCTAGCGTCACATGATATGTGCACAGCCAGTTTCAAACTGCCAAAGTTTAGGAAATAAAAACACTTTAATGCAGGGGTCTTCCATCATCCAAAGGTGACACTTTACAGGCTACCGGTTGAAGGTTACCCAAGAGGTCTGGTGCTCGAATTGTTGCTCTCGCTCTGTCGTTTGCAGCGATACCTCACATGTGAGCTGCGATCGCCATGTACATATGCCTGTGGAACGTACGTATGCGTTTGCATTTATGCGTTCCCCTGAAAAAAAAAAAAAGACATTTCTGTTTTTGCTATCACAACAGCAATCCCCCTTACTCATGACGTTAGGTTTGCAAGCCCGTTGCTTTAGCACCTGAGCCAGCTTGTACTTGTTAAAGACGGAAGCCTTAGCATGGACTTGGGAGGCAGCCTACCTAACCTTAGCCACCTGCCACCTTGGCCATGTCAAAATCAGCATTTCTTGGGGCCCAACAGAAGAGCCCCCAAACATCTTTTGTTGTGTAATCAGAGGCCCTGGAAAATAAAACAGGGGTTTTTGCAATCATTTACATCACACGATATTTCCACCGGCAGATATAAAACGCAAATAACCATGCCTGACAGTAAGCTCAAGAGAAAGCCAAGAGAATCCAGCTACGTAGCAACCAACGTACCGCTTCCGGGATTCAAACCCGTGACCCCACGCTTCTAAGTCCGGCGCTCTACCCCTGAGCCACCGTTAGAACTGCTTGTGAAAGTATGTAAATTACAGGGGTCTAGCTTCTACTTTTTTCAGCACAATCCTGACTTTTTTTTACATACTTGTCAAAATCTGCATTTTTGGGGTCAAAAAATGACTAGGAATCCCCAAACATCCTACTTATTTTTTTTAATTGGAGGCCCTGGGAAATAAAGTGGCGTTTTTGGCAATTGCTAGCGTCACATGATATGTGCACAGCCAGTTTCAAACTGCCAAAGTTTAGGAAATAAAAACACTTTAATGCAGGGGTCTTCCATCATCCAAAGGTGACACTTTACAGGCTACCGGTTGAAGGTTACCCAAGAGGTCTGGTGCTCGAATTGTTGCTCTCGCTCTGACGTTTGCGGCGATACCTCACATGTGTGCTGCGATCGCCATGTACATATGCCTGTGGAACGTACGTATGCGTTTGCATTTATGCGTTCCCCTGAAAAAAAAAAAAGACATTTCTGTTTTTGCTATCACAACAGCAATCCCCCTTACTCATGACGTTAGGTTTGCAAGCCCGTTGCTTTAGCACCTGAGCCAGCTTGTACTTGTTAAAGACGGAAGCCTTAGCATGGACTTGGGAGGCAGCCTACCTAACCTTAGCCACCTGCCACCTTGGCCATGTCAAAATCAGCATTTCTTGGGGCCCAACAGAAGAGCCCCCAAACATCTTTTGTTGTGTAATCAGAGGCCCTGGAAAATAAAACAGGGGTTTTTGCAATCATTTACATCACACGATATTTCCACCGGCAGATATAAAACGCAAATAACCATGCCTGACAGTAAGCTCAAGAGAAAGCCAAGAGAATCCAGCTACGTAGCAACCAACGTACCGCTTCCGGGATTCAAACCCATGACCCCACGCTTCTAAGTCCGGCGCTCTACCCCTGAGCCACCGTTAGAACTGTTTGTGAAAGTATGTAAATTACAGGGGTCCAGCTTCTACTTTTTTCAGCACAAACCTGACTTTTTTTTACATACTTGTCAAAATCTGCATTTTTGGGGTCAAAAAATGACTAGGAATCCCCAAACATCCTACTTATTTTTTTTAATTGGAGGCCCTGGGAAATAAAGTGGCGTTTTTGGCAATTGCTAGCGTCACATGATATGTGCACAGCCAGTTTCAAACTGCCAAAGTTTAGGAAATAAAAACACTTTAATGCAGGGGTCTTCCATCATCCAAAGGTGACACTTTACAGGCTACCGGTTGAAGGTTACCCAAGAGGTCTGGTGCTCGAATTGTTGCTCTCGCTCTGTCGTTTGCGGCGATACCTCACATGTGTGCTGCGATCGCCATGTACATATGCCTGTGGAACGTACGTATGCGTTTGCATTGATGCGTTCCCTTGAAAAAAAAAATATTAATTTCGGTTTTTGCTATCACAACAGCAATCCCCCTTACTCATGACGTTAGGTTTGCAAGCCCGTTGCTTTAGCACCTGAGCCAGCTTGTACTTGTTAAAGACGAAAGCCTTAGCATGGACTTGGGAGGCAGCCTACCTAACCTTAGCCACCTGCCACCTTGGCCATGTCAAAATCAGCATTTCTTGGGGCCCAACAGAAGAGCCCCCAAACATCTTTTGTTGTGTAATCAGAGGCCCTGGAATATAAAACAGGGGTTTTTGCAATCATTTACATCACACGATATTCCACCGGCAGATATAAAACGCAAATAACCATGCCTGACAGTAAGCTCAAGAGAAAGCCAAGAGAATCCAGCAACGTAGCAACCAACGTACCGCTTCCGGGATTCAAACCCATGACCCCACGCTTCTAAGTCCGGCGCTCTAACCCTGAGCCACCGTTAGAACTGTTTGTGAAGGTGTGTAAATTACAGGGGTCCAGCTTCTACTTTTTTCAGCACAATCCTGACTTTTTTTTACATACTTGTCAAAATCTGCATTTTTGGGGTCAAAAAATGACTAGGAATCCCCAAACATCCTACTTATTTTTTTTAATAGGAGGCCCTGGGAAATAAAGTGGCGTTTTTGGCAATTGCTAGCGTCACATGATATGTGCACAGCCAGTTTCAAACTGCCAAAGTTTAGGAAATAAAAACACTTTAATGCAGGGGTCTTCCATCATCCAAAGGTGACACTTTACAGGCTACTGGTTGAAGGTTACCCAAGAGGTCTGGTGCTCGAATTGTTGCTCTCGCTCTGTCGTTTGCGGCGATACCTCACATGTGAGCTGCGATCGCCATGTACATATGCCTGTGGAACGTACGTATGCGTTTGCATTTATGCGTTCCCCTGAAAAAAAAAAAAGACATTTCTGTTTTTGCTATCACAACAGCAATCCCCCTTACTCATGACGTTAGGTTTGCAAGCCCGTTGCTTTAGCACCTGAGCCAGCTTGTACTTGTTAAAGACGGAAGCCTTAGCATGGACTTGGGAGGCAGCCTACCTAACCTTAGCCACCTGCCACCTTGGCCATGTCAAAATCAGCATTTCTTGGGGCCCAACAGAAGAGCCCCCAAACATCTTTTGTTGTGTAATCAGAGGCCCTGGAAAATAAAACAGGGGTTTTTGCAATCATTTACATCACACGATATTTCCACCGGCAGATATAAAACGCAAATAACCATACCTGACAGTAAGCTCAAGAGAAAGCCAAGAGAATCCAGCTACGTAGCAACCATCGTACCGCTTCCGGGATTCAAACCCGTGACCCCACGCTTCTAAGTCCGGCGCTCTACCCCTGAGCCACCGTTAGAACTGTTTGTGAAAGTATGTAAATTACAGGGGTCTAGCTTCTACTTATTTCAGCACAATCCTGACTTTTTTTTACATACTTGTCAAAATCTGCATTTTTGGGGTCAAAAAATGACTAGGAATCCCCAAACATCCTACTTATTTTTTTTAATTGGAGGCCCTGGGAAATAAAGTGGCGTTTTTGGCAATTGCTAGCGTCACATGATATGTGCACAGCCAGTTTCAAACTGCCAAAGTTTAGGAAATAAAAACACTTTAATGCAGGGGTCTTCCATCATCCAAAGGTGACACTTTACAGGCTACCGGTTGAAGGTTACCCAAGAGGTCTGGTGCTCGAATTGTTGCTCTCGCTCTGACGTTTGCGGCGATACCTCACATGTGTGCTGCGATCGCCATGTACATATGCCTGTGGAACGTACGTATGCGTTTGCATTTATGCGTTCCCCTGAAAAAAAAAAAAGACATTTCTGTTTTTGCTATCACAACAGCAATCCCCCTTACTCATGACGTTAGGTTTGCAAGCCTGTTGCTTTAGCACCTGAGCCAGCTTGTACTTGTTAAAGACGGAAGCCTTAGCATGGACTTGGGAGGCAGCCTACCTAACCTTAGCCACCTGCCACCTTGGCCATGTCAAAATCAGCATTTCTTGGGGCCCAACAGAAGAGCCCCCAAACATCTTTTGTTGTGTAATCAGAGGCCCTGGAAAATAAAACAGGGGTTTTTGCAATCATTTACATCACACGATATTTCCACCGGCAGATATAAAACGCAAATAACCATGCCTGACAGTAAGCTCAAGAGAATCCAGCTACGTAGCAACCAACGTACCGCTTCCGGGATTCAAACCTATGACCCCACGCTTCTAAGTCCGGCGCTCTACCCCTGAGCCACCGTTAGAACTGTTTGTGAAAGTATGTAAATTACAGGGGTCCAGCTTCTACTTTTTTCAGCACAAACCTGACTTTTTTTTACATACTTGTCAAAATCTGCATTTTTGGGGTCAAAAAATGACTAGGAATCCCCAAACATCCTACTTATTTTTTTTAATTGGAGGCCCTGGGAAATAAAGTGGCGTTTTTGGCAATTGCTAGCGTCACATGATATGTGCACAGCCAGTTTCAAACTGCCAAAGTTTAGGAAATAAAAACACTTTAATGCAGGGGTCTTCCATCATCCAAAGGTGACACTTTACAGGCTACCGGTTGAAGGTTACCCAAGAGGTCTGGTGCTCGAATTGTTGCTCTCGCTCTGACGTTTGCGGCGATACCTCACATGTGTGCTGCGATCGCCATGTACATATGCCTGTGGAACGTACGTATGCGTTTGCATTTATGCGTTCCCCTGAAAAAAAAAAAAGACATTTCTGTTTTTGCTATCACAACAGCAATCCCCCTTACTCATGACGTTAGGTTTGCAAGCCTGTTGCTTTAGCACCTGAGCCAGCTTGTACTTGTTAAAGACGGAAGCCTTAGCATGGACTTGGGAGGCAGCCTACCTAACCTTAGCCACCTGCCACCTTGGCCATGTCAAAATCAGCATTTCTTGGGGCCCAACAGAAGAGCCCCCAAACATCTTTTGTTGTGTAATCAGAGGCCCTGGAAAATAAAACAGGGGTTTTTGCAATCATTTACATCACACGATATTTCCACCGGCAGATATAAAACGCAAATAACCATGCCTGACAGTAAGCTCAAGAGAAAGCCAAGAGAATCCAGCTACGTAGCAACCAACGTACCGCTTCCGGGATTCAAACCCATGACCCCACGCTTCTAAGTCCGGCGCTCTACCCCTGAGCCACCGTTAGAACTGTTTGTGAAAGTATGTAAATTACAGGGGTCCAGCTTCTACTTTTTTCAGCACAAACCTGACATTTTTTTAAATACTTGTCAAAATCTGCATTTTTGGGGTCAAAAAATGACTAGGAATCCCCAAACATCCTACTTATTTTTTTTAATTGGAGGCCCTGGGAAATAAAGTGGCGTTTTTGGCAATTGCTAGCGTCACATGATATGTGCACAGCCAGTTTCAAACTGCCAAAGTTTAGGAAATAAAAACACTTTAATGCAGGGGTCTTCCATCATCCAAAGGTGACACTTTACAGGCTACCGGTTGAAGGTTACCCAAGAGGTCTGGTGCTCGAATTGTTGCTCTCGCTCTGTCGTTTGCGGCGATACCTCACATGTGTGCTGCGATCGCCATGTACATATGCCTGTGGAACGTACGTATGCGTTTGCATTGATGCGTTCCCTTGAAAAAAAAAATATTAATTTCGGTTTTTGCTATCACAACAGCAATCCCCCTTACTCATGACGTTAGGTTTGCAAGCCCGTTGCTTTAGCACCTGAGCCAGCTTGTACTTGTTAAAGACGAAAGCCTTAGCATGGACTTGGGAGGCAGCCTACCTAACCTTAGCCACCTGCCACCTTGGCCATGTCAAAATCAGCATTTCTTGGGGCCCAACAGAAGAGCCCCCAAACATCTTTTGTTGTGTAATCAGAGGCCCTGGAATATAAAACAGGGGTTTTTGCAATCATTTACATCACACGATATTCCACCGGCAGATATAAAACGCAAATAACCATGCCTGACAGTAAGCTCAAGAGAAAGCCAAGAGAATCCAGCTACGTAGCAACCAACGTACCGCTTCCGGGATTCAAACCCATGACCCCACGCTTCTAAGTCCGGCGCTCTAACCCTGAGCCACCGTTAGAACTGTTTGTGAAGGTGTGTAAATTACAGGGGTCCAGCGTCTACTTTTTTCAGCACAATCCTGACTTTTTTTTACATACTTGTCAAAATCTGCATTTTTGGGGTCAAAAAATGACTAGGAATCCCCAAACATCCTACTTATTTTTTTTAATAGGAGGCCCTGGGAAATAAAGTGGCGTTTTTGGCAATTGCTAGCGTCACATGATATGTGCACAGCCAGTTTCAAACTGCCAAAGTTTAGGAAATAAAAACACTTTAATGCAGGGGTCTTCCATCATCCAAAGGTGACACTTTACAGGCTACCGGTTGAAGGTTACCCAAGAGGTCTGGTGCTCGAATTGTTGCTCTCGCTCTGTCGTTTGCGGCGATACCTCACATGTGAGCTGCGATCGCCATGTACATATGCCTGTGGAACGTACGTATGCGTTTGCATTTATGCGTTCCCCTGAAAAAAAAAAAAGACATTTCTGTTTTTGCTATCACAACAGCAATCCCCCTTACTCATGACGTTAGGTTTGCAAGCCCGTTGCTTTAGCACCTGAGCCAGCTTGTACTTGTTAAAGACGGAAGCCTTAGCATGGACTTGGGAGGCAGCCTACCTAACCTTAGCCACCTGCCACCTTGGCCATGTCAAAATCAGCATTTCTTGGGGCCCAACAGAAGAGCCCCCAAACATCTTTTGTTGTGTAATCAGAGGCCCTGGAAAATAAAACAGGGGTTTTTGCAATCATTTACATCACACGATATTTCCACCGGCAGATATAAAACGCAAATAACCATGCCTGACAGTAAGCTCAAGAGAAAGCAGCTACGTAGCAACCAACGTACCGCTTCCGGGATTCAAACCCGTGACCCCACGCTTCTAAGTCCGGCGCTCTACCCCTGAGCCACCGTTAGAACTGTTTGTGAAAGTATGTAAATTACAGGGGTCTAGCTTCTACTTTTCTACTTTTCTACTTTTTTCAGCACAAACCTGACTTTTTTTTACATACTTGTCAAAATCTGCATTTTTGGGGTCAAAAAATGACTAGGAATCCCCAAACATCCTACTTATTTTTTTTAATTGGAGGCCCTGGGAAATAAAGTGGCGTTTTTGGCAATTGCTAGCGTCACATGATATGTGCACAGCCAGTTTCAAACTGCCAAAGTTTAGGAAATAAAAACACTTTAATGCAGGGGTCTTCCATCATCCAAAGGTGACACTTTACAGGCTACCGGTTGAAGGTTACCCAAGAGGTCTGGTGCTCGAATTGTTGCTCTCGCTCTGTCGTTTGCGGCGATACCTCACATGTGAGCTGCGATCGCCATGTACATATGCCTGTGGAACGTACGTATGCGTTTGCATTTATGCGTTCCCCTGAAAAAAAAAAAAGACATTTCTGTTTTTGCTATCACAACAGCAATCCCCCTTACTCATGACGTTAGGTTTGCAAGCCCGTTGCTTTAGCACCTGAGCCAGCTTGTACTTGTTAAAGACGGAAGCCTTAGCATGGACTTGGGAGGCAGCCTACCTAACCTTAGCCACCTGCCACCTTGGCCATGTCAAAATCAGCATTTCTTGGGGCCCAACAGAAGAGCCCCCAAACATCTTTTGTTGTGTAATCAGAGGCCCTGGAAAATAAAACAGGGGTTTTTGCAATCATTTACATCACACGATATTTCCACCGGCAGATATAAAACGCAAATAACCATACCTGACAGTAAGCTCAAGAAAAAGCCAAGAGAATCCAGCTACGTAGCAACCAACGTACCGCTTCCGGGATTCAAACTCATGACCCCACGCTTCTAAGTCCGGCGCTCTACCCCTGAGCCACCGTTAGAACTGTTTGTGAAAGTATGTAAATTACAGGGGTCTAGCTTCTACTTATTTCAGCACAATCCTGACTTTTTTTTACATACTTGTCAAAATCTGCATTTTTGGGGTCAAAAAATGACTAGGAATCCCCAAACATCCTACTTATTTTTTTTAATTGGAGGCCCTGGGAAATAAAGTGGCGTTTTTGGCAATTGCTAGCGTCACATGATATGTGCACAGCCAGTTTCAAACTGCCAAAGTTTAGGAAATAAAAACACTTTAATGCAGGGGTCTTCCATCATCCAAAGGTGACACTTTACAGGCTACCGGTTGAAGGTTACCCAAGAGGTCTGGTGCTCGAATTGTTGCTCTCGCTCTGACGTTTGCGGCGATACCTCACATGTGTGCTGCGATCGCCATGTACATATGCCTGTGGAACGTACGTATGCGTTTGCATTTATGCGTTCCCCTGAAAAAAAAAAAAGACATTTCTGTTTTTGCTATCACAACAGCAATCCCCCTTACTCATGACGTTAGGTTTGCAAGCCCGTTGCTTTAGCACCTGAGCCAGCTTGTACTTGTTAAAGACGGAAGCCTTAGCATGGACTTGGGAGGCAGCCTACCTAACCTTAGCCACCTGCCACCTTGGCCATGTCAAAATCAGCATTTCTTGGGGCCCAACAGAAGAGCCCCCAAACATCTTTTGTTGTGTAATCAGAGTCCCTGGAAAATAAAACAGGGGTTTTTGCAATCATTTACATCACACGATATTTCCACCGGCAGATATAAAACGCAAATAACCATGCCTGACAGTAAGCTCAAGAGAAAGCCAAGAGAATCCAGCTACGTAGCAACCAACGTACCGCTTCCGGGATTCAAACCCATGACCCCACGCTTCTAAGTCCGGCGCTCTACCCCTGAGCCACCGTTAGAACTGTTTGTGAAAGTATGTAAATTACAGGGGTCCAGCTTCTACTTTTTTCAGCACAAACCTGACTTTTTTTTACATACTTGTCAAAATCTGCATTTTTGGGGTCAAAAAATGACTAGGAATCCCCAAACATCCTACTTATTTTTTTTAATTGGAGGCCCTGGGAAATAAAGTGGCGTTTTTGGCAATTGCTAGCGTCACATGATATGTGCACAGCCAGTTTCAAACTGCCAAAGTTTAGGAAATAAAAACACTTTAATGCAGGGGTCTTCCATCATCCAAAGGTGACACTTTACAGGCTACCGGTTGAAGGTTACCCAAGAAGTCTGGTGCTCGAATTGTTGCTCTCGCTCTGTCGTTTGCGGCGATACCTCACATGTGTGCTGCGATCGCCATGTACATATGCCTGTGGAACGTACGTATGCGTTTGCATTGATGCGTTCCCTTGAAAAAAAAAATATTAATTTCGGTTTTTGCTATCACAACAGCAATCCCCCTTACTCATGACGTTAGGTTTGCAAGCCCGTTGCTTTAGCACCTGAGCCAGCTTGTACTTGTTAAAGACGAAAGCCTTAGCATGGACTTGGGAGGCAGCCTACCTAACCTTAGCCACCTGCCACCTTGGCCATGTCAAAATCAGCATTTCTTGGGGCCCAACAGAAGAGCCCCCAAACATCTTTTGTTGTGTAATCAGAGGCCCTGGAATATAAAACAGGGGTTTTTGCAATCATTTACATCACACGATATTCCACCGGCAGATATAAAACGCAAATAACCATGCCTGACAGTAAGCTCAAGAGAAAGCCAAGAGAATCCAGCTACGTAGCAACCAACGTACCGCTTCCGGGATTCAAACCCATGACCCCACGCTTCTAAGTCCGGCGCTCTAACCCTGAGCCACCGTTAGAACTGTTTGTGAAGGTGTGTAAATTACAGGGGTCCAGCGTCTACTTTTTTCAGCACAATCCTGACTTTTTTTTACATACTTGTCAAAATCTGCATTTTTGGGGTCAAAAAATGACTAGGAATCCCCAAACATCCTACTTATTTTTTTTAATAGGAGGCCCTGGGAAATAAAGTGGCGTTTTTGGCAATTGCTAGCGTCACATGATATGTGCACAGCCAGTTTCAAACTGCCAAAGTTTAGGAAATAAAAACACTTTAATGCAGGGGTCTTCCATCATCCAAAGGTGACACTTTACAGGCTACCGGTTGAAGGTTACCCAAGAGGTCTGGTGCTCGAATTGTTGCTCTCGCTCTGTCGTTTGCGGCGATACCTCACATGTGAGCTGCGATCGCCATGTACATATGCCTGTGGAACGTACGTATGCGTTTGCATTTATGCGTTCCCCTGAAAAAAAAAAAGACATTTCTGTTTTTGCTATCACAACAGCAATCCCCCTTACTCATGACGTTAGGTTTGCAAGCCCGTTGCTTTAGCACCTGAGCCAGCTTGTACTTGTTAAAGACGGAAGCCTTAGCATGGACTTGGGAGGCAGCCTACCTAACCTTAGCCACCTGCCACCTTGGCCATGTCAAAATCAGCATTTCTTGGGGCCCAACAGAAGAGCCCCCAAACATCTTTTGTTGTGTAATCAGAGGCCCTGGAAAATAAAACAGGGGTTTTTGCAATCATTTACATCACACGATATTTCCACCGGCAGATATAAAACGCAAATAACCATGCCTGACAGTAAGCTCAAGAGAAAGCAGCTACGTAGCAACCAACGTACCGCTTCTGGGATTCAAACCCGTGACCCCACGCTTCTAAGTCCGGCGCTCTACCCCTGAGCCACCGTTAGAACTGTTTGTGAAAGTATGTAAATTACAGGGGTCTAGCTTCTACTTTTTTCAGCACAATCCTGACTTTTTTTTACATACTTGTCAAAATCTGCATTTTTGGGGTCAAAAAATGACTAGGAATCCCCAAACATCCTACTTATTTTTTTTAATTGGAGGCCCTGGGAAATAAAGTGGCGTTTTTGGCAATTGCTAGCGTCACATGATATGTGCACAGCCAGTTTCAAACTGCCAAAGTTTAGGAAATAAAAACACTTTAATGCAGGGGTCTTCCATCATCCAAAGGTGACACTTTACAGGCTACCGGTTGAAGGTTACCCAAGAGGTCTGGTGCTCGAATTGTTGCTCTCGCTCTGTCGTTTGCGGCGATACCTCACATGTGAGCTGCGATCGCCATGTACATATGCCTGTGGAACGTACGTATGCGTTTGCATTTATGCGTTCCCCTGAAAAAAAAAAAAGACATTTCTGTTTTTGCTATCACAACAGCAATCCCCCTTACTCATGACGTTAGGTTTGCAAGCCCGTTGCTTTAGCACCTGAGCCAGCTTGTACTTGTTAAAGACGGAAGCCTTAGCATGGACTTGGGAGGCAGCCTACCTAACCTTAGCCACCTGCCACCTTGGCCATGTCAAAATCAGCATTTCTTGGGGCCCAACAGAAGAGCCCCCAAACATCTTTTGTTGTGTAATCAGAGGCCCTGGAAAATAAAACAGGGGTTTTTGCAATCATTTACATCACACGATATTTCCACCGGCAGATATAAAACGCAAATAACCATGCCTGACAGTAAGCTCAAGAGAAAGCAGCTACGTAGCAACCAACGTACCGCTTCTGGGATTCAAACCCGTGACCCCACGCTTCTAAGTCCGGCGCTCTACCCCTGAGCCACCGTTAGAACTGTTTGTGAAAGTATGTAAATTACAGGGGTCTAGCTTCTACTTTTTTCAGCACAATCCTGACTTTTTTTTACATACTTGTCAAAATCTGCATTTTTGGGGTCAAAAAATGACTAGGAATCCCCAAACATCCTACTTATTTTTTTTAATTGGAGGCCCTGGGAAATAAAGTGGCGTTTTTGGCAATTGCTAGCGTCACATGATATGTGCACAGCCAGTTTCAAACTGCCAAAGTTTAGGAAATAAAAACACTTTAATGCAGGGGTCTTCCATCATCCAAAGGTGACACTTTACAGGCTACCGGTTGAAGGTTACCCAAGAGGTCTGGTGCTCGAATTGTTGCTCTCGCTCTGTCGTTTGCGGCGATACCTCACATGTGTGCTGCGATCGCCATGTACATATGCCTGTGGAACGTACGTATGCGTTTGCATTGATGCGTTCCCTTGAAAAAAAAAATATTAATTTCGGTTTTTGCTATCACAACAGCAATCCCCCTTACTCATGACGTTAGGTTTGCAAGCCCGTTGCTTTAGCACCTGAGCCAGCTTGTACTTGTTAAAGACGAAAGCCTTAGCATGGACTTGGGAGGCAGCCTACCTAACCTTAGCCACCTGCCACCTTGGCCATGTCAAAATCAGCATTTCTTGGGGCCCAACAGAAGAGCCCCCAAACATCTTTTGTTGTGTAATCAGAGGCCCTGGAATATAAAACAGGGGTTTTTGCAATCATTTACATCACACGATATTCCACCGGCAGATATAAAACGCAAATAACCATGCCTGACAGTAAGCTCAAGAGAAAGCCAAGAGAATCCAGCAACGTAGCAACCAACGTACCGCTTCCGGGATTCAAACCCATGACCCCACGCTTCTAAGTCCGGCGCTCTAACCCTGAGCCACCGTTAGAACTGTTTGTGAAGGTGGGTAAATTACAGGGGTCTAGCTTCTACTTTTTTCAGCACAATCCTGACTTTTTTTTACATACTTGTCAAAATCTGCATTTTTGGGGTCAAAAAATGACTAGGAATCCCCAAACATCCTACTTATTTTTTTTAATAGGAGGCCCTGGGAAATAAAGTGGCGTTTTTGGCAATTGCTAGCGTCACATGATATGTGCACAGCCAGTTTCAAACTGCCAAAGTTTAGGAAATAAAAACACTTTAATGCAGGGGTCTTCCATCATCCAAAGGTGACACTTTACAGGCTACTGGTTGAAGGTTACCCAAGAGGTCTGGTGCTCGAATTGTTGCTCTCGCTCTGTCGTTTGCGGCGATACCTCACATGTGAGCTGCGATCGCCATGTACATATGCCTGTGGAACGTACGTATGCGTTTGCATTTATGCGTTCCCCTGAAAAAAAAAAAAGACATTTCTGTTTTTGCTATCACAACAGCAATCCCCCTTACTCATGACGTTAGGTTTGCAAGCCCGTTGCTTTAGCACCTGAGCCAGCTTGTACTTGTTAAAGACGGAAGCCTTAGCATGGACTTGGGAGGCAGCCTACCTAACCTTAGCCACCTGCCACCTTGGCCATGTCAAAATCAGCATTTCTTGGGGCCCAACAGAAGAGCCCCCAAACATCTTTTGTTGTGTAATCAGAGGCCCTGGAAAATAAAACAGGGGTTTTTGCAATCATTTACATCACACGATATTTCCACCGGCAGATATAAAACGCAAATAACCATACCTGACAGTAAGCTCAAGAGAAAGCCAAGAGAATCCAGCTACGTAGCAACCATCGTACCGCTTCCGGGATTCAAACCCGTGACCCCACGCTTCTAAGTCCGGCGCTCTACCCCTGAGCCACCGTTAGAACTGTTTGTGAAAGTATGTAAATTACAGGGGTCTAGCTTCTACTTATTTCAGCACAATCCTGACTTTTTTTTACATACTTGTCAAAATCTGCATTTTTGGGGTCAAAAAATGACTAGGAATCCCCAAACATCCTACTTATTTTTTTTAATTGGAGGCCCTGGGAAATAAAGTGGCGTTTTTGGCAATTGCTAGCGTCACATGATATGTGCACAGCCAGTTTCAAACTGCCAAAGTTTAGGAAATAAAAACACTTTAATGCAGGGGTCTTCCATCATCCAAAGGTGACACTTTACAGGCTACCGGTTGAAGGTTACCCAAGAGGTCTGGTGCTCGAATTGTTGCTCTCGCTCTGACGTTTGCGGCGATACCTCACATGTGTGCTGCGATCGCCATGTACATATGCCTGTGGAACGTACGTATGCGTTTGCATTTATGCGTTCCCCTGAAAAAAAAAAAAGACATTTCTGTTTTTGCTATCACAACAGCAATCCCCCTTACTCATGACGTTAGGTTTGCAAGCCTGTTGCTTTAGCACCTGAGCCAGCTTGTACTTGTTAAAGACGGAAGCCTTAGCATGGACTTGGGAGGCAGCCTACCTAACCTTAGCCACCTGCCACCTTGGCCATGTCAAAATCAGCATTTCTTGGGGCCCAACAGAAGAGCCCCCAAACATCTTTTGTTGTGTAATCAGAGGCCCTGGAAAATAAAACAGGGGTTTTTGCAATCATTTACATCACACGATATTTCCACCGGCAGATATAAAACGCAAATAACCATGCCTGACAGTAAGCTCAAGAGAAAGCCAAGAGAATCCAGCTACGTAGCAACCAACGTACCGCTTCCGGGATTCAAACCCATGACCCCACGCTTCTAAGTCCGGCGCTCTACCCCTGAGCCACCGTTAGAACTGTTTGTGAAAGTATGTAAATTACAGGGGTCCAGCTTCTACTTTTTTCAGCACAAACCTGACTTTTTTTTACATACTTGTCAAAATCTGCATTTTTGGGGTCAAAAAATGACTAGGAATCCCCAAACATCCTACTTATTTTTTTTAATTGGAGGCCCTGGGAAATAAAGTGGCGTTTTTGGCAATTGCTAGCGTCACATGATATGTGCACAGCCAGTTTCAAACTGCCAAAGTTTAGGAAATAAAAACACTTTAATGCAGGGGTCTTCCATCATCCAAAGGTGACACTTTACAGGCTACCGGTTGAAGGTTACCCAAGAGGTCTGGTGCTCGAATTGTTGCTCTCGCTCTGTCGTTTGCGGCGATACCTCACATGTGTGCTGCGATCGCCATGTACATATGCCTGTGGAACGTACGTATGCGTTTGCATTGATGCGTTCCCTTGAAAAAAAAAATATTAATTTCGGTTTTTGCTATCACAACAGCAATCCCCCTTACTCATGACGTTAGGTTTGCAAGCCCGTTGCTTTAGCACCTGAGCCAGCTTGTACTTGTTAAAGACGAAAGCCTTAGCATGGACTTGGGAGGCAGCCTACCTAACCTTAGCCACCTGCCACCTTGGCCATGTCAAAATCAGCATTTCTTGGGGCCCAACAGAAGAGCCCCCAAACATCTTTTGTTGTGTAATCAGAGGCCCTGGAATATAAAACAGGGGTTTTTGCAATCATTTACATCACACGATATTCCACCGGCAGATATAAAACGCAAATAACCATGCCTGACAGTAAGCTCAAGAGAAAGCCAAGAGAATCCAGCTACGTAGCAACCAACGTACCGCTTCCGGGATTCAAACCCATGACCCCACGCTTCTAAGTCCGGCGCTCTAACCCTGAGCCACCGTTAGAACTGTTTGTGAAGGTGTGTAAATTACAGGGGTGCAGCGTCTACTTTTTTCAGCACAATCCTGACTTTTTTTTACATACTTGTCAAAATCTGCATTTTTGGGGTCAAAAAATGACTAGGAATCCCCAAACATCCTACTTATTTTTTTTAATAGGAGGCCCTGGGAAATAAAGTGGCGTTTTTGGCAATTGCTAGCGTCACATGATATGTGCACAGCCAGTTTCAAACTGCCAAAGTTTAGGAAATAAAAACACTTTAATGCAGGGGTCTTCCATCATCCAAAGGTGACACTTTACAGGCTACCGGTTGAAGGTTACCCAAGAGGTCTGGTGCTCGAATTGTTGCTCTCGCTCTGTCGTTTGCGGCGATACCTCACATGTGAGCTGCGATCGCCATGTACATATGCCTGTGGAACGTACGTATGCGTTTGCATTTATGCGTTCCCCTGAAAAAAAAAAAAGACATTTCTGTTTTTGCTATCACAACAGCAATCCCCCTTACTCATGACGTTAGGTTTGCAAGCCCGTTGCTTTAGCACCTGAGCCAGCTTGTACTTGTTAAAGACGGAAGCCTTAGCATGGACTTGGGAGGCAGCCTACCTAACCTTAGCCACCTGCCACCTTGGCCATGTCAAAATCAGCATTTCTTGGGGCCCAACAGAAGAGCCCCCAAACATCTTTTGTTGTGTAATCAGAGGCCCTGGAAAATAAAACAGGGGTTTTTGCAATCATTTACATCACACGATATTTCCACCGGCAGATATAAAACGCAAATAACCATGCCTGACAGTAAGCTCAAGAGAAAGCAGCTACGTAGCAACCAACGTACCGCTTCTGGGATTCAAACCCGTGACCCCACGCTTCTAAGTCCGGCGCTCTACCCCTGAGCCACCGTTAGAACTGTTTGTGAAAGTATGTAAATTACAGGGGTCTAGCTTCTACTTTTTTCAGCACAATCCTGACTTTTTTTTACATACTTGTCAAAATCTGCATTTTTGGGGTCAAAAAATGACTAGGAATCCCCAAACATCCTACTTATTTTTTTTAATTGGAGGCCCTGGGAAATAAAGTGGCGTTTTTGGCAATTGCTAGCGTCACATGATATGTGCACAGCCAGTTTCAAACTGCCAAAGTTTAGGAAATAAAAACACTTTAATGCAGGGGTCTTCCATCATCCAAAGGTGACACTTTACAGGCTACCGGTTGAAGGTTACCCAAGAGGTCTGGTGCTCGAATTGTTGCTCTCGCTCTGTCGTTTGCGGCGATACCTCACATGTGAGCTGCGATCGCCATGTACATATGCCTGTGGAACGTACGTATGCGTTTGCATTTATGCGTTCCCCTGAAAAAAAAAAAAGACATTTCTGTTTTTGCTATCACAACAGCAATCCCCCTTACTCATGACGTTAGGTTTGCAAGCCCGTTGCTTTAGCACCTGAGCCAGCTTGTACTTGTTAAAGACGGAAGCCTTAGCATGGACTTGGGAGGCAGCCTACCTAACCTTAGCCACCTGCCACCTTGGCCATGTCAAAATCAGCATTTCTTGGGGCCCAACAGAAGAGCCCCCAAACATCTTTTGTTGTGTAATCAGAGGCCCTGGAAAATAAAACAGGGGTTTTTGCAATCATTTACATCACACGATATTTCCACCGGCAGATATAAAACGCAAATAACCATGCCTGACAGTAAGCTCAAGAGAAAGCAGCTACGTAGCAACCAACGTACCGCTTCTGGGATTCAAACCCGTGACCCCACGCTTCTAAGTCCGGCGCTCTACCCCTGAGCCACCGTTAGAACTGTTTGTGAAAGTATGTAAATTACAGGGGTCTAGCTTCTACTTTTTTCAGCACAATCCTGACTTTTTTTTACATACTTGTCAAAATCTGCATTTTTGGGGTCAAAAAATGACTAGGAATCCCCAAACATCCTACTTATTTTTTTTAATTGGAGGCCCTGGGAAATAAAGTGGCGTTTTTGGCAATTGCTAGCGTCACATGATATGTGCACAGCCAGTTTCAAACTGCCAAAGTTTAGGAAATAAAAACACTTTAATGCAGGGGTCTTCCATCATCCAAAGGTGACACTTTACAGGCTACCGGTTGAAGGTTACCCAAGAGGTCTGGTGCTCGAATTGTTGCTCTCGCTCTGTCGTTTGCGGCGATACCTCACATGTGAGCTGCGATCGCCATGTACATATGCCTGTGGAACGTACGTATGCGTTTGCATTTATGCGTTCCCCTGAAAAAAAAAAAAGACATTTCTGTTTTTGCTATCACAACAGCAATCCCCCTTACTCATGACGTTAGGTTTGCAAGCCCGTTGCTTTAGCACCTGAGCCAGCTTGTACTTGTTAAAGACGGAAGCCTTAGCATGGACTTGGGAGGCAGCCTACCTAACCTTAGCCACCTGCCACCTTGGCCATGTCAAAATCAGCATTTCTTGGGGCCCAACAGAAGAGCCCCCAAACATCTTTTGTTGTGTAATCAGAGGCCCTGGAAAATAAAACAGGGGTTTTTGCAATCATTTACATCACACGATATTTCCACCGGCAGATATAAAACGCAAATAACCATGCCTGACAGTAAGCTCAAGAGAAAGCAGCTACGTAGCAACCAACGTACCGCTTCCGGGATTCAAACCCGTGACCCCACGCTTCTAAGTCCGGCGCTCTACCCCTGAGCCACCGTTAGAACTGTTTGTGAAAGTATGTAAATTACAGGGGTCTAGCTTCTACTTTTTTCAGCACAATCCTGACTTTTTTTTACATACTTGTCAAAATCTGCATTTTTGGGGTCAAAAAATGACTAGGAATCCCCGAACATCCTACTTATTTTTTTTAATAGGAGGCCCTGGGAAATAAAGTGGCGTTTTTGGCAATTGCTAGCGTCACATGATATGTGCACAGCCAGTTTCAAACTGCCAAAGTTTAGGAAATAAAAACACTTTAATGCAGGGGTCTTCCATCATCCAAAGGTGACACTTTACAGGCTACCGGTTGAAGGTTACCCAAGAGGTCTGGTGCTCGAATTGTTGCTCTCGCTCTGTCGTTTGCGGCGATACCTCACATGTGAGCTGCGATCGCCATGTACATATGCCTGTGGAACGTACGTATGCGTTTGCATTTATGCGTTCCCCTGAAAAAAAAAAAAGACATTTCTGTTTTTGCTATCACAACAGCAATCCCCCTTACTCATGACGTTAGGTTTGCAAGCCCGTTGCTTTAGCACCTGAGCCAGCTTGTACTTGTTAAAGACGGAAGCCTTAGCATGGACTTGGGAGGCAGCCTACCTAACCTTAGCCACCTGCCACCTTGGCCATGTCAAAATCAGCATTTCTTGGGGCCCAACAGAAGAGCCCCCAAACATCTTTTGTTGTGTAATCAGAGGCCCTGGAAAATAAAACAGGGGTTTTTGCAATCATTTACATCACACGATATTTCCACCGGCAGATATAAAACGCAAATAACCATGCCTGACAGTAAGCTCAAGAGAAAGCAGCTACGTAGCAACCAACGTACCGCTTCTGGGATTCAAACCCGTGACCCCACGCTTCTAAGTCCGGCGCTCTACCCCTGAGCCACCGTTAGAACTGTTTGTGAAAGTATGTAAATTACAGGGGTCTAGCTTCTACTTTTTTCAGCACAATCCTGACTTTTTTTTACATACTTGTCAAAATCTGCATTTTTGGGGTCAAAAAATGACTAGGAATCCCCAAACATCCTACTTATTTTTTTTAATTGGAGGCCCTGGGAAATAAAGTGGCGTTTTTGGCAACGCTTCTAAGTCCGGCGCTCTAACCCTGAGCCACCGTTAGAACTGTTTGTGAAGGTGTGTAAATTACAGGGGTCCAGCTTCTACTTTTTTCAGCACAATCCTGACTTTTTTTTACATACTTGTCAAAATCTGCATTTTTGGGGTCAAAAAATGACTAGGAATCCCCGAACATCCTACTTATTTTTTTTAATTGGAGGCCCTGGGAAATAAAGTGGCGTTTTTGGCAATTGCTAGCGTCACATGATATGTGCACAGCCAGTTTCAAACTGCCAAAGTTTAGGAAATAAAAACACTTTAATGCAGGGGTCTTCCATCATCCAAAGGTGACACTTTACAGGCTACCGGTTGAAGGTTACCCAAGAGGTCTGGTGCTCGAATTGTTGCTCTCGCTCTGTCGTTTGCGGCGATACCTCACATGTGAGCTGCGATCGCCATGTACATATGCCTGTGGAACGTACGTATGCGTTTGCATTTATGCGTTCCCCTGAAAAAAAAAAAAGACATTTCTGTTTTTGCTATCACAACAGCAATCCCCCTTACTCATGACGTTAGGTTTGCAAGCCCGTTGCTTTAGCACCTGAGCCAGCTTGTACTTGTTAAAGACGGAAGCCTTAGCATGGACTTGGGAGGCAGCCTACCTAACCTTAGCCACCTGCCACCTTGGCCATGTCAAAATCAGCATTTCTTGGGGCCCAACAGAAGAGCCCCCAAACATCTTTTGTTGTGTAATCAGAGGCCCTGGAAAATAAAACAGGGGTTTTTGCAATCATTTACATCACACGATATTTCCACCGGCAGATATAAAACGCAAATAACCATGCCTGACAGTAAGCTCAAGAGAAAGCAGCTACGTAGCAACCAACGTACCGCTTCTGGGATTCAAACCCGTGACCCCACGCTTCTAAGTCCGGCGCTCTACCCCTGAGCCACCGTTAGAACTGTTTGTGAAAGTATGTAAATTACAGGGGTCTAGCTTCTACTTTTTTCAGCACAATCCTGACTTTTTTTTACATACTTGTCAAAATCTGCATTTTTGGGGTCAAAAAATGACTAGGAATCCCCAAACATCCTACTTATTTTTTTTAATTGGAGGCCCTGGGAAATAAAGTGGCGTTTTTGGCAATTGCTAGCGTCACATGATATGTGCACAGCCAGTTTCAAACTGCCAAAGTTTAGGAAATAAAAACACTTTAATGCAGGGGTCTTCCATCATCCAAAGGTGACACTTTACAGGCTACCGGTTGAAGGTTACCCAAGAGGTCTGGCGCTCGAATTGTTGCTCTCGCTCTGTCGTTTGCGGCGATACCTCACATGTGTGCTGCGATCGCCATGTACATATGCCTGTGGAACGTACGTATGCGTTTGCATTGATGCGTTCCCTTGAAAAAAAAAATATTAATTTCGGTTTTTGCTATCACAACAGCAATCCCCCTTACTCATGACGTTAGGTTTGCAAGCCCGTTGCTTTAGCACCTGAGCCAGCTTGTACTTGTTAAAGACGAAAGACTTAGCATGGACTTGGGAGGCAGCCTACCTAACCTTAGCCACCTGCCACCTTGGCCATGTCAAAATCAGCATTTCTTGGGGCCCAACAGAAGAGCCCCCAAACATCTTTTGTTGTGTAATCAGAGGCCCTGGAATATAAAACAGGGGTTTTTGCAATCATTTACATCACACGATATTCCACCGGCAGATATAAAACGCAAATAACCATACCTGACAGTAAGCTCAAGAGAAAGCCAAGAGAATCCAGCAACGTAGCAACCAACGTACCGCTTCCGGGATTCAAACCCATGACCCCACGCTTCTAAGTCCGGCGCTCTAACCCTGAGCCACCGTTAGAACTGTTTGTGAAAGTATGTAAATTACAGGGGTCCAGCTTCTACTTTTTTCAGCACAATCCTGACTTTTTTTTACATACTTGTCAAAATCTGCATTTTTGGGGTCAAAAAATGACTAGGAATCCCCAAACATCCTACTTATTTTTTTTAATAGGAGGCCCTGGGAAATAAAGTGGCGTTTTTGGCAATTGCTAGCGTCACATGATATGTGCACAGCCAGTTTCAAACTGCCAAAGTTTAGGAAATAAAAACACTTTAATGCAGGGGTCTTCCATCATCCAAAGGTGACACTTTACAGGCTACTGGTTGAAGGTTACCCAAGAGGTCTGGTGCTCGAATTGTTGCTCTCGCTCTGTCGTTTGCGGCGATACCTCACATGTGAGCTGCGATCGCCATGTACATATGCCTGTGGAACGTACGTATGCGTTTGCATTTATGCGTTCCCCTGAAAAAAAAAAAAGACATTTCTGTTTTTGCTATCACAACAGCAATCCCCCTTACTCATGACGTTAGGTTTGCAAGCCCGTTGCTTTAGCACCTGAGCCAGCTTGTACTTGTTAAAGACGGAAGCCTTAGCATGGACTTGGGAGGCAGCCTACCTAACCTTAGCCACCTGCCACCTTGGCCATGTCAAAATCAGCATTTCTTGGGGCCCAACAGAAGAGCCCCCAAACATCTTTTGTTGTGTAATCAGAGGCCCTGGAAAATAAAACAGGGGTTTTTGCAATCATTTACATCACACGATATTTCCACCGGCAGATATAAAACGCAAATAACCATACCTGACAGTAAGCTCAAGAGAAAGCCAAGAGAATCCAGCTACGTAGCAACCATCGTACCGCTTCCGGGATTCAAACCCGTGACCCCACGCTTCTAAGTCCGGCGCTCTACCCCTGAGCCACCGTTAGAACTGTTTGTGAAAGTATGTAAATTACAGGGGTCTAGCTTCTACTTATTTCAGCACAATCCTGACTTTTTTTTACATACTTGTCAAAATCTGCATTTTTGGGGTCAAAAAATGACTAGGAATCCCCAAACATCCTACTTATTTTTTTTAATTGGAGGCCCTGGGAAATAAAGTGGCGTTTTTGGCAATTGCTAGCGTCACATGATATGTGCACAGCCAGTTTCAAACTGCCAAAGTTTAGGAAATAAAAACACTTTAATGCAGGGGTCTTCCATCATCCAAAGGTGACACTTTACAGGCTACCGGTTGAAGGTTACCCAAGAGGTCTGGTGCTCGAATTGTTGCTCTCGCTCTGACGTTTGCGGCGATACCTCACATGTGTGCTGCGATCGCCATGTACATATGCCTGTGGAACGTACGTATGCGTTTGCATTTATGCGTTCCCCTGAAAAAAAAAAAAGACAATTCTGTTTTTGCTATCACAACAGCAATCGCCCTTACTCATGACGTTAGGTTTGCAAGCCTGTTGCTTTAGCACCTGAGCCAGCTTGTACTTGTTAAAGACGGAAGCCTTAGCATGGACTTGGGAGGCAGCCTACCTAACCTTAGCCACCTGCCACCTTGGCCATGTCAAAATCAGCATTTCTTGGGGCCCAACAGAAGAGCCCCCAAACATCTTTTGTTGTGTAATCAGAGGCCCTGGAAAATAAAACAGGGGTTTTTGCAATCATTTACATCACACGATATTTCCACCGGCAGATATAAAACGCAAATAACCATGCCTGACAGTAAGCTCAAGAGAAAGCCAAGAGAATCCAGCTACGTAGCAACCAACGTACCGCTTCCGGGATTCAAACCCATGACCCCACGCTTCTAAGTCCGGCGCTCTACCCCTGAGCCACCGTTAGAACTGTTTGTGAAAGTATGTAAATTACAGGGGTCCAGCTTCTACTTTTTTCAGCACAAACCTGACTTTTTTTTACATACTTGTCAAAATCTGCATTTTTGGGGTCAAAAAATGACTAGGAATCCCCAAACATCCTACTTATTTTTTTTAATTGGAGGCCCTGGGAAATAAAGTGGCGTTTTTGGCAATTGCTAGCGTCACATGATATGTGCACAGCCAGTTTCAAACTGCCAAAGTTTAGGAAATAAAAACACTTTAATGCAGGGGTCTTCCATCATCCAAAGGTGACACTTTACAGGCTACCGGTTGAAGGTTACCCAAGAGGTCTGGTGCTCGAATTGTTGCTCTCGCTCTGTCGTTTGCGGCGATACCTCACATGTGTGCTGCGATCGCCATGTACATATGCCTGTGGAACGTACGTATGCGTTTGCATTGATGCGTTCCCTTGAAAAAAAAAATATTAATTTCGGTTTTTGCTATCACAACAGCAATCCCCCTTACTCATGACGTTAGGTTTGCAAGCCCGTTGCTTTAGCACCTGAGCCAGCTTGTACTTGTTAAAGACGAAAGCCTTAGCATGGACTTGGGAGGCAGCCTACCTAACCTTAGCCACCTGCCACCTTGGCCATGTCAAAATCAGCATTTCTTGGGGCCCAACAGAAGAGCCCCCAAACATCTTTTGTTGTGTAATCAGAGGCCCTGGAATATAAAACAGGGGTTTTTGCAATCATTTACATCACACGATATTCCACCGGCAGATATAAAACGCAAATAACCATGCCTGACAGTAAGCTCAAGAGAAAGCCAAGAGAATCCAGCTACGTAGCAACCAACGTACCGCTTCCGGGATTCAAACCCATGACCCCACGCTTCTAAGTCCGGCGCTCTAACCCTGAGCCACAGTTAGAACTGTTTGTGAAGGTGTGTAAATTACAGGGGTCCAGCGTCTACTTTTTTCAGCACAATCCTGACTTTTTTTTACATACTTGTCAAAATCTGCATTTTTGGGGTCAAAAAATGACTAGGAATCCCCAAACATCCTACTTATTTTTTTTAATAGGAGGCCCTGGGAAATAAAGTGGCGTTTTTGGCAATTGCTAGCGTCACATGATATGTGCACAGCCAGTTTCAAACTGCCAAAGTTTAGGAAATAAAAACACTTTAATGCAGGGGTCTTCCATCATCCAAAGGTGACACTTTACAGGCTACCGGTTGAAGGTTACCCAAGAGGTCTGGTGCTCGAATTGTTGCTCTCGCTCTGTCGTTTGCGGCGATACCTCACATGTGTGCTGCGATCGCCATGTACATATGCCTGTGGAACGTACGTATGCGTTTGCATTTATGCGTTCCCCTGAAAAAAAAAAAAGACATTTCTGTTTTTGCTATCACAACAGCAATCCCCCTTACTCATGACGTTAGGTTTGCAAGCCCGTTGCTTTAGCACCTGAGCCAGCTTGTACTTGTTAAAGACGGAAGCCTTAGCATGGACTTGGGAGGCAGCCTACCTAACCTTAGCCACCTGCCACCTTGGCCATGTCAAAATCAGCATTTCTTGGGGCCCAACAGAAGAGCCCCCAAACATCTTTTGTTGTGTAATCAGAGGCCCTGGAAAATAAAACAGGGGTTTTTGCAATCATTTACATCACACGATATTTCCACCGGCAGATATAAAATGCAAATAACCATGCCTGACAGTAAGCTCAAGAGAAAGCAGCTACGTAGCAACCAACGTACCGCTTCCGGGATTCAAACCCGTGATCCCACGCTTCTAAGTCCGGCGCTCTACCCCTGAGCCACCGTTAGAACTGTTTGTGAAAGTATGTAAATTACAGGGGTCCAGCTTCTACTTTTTTCAGCACAATCCTGACTTTTTTTTACATACTTGTCAAAATCTGCATTTTTGGGGTCAAAAAATGACTAGGAATCCCCAAACATCCTACTTATTTTTTTTAATAGGAGGCCCTGGGAAATAAAGTGGCGTTTTTGGCAATTGCTAGCGTCACATGATATGTGCACAGCCAGTTTCAAACTGCCAAAGTTTAGGAAATAAAAACACTTTAATGCAGGGGTCTTCCATCATCCAAAGGTGACACTTTACAGGCTACCGGTTGAAGGTTACCCAAGAGGTCTGGTGCTCGAATTGTTGCTCTCGCTCTGTCGTTTGCAGCGATACCTCACATGTGAGCTGCGATCGCCATGTACATATGCCTGTGGAACGTACGTATGCGTTTGCATTTATGCGTTCCCCTGAAAAAAAAAAAGACATTTCTGTTTTTGCTATCACAACAGCAATCCCCCTTACTCATGACGTTAGGTTTGCAAGCCCGTTGCTTTAGCACCTGAGCCAGCTTGTACTTGTTAAAGACGGTAGCCTTAGCATGGACTTGGGAGGCAGCCTACCTAACCTTAGCCACCTGCCACCTTGGCCATGTCAAAATCAGCATTTCTTGGGGCCCAACAGAAGAGCCCCCAAACATCTTTTGTTGTGTAATCAGAGGCCCTGGAAAATAAAACAGGGGTTTTTGCAATCATTTACATCACACGATATTTCCACCGGCAGATATAAAACGCAAATAACCATGCCTGACAGTAAGCTCAAGAGAAAGCCAAGAGAATCCAGCTACGTAGCAACCAACGTACCGCTTCCGGGATTCAAACCCGTGACCCCACGCTTCAAAGTCCGGCGCTCTACCCCTGAGCCACCGTTAGAACTGTTTGTGAAAGTATGTAAATTACAGGGGTCTAGCTTCTACTTTTTTCAGCACAATCCTGACTTTTTTTTACATACTTGTCAAAATCTGCATTTTTGGGGTCAAAAAATGACTAGGAATCCCCAAACATCCTACTTATTTTTTTTAATTGGAGGCCCTGGGAAATAAAGTGGCGTTTTTGGCAATTGCTAGCGTCACATGATATGTGCACAGCCAGTTTCAAACTGCCAAAGTTTAGGAAATAAAAACACTTTAATGCAGGGGTCTTCCATCATCCAAAGGTGACACTTTACAGGCTACCGGTTGAAGGTTACCCAAGAGGTCTGGTGCTCGAATTGTTGCTCTCGCTCTGTCGTTTGCGGCGATACCTCACATGTGTGCTGCGATCGCCATGTACATATGCCTGTGGAACGTACGTATGCGTTTGCATTTATGCGTTCCCCTGAAAAAAAAAAAAGACATTTCTGTTTTTGCTATCACAACAGCAATCCCCCTTACTCATGACGTTAGGTTTGCAAGCCCGTTGCTTTAGCACCTGAGCCAGCTTGTACTTGTTAAAGACGGAAGCCTTAGCATGGACTTGGGAGGCAGCCTACCTAACCTTAGCCACCTGCCACCTTGGCCATGTCAAAATCAGCATTTCTTGGGGCCCAACAGAAGAGCCCCCAAACATCTTTTGTTGTGTAATCAGAGGCCCTGGAAAATAAAACAGGGGTTTTTGCAATCATTTACATCACACGATATTTCCACCGGCAGATATAAAACGCAAATAACCATGCCTGACAGTAAGCTCAAGAGAAAGCCAAGAGAATCCAGCTACGTAGCAACCAACGTACCGCTTCCGGGATTCAAACCCATGACCCCACGCTTCTAAGTCCGGCGCTCTACCCCTGAGCCACCGTTAGAACTGTTTGTGAAAGTTTGTAAATTACAGGGGTCCAGCTTCTACTTTTTTCAGCACAATCCTGACTTTTTTTTACATACTTGTCAAAATCTGCATTTTTGGGGTCAAAAAATGACTAGGAATCCCCAAACATCCTACTTATTTTTTTTAATTGGAGGCCCTGGGAAATAAAGTGGCGTTTTTGGCAATTGCTAGCGTCACATGATATGTGCACAGCCAGTTTCAAACTGCCAAAGTTTAGGAAATAAAAACACTTTAATGCAGGGGTCTTCCATCATCCAAAGGTGACACTTTACAGGCTACCGGTTGAAGGTTACCCAAGAGGTCTGGTGCTCGAATTGTTGCTCTCGCTCTGTCGTTTGCGGCGATACCTCACATGTGTGCTGCGATCGCCATGTACATATGCCTGTGGAACGTACGTATGCGTTTGCATTGATGCGTTCCCTTGAAAAAAAAAATATTAATTTCGGTTTTTGCTATCACAACAGCAATCCCCCTTACTCATGACGTTAGGTTTGCAAGCCCGTTGCTTTAGCTCCTGAGCCAGCTTGTACTTGTTAAAGACGAAAGCCTTCGCATGGACTTGGGAGGCAGCCTACCTAACCTTAGCCACCTGCCACCTTGGCCATGTCAAAATCAGCATTTCTTGGGGCCCAACAGAAGAGCCCCCAAACATCTTTTGTTGTGTAATCAGAGGCCCTGGAAAATAAAACAGGGGTTTTTGCAATCATTTACATCACACGATATTTCCACCGGCAGATATAAAACGCAAATAACCATGCCTGACAGTAAGCTCAAGAGAAAGCCAAGAGAATCCAGCTACGTAGCAACCAACGTACCGCTTCCGGGATTCAAACCCGTGACCCCACGCTTCTAAGTCCAGCGCTCTACCCCTGAGCCACCGTTAGAACTGTTTGTGAAGGTGTGTAAATTACAGGGGTCCAGCTTCTACTTTTTTCAGCACAATCCTGACTTTTTTTTACATACTTGTCAAAATCTGCATTTTTGGGGTCAAAAAATGACTAGGAATCCCCAAACATCCTACTTATTTTTTTTAATAGGAGGCCCTGGGAAATAAAGTGGCGTTTTTGGCAATTGCTAGCGTCACATGATATGTGCACAGCCAGTTTCAAACTGCCAAAGTTTAGGAAATAAAAACACTTTAATGCAGGGGTCTTCCATCATCCAAAGGTGACACTTTACAGGCTACCGGTTGAAGGTTACCCAAGAGGTCTGGTGCTCGAATTGTTGCTCTCGCTCTGTCGTTTGCAGCGATACCTCACATGTCTGCTGCGATCGCCATGTACATATGCCTGTGGAACGTACGTATGCGTTTGCATTTATGCGTTCCCCTGAAAAAAAAAAAAGACATTTCTGTTTTTGCTATCACAACAGCAATCCCCCTTACTCATGACGTTAGGTTTGCAAGCCCGTTGCTTTAGCACCTGAGCCAGCTTGTACTTGTTAAAGACGGAAGCCTTAGCATGGACTTGGGAGGCAGCCTACCTAACCTTAGCCACCTGCCACCTTGGCCATGTCAAAATCAGCATTTCTTGGGGCCCAACAGAAGAGCCCCCAAACATCTTTTGTTGTGTAATCAGAGGCCCTGGAAAATAAAACAGGGGTTTTTGCAATCATTTACATCACACGATATTTCCACCGGCAGATATAAAACGCAAATAACCATGCCTGACAGTAAGCTCAAGAGAAAGCCAAGAGAATCCAGCTACGTAGCAACCAACGTACCGCTTCCGGGATTCAAACCCGTGACCCCACGCTTCTAAGTCCGGCGCTCTACCCCTGAGCCACCGTTAGAACTGTTTGTGAAAGTATGTAAATTACAGGGGTCTAGCTTCTACTTTTTTCAGCACAATCCTGACTTTTTTTTACATACTTGTCAAAATCTGCATTTTTGGGGTCAAAAAATGACTAGGAATCCCCAAACATCCTACTTATTTTTTTTAATAGGAGGCCCTGGGAAATAAAGTGGCGTTTTTGGCAATTGCTAGCGTCACATGATATGTGCACAGCCAGTTTCAAACTGCCAAAGTTTAGGAAATAAAAACACTTTAATGCAGGGGTCTTCCATCATCCAAAGGTGACACTTTACAGGCTACCGGTTGAAGGTTACCCAAGAGGTCTGGTGCTCGAATTGTTGCTCTCGCTCTGTCGTTTGCAGCGATACCTCACATGTCTGCTGCGATCGCCATGTACATATGCCTGTGGAACGTACGTATGCGTTTGCATTTATGCGTTCCCCTGAAAAAAAAAAAAGACATTTCTGTTTTTGCTATCACAACAGCAATCCCCCTTACTCATGACGTTAGGTTTGCAAGCCCGTTGCTTTAGCACCTGAGCCAGCTTGTACTTGTTAAAGACGGAAGCCTTAGCATGGACTTGGGAGGCAGCCTACCTAACCTTAGCCACCTGCCACCTTGGCCATGTCAAAATCAGCATTTCTTGGGGCCCAACAGAAGAGCCCCCAAACATCTTTTGTTGTGTAATCAGAGGCCCTGGAAAATAAAACAGGGGTTTTTGCAATCATTTACATCACACGATATTTCCACCGGCAGATATAAAACGCAAATAACCATGCCTGACAGTAAGCTCAAGAGAAAGCCAAGAGAATCCAGCTACGTAGCAACCAACGTACCGCTTCCGGGATTCAAACCCGTGACCCCACGCTTCTAAGTCCGGCGCTCTACCCCTGAGCCACCGTTAGAACTGTTTGTGAAAGTATGTAAATTACAGGGGTCTAGCTTCTACTTTTTTCAGCACAATCCTGACTTTTTTTTACATACTTGTCAAAATCTGCATTTTTGGGGTCAAAAAATGACTAGGAATCCCCAAACATCCTACTTATTTTTTTTAATTGGAGGCCCTGGGAAATAAAGTGGCGTTTTTGGCAATTGCTAGCGTCACATGATATGTGCACAGCCAGTTTCAAACTGCCAAAGTTTAGGAAATAAAAACACTTTAATGCAGGGGTCTTCCATCATCCAAAGGTGACACTTTACAGGCTACCGGTTGAAGGTTACCCAAGAGGTCTGGTGCTCGAATTGTTGCTCTCGCTCTGTCGTTTGCGGCGATACCTCACATGTGTGCTGCGATCGCCATGTACATATGCCTGTGGAACGTACGTATGCGTTTGCATTTATGCGTTCCCCTGAAAAAAAAAAAAATTCTGTTTTTGCTATCACTAGAGATGAGCGAATCGAACTTGGCGAAGTGGAATTCGTTTCGAATATTAGGAAAATTTCGATTCGCGACGAATCCAAAAATTAGCAGACTTCGGATGCGCGAATCGAAATTTTTCCAAAATTGGCAACGACATGTGCGGCGACGGAGCGGGGATCTCTGGGAAGGCGCGCAGACAAGGCGCGCTGACCCATAATTCATTCATTCATGACATGTGATCGCATTAGCCAATCAGCAGCCAGCCAGCCAGCACTGTGTAATGGTCGAGCTATAAATTGCGGCCATTTTAGAATTCTCCATTTGCCTCCAGTCATTCAAGAGAGGCAGACCTGGCTGTATTGAGGGAGAGAGTTAGGGACACAGAAACGTTACTTAGGGTCACAGAAACGTTACTTAGGGCCACAGAACCGTTACTTAGGGCCACAGTACCGTTACTTAGGGCCAGAGAAACGTTACTTAGGGCCACAGAATCGTTACTTAGGGCCACAGAATCGTTACTTAGGGCCACAGAAACGTTACTTAGGGCCACAGAATCGTTACTTAGGGACACAGAACCGTTACTTAGGGCCACAGAAACGTTAATTAGGGACACAGAACTGTTACTCAGGGACAGACACAGAATTGTTACTGAGGGACACAGAATTGTTACTGACAGACACAGAATTGTTACTCAGGGACAGACACAGAATTGTTACTCAGGGACAGACACAGAATTGTTACTCAGGGACAGACACAGAATTGTTACTGAGGGACACCGAATTGTTACTGAGGGACACAGAATTGTTACTGAGGGACACAAAATTGTTACTCAGGGACAGACACAGAATTGTTACTGAGGGACACAGAATTGTTACTCAGGGACAGACACAGAATTGTTACTCAGGGACAGACACAGAATTGTTACTGAGGGACACAGAATTGTTACTGAGGGACACAGAATTGTTACTCAGGGACAGACACAGAATTGTTACTCGGGGACAGACACAGAATTGTTACTGAGGGACACAGAATTGTTACTGAGGGACACAGAATTGTTACTCAAGGACAGACACAGAATTGTTACTCAGGGACAGACAGAATTTTTACTCAGGGGCAGACACAGAATTGTTACTCAGGGACACAGAATTGTTACTGAGGGACACAGAATTGTTACTCAGGGACAGACACAGAATTGTTACTCAGGGACAGACACTGAGGGACACAGAATTGTTACTGAGGGACACAGAATTGTTACTGAGGGACACAGAATTGTTACTCAGGGACAGACACAGAATTGTTACTGAGGGACACAGAATTGTTACTGAGGGACACAGAATTGTTACTGAGGGACACAGAATTGTTACTCAGGGACAGACACAGAATTGTTACTCAGGGACAGACACAGAATTGTTACTCAGGGACAGACACAGAATTGTTACTGAAGGACACAGAATTGTTACTGAGGGACACAGAATTGTTACTCAGGGACAGACACAGAATTGTTACTCAGGGACAGACACAGAATTGTTACTGAGGGACACAGAATTGTTACTGAGGGACACAGAATTGTTACTGAGGGACACAGAATTGTTACTCAGGGACAGACACAGAATTGTTACTCAGGGACAGACACAGAATTGTTACTGAGGGACACAGAATTGTTACTGAGGGACACAGAATTGTTACTCAGGGACAGACACAGAATTGTTACTGAGGGACACAGAATTGTTACTGAGGGACACAGAATTGTTACTGAGGGACACAGAATTGTTACTCAGGGACAGACACAGAATTGTTACTCAGGGACAGACACAGAATTGTTACTCAGGGACAGACACAGAATTGTTACTGAGGGACACAGAATTGTTACTGAGGGACACAGAATTGTTACTCAGGGACAGACACAGAATTGTTACTCAGGGACAGACACAGAATTGTTACTGAGGGAAACAGAATTGTTACTGAGGGACACAGAATTGTTACAGAGGGACACAGAATTGTTACTCAGGGACAGACACAGAATTGTTACTCAGGGACAGACACAGAATTGTTACTGAGGGACACAGAATTGTTACTGAGGGACACAGAATTGTTACTGAGGGACACAGAATTGTTACTCAGGGACAGACACAGAATTGTTACTAAGGGACAGACACAGAATTGTTACTCAGGGACCGACACAGAATTGTTACTGAGGGACACAGAATTGTTACTGAGGGACACAGAATTGTTACTCAGGGACAGACACAGAATTGTTACTCAGGGACAGACACAGAATTGTTACTCAGGGACAGACACAGAATTTTTACTCAGGGACAGACACAGAATTGTAACTGAGGGACACAGAATTGTTACTGAGGGACACAGAATTGTTACTCAGGGACAGACACAGAATTGTTACTCAGGGACAGACACAGAATTGTTACTGAGGGACACAGAATTGTTACTGAGGGACACAGAATTGTTACTCAGGGACAGACACAGAATTGTTACTCAGGGACAGACACAGAATTGTTACTGAGGGAAACAGAATTGTTACTGAGGGACACAGAATTGTTACAGAGGGACACAGAATTGTTACTCAGGGACAGACACAGAATTGTTACTCAGGGACAGACACAGAATTGTTACTGAGGGACACAGAATTGTTACTGAGGGACACAGAATTGTTACTCAGGGACAGACACAGAATTGTTACTAAGGGACAGACACAGAATTGTTACTCAGGGACCAACACAGAATTGTTACTGAGGGACACAGAATTGTTACTGAGGGACACAGAATTGTTACTCAGGGACAGACACAGAATTGTTACTCAGGGACAGACACAGAATTTTTACTCAGGGACAGACACAGAATTGTTACTGAGGGACACAGAATTGTTACTGAGGGACACAGAATTGTTACTGAGGGACACAGAATTGTTACTCAGGGACAGACACAGAATTGTTACTCAGGGACACAGAATTGTTACTCAGGGACACAGAATCGTTGAATTAAAGAGTATGTCAGACAACATGCAGAGGAGTGGCAGAGGAGGCAATGTTTTAGGAGCGAGCAGACGTGGCAGCAGAGGAAGGGGTCGAGGCAGCACTAGTCACAGCCAGAGGCCAGTGCTCCCGTTGTCATGCAGCGGTCGTGTCTCCACCGACATCCCTGCCGTCATCGATTGGTTGGCTCGGTCGTCTTCCTCTTCCCAGGTCACCTCTGACACCTACAGCCAACGGTCGGTGGGTACGTCAGACACAACCGTTAGTTGGCATGGCCCGGGAGCAAGCCCACTGAAATCACGTGTCCTCTACCTGCCCCTGTCCTTTGGTGTTCCCTCACCAAGCGAAGTATCGCATGCTGTGGGCTCAGCCCCACTGTACAGTGAGGAAGAGCTAACAGAGGGCGGTCAGGAACGGGGGGAGACATCCGCCTCTTCAGCAGCCAGGCGAAGAAGTACTGGCGAGGAGAGTGGCTCGGTAGCCGGTCTAGAGACAGGTCTGTCTCCTGACCCACACGCAGCCGAGGGGGCTAGTAGTGAGGCGGAGACCCTAATTGATGATGATGAGGCTGATCGCACTTGGCAGCCTCGTCGTCATCAGGCTATTGCTTCCGCATCATCAGGAGAAGAGGGTGGCAGCTTGGCAGCGAGCAAAACAGTCGGTGGGTTGCCCAGGAGACAGCAGGGTCGCAGCAGTGTCAGTGGAGGCAAACGGCCACGGAGTAGAGCACCAGCTCCACTGCAGCCTACCACCACGGCCAGTAGTGGTGCCGGTGTGCACGGAGGAAGTAGCAGTCAGCCAGTGAGGAGTATCGGGGGCAAAGTTTCCTACTCGGCGGTGTGGCAATTTTTCGTCAAGCCGCCCGAGGAAGTAAACGTAGCCGTATGTCAACTATGTGGCCAGAAAGTCAAGCGTGGCCAGGGGGCCCATGTTGGGACTACAGCATTGCGTCAGCATATGCAGCGTCGCCATTTGGTGGCCTGGGAAAACCATGATAAAGATACGGCGGTTCTGCCTGCCCCAGCCCCCGCTCCATCACCCGCTCCGTTACTTGCTCCGTCACCCAACGTCAATCGCCCTCTATCAGCCAGTCAAGGCTCCAACACCTCTGCTGAGGGGAGTTGTCGCTCGTTGGCATCTTCCGCTCATTCAGATGCTCCTTCTCCTGCTACTCCTCTTCACGGATTCCGTCAGCAGTCTTTCTTGGAATCCGTTTCCAAGAGACAACAGTTTGCGAGCACGCACCCGACGGTGCAAAAGCTGAACGTCCTCCTATCCAAGTTGCTGGTGCTGCAGTCCCTCCCTTTCCAAGTGGTGGACTCAGCACCTTTCCGAGAAATGATGGCTTGTGCCGCGCCGCGGTGGAGAGTGCCAAGCCGGCATTTCTTCGCCAAAAAGGCAGTGCCAGCCCTGCATTCACATGTAGAAGAGATGGTGGGCCAGTCTTTGAGCATGTCGGTCTCTGCCAAAGTGCACGGCAGCGCCGACGTGTGGAGCTGTAACTACGGTCAGGGACAGTACATGTCATTTACGGCCAACTGGGTGAACGTGGTGCCGGCACAGCCGCACCAGCAACTTGGACAGGTCACGCCGCTTTTGCCTCCACGTTTGCACGTCCTTGGTCCACAAAAGATGTCCGCCTCTACCACCTCTTCTTCCGCCGTGTCCTCAGCCGCCACCCCCGTGCCAAGTCCCATTACCCGACCGGCATATTACATGTGCAGGGCGCAACGGTGTCACGCTGTGCTGCACCTGGTATGCCTTGGCGAACGTAGTCACACAGGGGAGGAACTTCTAAATGTGTAATGAACAGAGAAATCGACAGATGGCTGTCTCCGCGCAAACTGAAAATCGGAACCATGTTGACCGACAACGGAAAGAACATGGTATCTGCTCTGCGTCAAGGAAGGTTGTGCCATGCGCCATGCATGGCTCACGTGTTCAATCTGGTTGTCAAGCGGTTCCTAAAATCCACCATCCCACTGCAAGACATCCTTAAAATGTCACGTAAACTTTGCATGCATTTCAGCCATTCCTACACCGCAAAGAACACCCTCCTTGAGCTGCAGCGGCAGAACGGAATTCCACAGCATCGCCTGATCTGCGACGTTGCAACAAGGTGGAATTCAACCCTACACATGTTAGACCGCCTTTACGAACAGCGAAAGGCCATCACCGATTTCCTGATGTTACAAGCGGATAAAGGTACTCCCCTGTGTAACTTAGATGTCAGCCATTGGCAGCTCATGCGTGACACCTGCCACTTGCTCAGGCCCTTTGAGGAGGCCACGCTATTCGTGAGTCGGCAGGACTATGGGATGAACGACGTCATTCCTCTGTTGCACGTCCTGGAACAAATGCTGTTTACAATGGCTGGTCAGGGTGCGGTAGACGTGGCGCACAGATCTCAACGCCACATGACCCCTGTGGGGGCAGGACAGGAAGAAGAGGAGGAGGTAGAGGAGGACATTTGTGCTCAGGAATTATTGAGTGAAATGGGTGGTTTTTCCACTCAGCGGACAGGAGTGGAGGAGCAGGAGCATCTGGTAGAGGAGGAGGAGGAGGAGACAGAGGACCCAGACGCACCGTGGCAGTATGCTGTGGAGATGGAGGCAGGGAGTCCCTCGCATTCCTTGGCACAAATGGCCCATAGCATGCTCGGTTGCTTGCGTAGCGACAGCCGAATAATAACCATCAGACAGAGGGATGACTTTTGGCTGTCCACCTTGTTGGACCCTCGCTACCGTTCAAAAATGGTGGCCTTTTTCACACCTGCTGAGAGGGAGGCCAAAATAACGTACTATAAAAACCACCTATGTAGTCAGTTGGTCTCTGCCTTTCTGCGCCAACGTCCATCCTCAGACACTGTGGGCCCTGTGCGCTCGCGTTCCGCTGCCATGGCAGCAGGGGAGGGGTGGGGTGGTAGGAGCAGTGGCAGCTCCACCAGCAGCGGCTGCCTCAGTCTGCAGTCGATGATGAGTAGCTTTCTTCACCAGCGCAGTGAGGAAACTACTAACCAGCCGCAGCAGCAGCAGCAGCATCAGGTGGACCTGGAGAAGGACCTCAAACAACAGGCTTGGGCCTACTTGGACAGCACCCTGCCAACCGAGGTAGACAATCCCCTTGACTACTGGGCAACGAAACTTGACCTTTGGCCCCAACTAGCTGAATTTGCCCTTGAAAGGCTGTCATGCCCGGCCAGTAGCGTGGCATCGGAGCGCGTGTTTAGTGCGGCAGGAGGTATTGTAACACCGCGGAGGACACGACTGTCCACCCAAAGTGTGGAGAGACTCACGTTTGTGAAAATGAATCAGGCGTGGATTAGTCTGGATTTCAAACCACCAGTTCCTGACACAACTGACTAAATCCGCCATGAATCATGCCCCAAACATGTGCCACTTTCAGGTCTCCTCACACTGCTGGTGTGTTCCATTTTTTGTCATAGGGTGCTGGCAGATTACGGGCCTCCCATTGCTGCTGCCAGGCCCGTAATCTGCCATGGGCCCCCGTACCGCCTCCTCATGCTGCTGCCAGGTCCAGAGTCTCTCATGGGTCCCTGTACGGCCTCCCATTGCTGCTGTCTCCATCGCCACACTCTGCCATGTGCCACTTTCAGGTCTCCTCACACTGCTGGTGTGTTCCATTTTTTGTCATAGGGTGCTGGCAGATTACGGGCCTCCCATTGCTGCTGCCAGGCCCGTAATCTGCCATGGGCCCCTGTACCGCCTCCTCATGCTGCTGCCAGATCCAGAGTGTCTCATGGGTCCCTGTACGGATTCCCATTGCTGCTGTCTCCATCGCCACACTCTGCCATGTGCCACTTTCAGGTCTCCTCACACTGCTGGTGTGTTCCATTTTTTGTCATAGGGTACTGGCAGATTACGGGACTCCCATTGCTGCTGCCAGGCCCGTAATCTGCCATGGGCCCCAGTACCGCCTCCTCATGCTGCTGCCAGGTCCAGAGTCTCTCATGGGTCCCTGTACGGCCTCCCATTGCTGCAGTCTCCATCGCCACACTCTGCCATGTGCCACTTTCAGGTCTCCTCACACTGCTGGTGTGTTCCATTTTGTCATAGGGTGCTGGCAGATTACGGGCCTCTCATTGATGCTGCTAGGCCCGTAATCTGCCATGGGCCCCCGTACCGCCTCCTCATGCTGCTGCCAGGTCCAGAGTGTCTCATGGGTCCCTGTACGGCCTCCCATTGCTGCTGTCTCCATCGCCACACTCTGCCATGTGCCACTTTCAGGTCTCCTCACACTGCTGGTGTGTTCCATTTTGTCATAGGGTGCTGGCAGATTACGGGCCTCCCATTGCTGCTGCCAGGCCCGTAATCTGCCATGGGCCCCCGTACCGCCTCCTCATGCTGCTGCCAGGTCCAGAGTCTCCCATGGGTCCCTGTACGGCCTCCCATTGCTGCTGTCTCCATCGCCACACTCTGCCATGTGCCACTTTCAGGTCTCCTCACACTGCTGGTGTGTTCCATTTTGTCATAGGGTGCTGGCAGATTACGGGACTCCCATTTCTGCTGCCAGGCCCGTAATCTGCCATGGGCCCCTGTACCGCCTTTTCATGCTGCTGCCAGGTCCAGAGTGTCTCATGGGTCCCTGTACGGCCTCCCATTGCTGCTGTCTCCATCGCCACACTCTACCATGTGCCACTTTCAGGTCTCCTCACACTGCTGGTGTGTTCCATTTTGTCATAGGGTGCTGGCAGATTACGGGCCTCCCATTGCTGCTGCCAGGCCCGTAATCTGCCATGGGCCCCTGTACCGCATCCTCATGCTACTGCCAGGTCCAGAGTGTCTCATGGGTCCCTGTACGGCCTCCCATTGCTGCTGTCTCCATCACCACACTCTGCCATGTGCCACTTTCAGGTCTCCTCACACTGCTGGTGTGTTCCATTTTTTGTCATAGGGTGCTGGCAGATTACGGGCCTCCCATTGCTGCTGCCAGGCCCGTAATCTGCCATGGGCCCCAGTACCGCCTCCTCATGCTGCTGCCAGGTCCAGAGTCTCTCATGGGTCCCTGTACGGCCTCCCATTGCTGCTGTCTCCATCGCCACACTCTGCCATGTGCCACTTTCAGGTCTCCTCACACTGCTGGTGTGTTCCATTTTGTCAAAGGGTGCTGGCAGATTACGGGCCTCCCATTGCTGCTGCCAGGCCCGTAATCTGCCATGGGCCCCCGTACCGCCTCCTCATGCTGCTGCCAGGTCCAGAGTCTCTCATGGGTCCCTGTACGGCCTCCCATTGCTGCTGTCTCCATCGCCACACTCTGCCATGTGCCACTTTCAGGTCTCCTCACACTGCTGGTGTGTTCCATTTTGTCATAGGGTGCTGGCAGATTACGGGCCTCCCATTGCTGCTGCCAGGCCCGTAATCTGCCATGGGCCCCCGTACCGCCTCCTCATGCTGCTGCCAGATCCAGAGTGTCTCATGGGTCCCTGTACGGATTCCCATTGCTGCTGTCTCCATCGCCACACTCTGCCATGTGCCACTTTCAGGTCTCCTCACACTGCTGGTGTGTTCCATTTTTTGTCATAGGGTACTGGCAGATTACGGGACTCCCATTGCTGCTGCCAGGCCCGTAATCTGCCATGGGCCCCAGTACCGCCTCCTCATGCTGCTGCCAGGTCCAGAGTCTCTCATGGGTCCCTGTACGGCCTCCCATTGCTGCAGTCTCCATCGCCACACTCTGCCATGTGCCACTTTCAGGTCTCCTCACACTGCTGGTGTGTTCCATTTTGTCATAGGGTGCTGGCAGATTACGGGCCTCCCATTGATGCTGCTAGGCCCGTAATCTGCCATGGGCCCCCGTACCGCCTCCTCATGCTGCTGCCAGGTCCAGAGTGTCTCATGGGTCCCTGTACGGCCTCCCATTGCTGCTGTCTCCATCGCCACACTCTGCCATGTGCCACTTTCAGGTCTCCTCACACTGCTGGTGTGTTCCATTTTGTCATAGGGTGCTGGCAGATTACGGGCCTCCCATTGCTGCTGCCAGGCCCGTAATCTGCCATGGGCCCCCGTACCGCCTCCTCATGCTGCTGCCAGGTCCAGAGTCTCTCATGGGTCCCTGTACGGCCTCCCATTGCTGCTGTCTCCATCGCCACACTCTTCCATGTGCCACTTTCAGGTCTCCTCACACTGCTGGTGTGTTCCATTTTGTCATAGGGTGCTGGCAGATTACGGGCCTCCCATTTCTGCTGCCAGGCCTGTAATCTGCCATGGGCCCCTGTACCGCCTCTTCATGCTGCTGCCAGGTCCAGAGTGTCTCATGGGTCCCTGTACGGCCTCCCATTGCTGCTGTCTCCATCGCCACACTCTGCCATGTGCCACTTTCAGGTCTCCTCACACTGCTGTTGTGTTCCATTTTGTCATAGGGTGCTGGCAGATTACGGGCCTCCCATTTCTGCTGCCAGGCCCGTAATCTGCCATGGGCCCCTGTACCGCCTCCTCATGCTGCTGCCAGGTCCACAGTGTCTCATGGGTCCCTGTACAGCCTCCCATTGCTGCTGTCTCCATCGCCACACTCTGCCATGTGCCACTTTCAGGTCTCCTCACACTGCTGGTGTGTTCCATTTTGTCATAGGGTGCTGGCAGATTACGGGCCTCCCATTTCTGCTGCCAGGCCTGTAATCTGCCATGGGCCCCAGTACCGCCTCCTCATGCTGATGCCAGGTCCAGAGTCTCTCATGGGTCCCTGTACGGCCTCCCATTGCTGCTGTCTCCATCGCCACACTCTGGCATGTGCCACGTTCAGGTCTCCTCACACTGCTGGTGTGTTTCATTTTGTCATCGGGTGCTGGCAGATTACGGGCCTCCCATTGCTGCTGCCAGGCCCGTAATCTGCCATGGGCCCCCGTACTGCCTCCTCATGCTGCTGCCAGGTCCAGAGTGTCTCATGGGTCCCTGTAAGGCCTCCCATTGCTGCTGTCTCCATCACCACACTCTGCCATGTGCCACTTTCAGGTCTCCTCACACTGCTGGTGTGTTCCATTTTTTGTCATAGGGTGCTGGCAGATTACGGGCCTCCCATTGCTGCTGCCAGGCCCGTAATCTGCCATGGGCCCCTGTACCGCCTTTTCATGCTGCTGCCAGGTCCAGAGTGTCTCATGGGTCCCTGTACGGCCTCCCATTGCTGCTGTCTCCATCGCCACACTCTACCATGTGCCACGTTCAGGTCTCCTCACACTGCTGGTGTGTTCCATTTTGTCATAGGGTGCTGGCAGATTACGGGCCTCCCATTGCTGCTGCCAGGCCCGTAATCTGCCATGGGCCCCAGTACCGCCTCCTCATGCTGCTGCCAGGTCCAGAGTCTCTCATGGGTCCCTGTACGGCCTCCCATTGCTGCTGTCTCCATCGCCACACTCTGCCATGTGCCACTTTCAGGTCTCCTCACACTGCTGGTGTGTTCCATTTTGTCATAGGGTGCTGGCAGATTACGGGCCTCCCATTGCTGCTGCCAGGCCCGTAATCTGCCATGGGCCCCCGTACCGCCTCCTCATGCTGCTGCCAGGTCCAGAGTCTCTCATGGGTCCCTGTACGGCCTCCCATTGCTGCTGTCTCCATCGCCACACTCTGCCATGTGCCACTTTCAGGTCTCCTCACACTGCTGGTGTGTTCCATTTTGTCATAGGGTGCTGGCAGATTACGGGCCTCCCATTGCTGCTGCCAGGCCCGTAATCTGCCATGGGCCCCCGTACCGCCTCCTCATGCTGCTGCCAGGTCCAGAGTGTCTCATGGGTCCCTGTACGGCCTCCCATTGCTGCTGTCTCCATCGCCACACTCTGCCATGTGCCACTTTCAGGTCTCCTCACACTGCTGGTGTGTTCCATTTTTTGTCATAGGGTGCTGGCAGATTACGGGACTCCCATTGCTGCTGCCAGGCCCGTAATCTGCCATGGGCCCCAGTACCGCCTCCTCATGCTGCTGCCAGGTCCAGAGTCTCTCATGGGTCCCTGTACGGCCTCCCATTGCTGCTGTCTCCATCGCCACACTCTGCCATGTGCCACTTTCAGGTCTCCTCACACTGCTGGTGTGTTCCATTTTGTCATAGGGTGCTGGCAGATTACGGGCCTCCCATTGCTGCTGCCAGGCCCGTAATCTGCCATGGGCCCCAGTACCGCCTCCTCATGCTGCTGCCAGGTCCAGAGTCTCTCATGGGTCCCTGTACGGCCTCCCATTGCTGCTGTCTCCATCGCCACACTCTGCCATGTGCCACTTTCAGGTCTCCTCACACTGCTGGTGTGTTCCATTTTGTCATAGGGTGCTGGCAGATTACGGGCCTCCCATTGCTGCTGCCAGGCCCGTAATCTGCCATGGGCCCCCGTACCGCCTCCTCATGCTGCTGCCAGGTCCAGAGTCTCTCAAGGGTCCCTGTACGGCCTCCCATTGCTGCTGTCTCCATCGCCACACTCTGCCATGTGCCACTTTCAGGTCTCCTCACACTGCTGGTGTGTTCCATTTTTTGTCTTAGGGTGCTGCCAGATTACGGGCCTCCCATTGCTGCTGCCAGGCCTGTAATCTGCCATGGGCCCCTGTACCGCCTCTTCATGCTGCTGCCAGGTCCAGAGTGTCTCATGGGTCCCTGTACGGCCTCCCATTGCTGCTGTCTCCATCGCCACACTCTGCCATGTGCCACTTTCAGGTCTCCTCACACTGCTGGTGTGTTTCATTTTTTGTCATAGGGTGCTGGCAGATTACGGGCCTCCCATTGCTGCTGCCAGGCCCGTAATCTGCCATGGGCCCCAGTACCGCCTCCTCATGCTGCTGCCAGGTCCAGAGTCTCTCATGGGTCCCTGTACGGCCTCCCATTGCTGCTGTCTCCATCGCCACACTCTGCCATGTGCCACTTTCAGGTCTCCTCACACTGCTGGTGTGTTCCATTTTGTCATAGGGTGCTGGCAGATTACGGGCCTCCCATTGATGCTGCTAGGCCCGTAATCTGCCATGGGCCCCCGTACCGCCTCCTCATGCTGCTGCCAGGTCCAGAGTGTCTCATGGGTCCCTGTACGGCCTCCCATTGCTGCTGTCTCCATCGCCACACTCTGCCATGTGCCACTTTCAGGTCTCCTCACACTGCTGGTGTGTTCCATTTTTTGTCATAGGGTGCTGGCAGATTACGGGCCTCCCATTGCTGCTGCCAGGCCCGTAATCTGCCATGGGCCCCCGTACCGCCTCCTCATGCTGCTGCCAGGTCCAGAGTCTCTCATGGGTCCCTGTACGGCCTCCCATTGCTGCTGTCTCCATTGCCACACTCTGCCATGTGCCACTTTCAGGTCTCCTCACACTGCTGGTGTGTTCCATTTTGTCATAAGGTGCTGGCAGATTATGGGCCTCTCATTGCTGCTGCCAGGCCCGTAATCTGCCATGGGCCCCCGTACCGCCTCCTCATGCTGCTGCCAGGTCCAGAGTCTCTCATGGGTCCCTGTACGGCCTCCCATTGCTGCTGTCTCCATCGCCACACTCTGCCATGTGCCACTTTCAGGTCTCCTCACACTGCTGGTGTGTTCCATTTTGTCATAGGGTGCTGGCAGATTACGGGCCTCCCATTGCTGCTGCCAGGCCCGTAATCTGCCATGGGCCCCTGTACCGCCTCCTCATGCTGCTGCCAGGTCCACAGTGTCTCATGGGTCCCTGTACGGCCTCCCATTGCTGCTGTCTCCATCGCCACACTCTGCCATGTGCCACTTTCAGGTCTCCTCACACTGCTGGTGTGTTCCATTTTGTCATAGGCTGCTGGCAGATTACGGGCCTCCCATTTCTGCTGCCAGGCCCGTAATCTGCCATGGGCCCCTGTGCCGCCTCTTCATGCTGCTGCCAGGTCCAGAGTGTCTCATGGGTCCCTGTACGGCCTCCCATTGCTGCTGTCTCCATCGCCACACTCTACCATGTGCCACTTTCAGGTCTCCTCACACTGCTGGTGTGTTCCATTTTGTCATAGGGTGCTGGCAGATTACGGGCCTCCCATTGCTGCTGCCAGGCCCGTAATCTGCCATGGGCCCCCGTACCGCCTCCTCATGCTGCTGCCAGGTCCAGAGTCTCTCATGGGTCCCTGTACGGCCTCCCATTGCTGCTGTCTCCATCGTCACACTCTGCCATGTGCCACTTTCAGGTCTCCTCACACTGCTGGTGTGTTCCATTTTGTCATAGGGTGCTGGCAGATTACGGGCCTCCCATTGCTGCTGCCAGGCCCGTAATCTGCCATGGGCCCCCGTACCGCCTCCTCATGCTGCTGCAAGGTCCAGAGTGTCTCATGGGTCCCTGTACGGCCTCCCATTGCTGCTGTCTCCATCGCCACACTCTGCCATGTGCCACGTTCAGGTCTCCTCACACTGCTGGTGTGTTCCATTTTTTGTCATAGGGTGCTGGCAGATTACGGGACTCCCATTGCTGCTGCCAGGCCCGTAATCTGCCATGGGCCCCAGTACCGCCTCCTCATGCTGCTGCCAGGTCCAGAGTCTCTCATGGGTCCCTGTACGGCCTCCCATTGCTGCTGTCTCCATCGCCACATTCTGCCATGTGCCACTTTCAGGTCTCCTCACACTGCTGGTGTGTTCCATTTTGTCATAGGGTGCTGGCAGATTACGGGCCTCCCATTGATGCTGCTAGGCCCGTAATCTGCCATGGGCCCCCGTACCGCCTCCTCATGCTGCTGCCAGGTCCAGAGTGTCTCATGGGTCCCTGTACGGCCTCCCATTGCTGCTGTCTCCATCGCCACACTCTGCCATGTGCCACTTTCAGGTCTCCTCACACTGCTGGTGTGTTCCATTTTGTCATAGGGTGCTGGCAGATTACGGGCCTCCCATTGCTGCTGCCAGGCCCGTAATCTGCCATGGGCCCCCGTACCGCCTCCTCATGCTGCTGCCAGGTCCAGAGTCTCTCATGGGTCCCTGTACGGCCTCCCATTGCTGCTGTCTCCATCGCCACACTCTGCCATGTGCCACTTTCAGGTCTCCTCACACTGCTGGTGTGTTCCATTTTGTCATAGGGTGCTGGCAGATTACAGGCCTCCCATTTCTGCTGCCAGGCCTGTAATCTGCCATGGGCCCCTGTACCGCCTCTTCATGCTGCTGCCAGGTCCAGAGTGTCTCATGGGTCCCTGTAAGGCCTCCCATTGCTGCTGTCTCCATCGCCACACTCTGCCATGTGCCACTTTCAGGTCTCCTCACACTGCTGGTGTGTTCCATTTTTTGTCATAGGGTGCTGGCAGATTACGGGCCTCCCATTTCTGCTGCCAGGCCTGTAATCTGCCATGGGCCCCAGTACCGCCTCCTCATGCTGCTGCCAGGTCCAGAGTCTCTCATGGGTCCCTGTACGGCCTCCCATTGCTGCTGTCTCCATCGCCACACTCTGCCATGTGCCACTTTCAGGTCTCCTCACACTGCTGGTGTGTTCCATTTTGTCATAGGGTGCTGGCAGATTACGGGCCTCCCATTGATGCTGCTAGGCCTGTAATCTGCCATGGGCCCCCGTACCGCCTCCTCATGCTGCTGCCAGGTCCAGAGTGTCTCATGGGTCCCTGTACGGCCTCCCATTGCTGCTGTCTCCATCGCCACACTCTGCCATGTGCCACTTTCAGGTCTCCTCACACTGCTGGTGTGTTCCATTTTTTGTCATAGGGTGCTGGCAGATTACGGGCCTCCCATTGCTGCTGCCAGGCCCGTAATCTGCCATGGGCCCCCGTACCGCCTCCTCATGCTGCTGCCAGGTCCAGAGTCTCTCATGGGTCCCTGTACGGCCTCCCATTGCTGCTGTCTCCATCGCCACACTCTGCCATGTGCCATTTTCAGGTCTCCTCACACTGCTGGTGTGTTCCATTTTGTCATAGGGTGCTGGCAGATTACGGGCCTCCCATTGCTGCTGCCAGGCCCGTAATCTGCCATGGGCCCCCGTACAGCCTCCTCATGCTGCTGCCAGGTCCAGAGTCTCTCATGGGTCCCTGTACGGCCTCCCATTGCTGCTGTCTCCATCGCCACACTCTGCCATGTGCCACGTTCAGGTCTCCTCACACTGCTGGTGTGTTCCATTTTGTCATAGGGTGCTGGCAGATTACGGGCCTCCCATTGCTGCTGCCAGGCCCGTAATCTGCCATGGGCCCCTGTACCGCCTCCTCATGCTGCTGCCAGGTCCACAGTGTCTCATGGGTCCCTGTACGGCCTCCCATTGCTGCTGTCTCCATCGCCACACTCTGCCATGTGCCACTTTCAGGTCTCCTCACACTGCTGGTGTGTTCCATTTTGTCATAGGCTGCTGGCAGATTACGGGCCTCCCATTTCTGCTGCCAGGCCAGTAATCTGCCATGGGCCCCTGTGCCGCCTCTTCATGCTGCTGCCAGGTCCAGAGTGTCTCATGGGTCCCTGTACGGCCTCCCATTGCTGCTGTCTCCATCGCCACACTCTGCCATGTGCCACTTTCAGGTCTCCTCACACTGCTGGTGTGTTCCATTTTGTCATAGGGTGCTGGCAGATTACGGGCCTCCCATTGCTGCTGCCAGGCCCGTAATCTGCCATGGGCCCCAGTACCGCCTCCTCATGCTGCTGCCAGGTCCAGAGTCTCTCATGGGTCCCTGTACGGCCTCCCATTGCTGCTGTCTCCATCGTCACACTCTGCCATGTGCCACTTTCAGGTCTCCTCACACTGCTGGTGTGTTCCATTTTGTCATAGGGTGCTGGCAGATTACGGGCCTCCCATTGCTGCTGCCAGGCCCGTAATCTGCCATGGGCCCCCGTACCGCCTCCTCATGCTGCTGCAAGGTCCAGAGTGTCTCATGGGTCCCTGTACGGCCTCCCATTGCTGCTGTCTCCATCGCCACACTCTGCCATGTGCCACGTTCAGGTCTCCTCACACTGCTGGTGTGTTCCATTTTTTGTCATAGGGTGCTGGAAGATTACGGGACTCCCATTGCTGCTGCCAGGCCCGTAATCTGCCATGGGCCCCAGTACCGCCTCCTCATGCTGCTGCCAGGTCCAGAGTCTCTCATGGGTCCCTGTACGGCCTCCCATTGCTGCTGTCTCCATCGCCACACTCTGCCATGTGCCACTTTCAGGTCTCCTCACACTGCTGGTGTGTTCCATTTTGTCATAGGGTGCTGGCAGATTACGGGCCTCCCATTGATGCTGCTAGGCCCGTAATCTGCCATGGGCCCCCGTACCGCCTCCTCATGCTGCTGCCAGGTCCAGAGTGTCTCATGGGTCCCTGTACGGCCTCCCATTGCTGCTGTCTCCATTGCCACACTCTGGCATGTGCCACGTTCAGGTCTCCTCACACTGCTGGTGTGTTTCATTTTGTCATCGGGTGCTGGCAGATTACGGGCCTCCCATTGCTGCTGCCAGGCCCGTAATCTGCCAATGGGCCCCCGTACCGCCTCCTCATGCTGCTGCCAGGTCCAGAGTGTCTCATGGGTCCCTGTAAGGCCTCCCATTGCTGCTGTCTCCATCACCACACTCTGCCATGTGCCACTTTCAGGTCTCCTCACACTGCTGGTGTGTTCCATTTTTTGTCATAGGGTGCTGGCAGATTACGGGCCTCCCATTGCTGCTGCCAGGCCTGTAATCTGCCATGTGCCCCTGTACCGCCTCTTCATGCTGCTGCCAGGTCCAGAGTGTCTCATGGGTCCCTGTACGGCCTCTCATTGCTGCTGTCTCCATCGCCACACTCTGCCATGTGCCACTTCCAGGTCTCCTCACACTGCTGGTGTGTTCCACTTTGTCATAGGGTGCTGGCAGATTACGGGCCTCCCATTGCTGCTGCCAGGCCCGTAATCTGCCATGGGCCCCAGTACCGCCTCCTCATGCTGCTGCCAGGTCCAGAGTCTCTCATGGGTCCCTGTACGGCCTCCCATTGCTGCTGTCTCCATCGCCACACTCTGCCATGTGCCACTTTCAGGTCTCCTCACACTGCTGGTGTGTTCCATTTTGTCATAGGGTGCTGGCAGATTACGGGCCTCCCATTGCTGCTGCCAGGCCCGTAATCTGCCATGGGCCCCCGTACCGCCTCCTCATGCTGCTGCCAGGTCCAGAGTCTCTCAAGGGTCCCTGTACGGCCTCCCATTGCTGCTGTCTCCATCGCCACACTCTGCCATGTGCCACTTTCAGGTCCCCTCACACTGCTGGTGTGTTCCATTTTTTGTCTTAGGGTGCTGGCAGATTACGGGCCTCCCATTGCTGCTGCCAGGCCTGTAATCTGCCATGGGCCCCTGTAGCGCCTCTTCATGCTGCTGCCAGGTCCAGAGTGTCTCATGGGTCCCTGTAAGGCCTCCCATTGCTGCTGTCTCCATCGCCACACTCTGCCATGTGCCACTTTCAGGTCTCCTCACACTGCTGGTGTGTTCCATTTTTTGTCATAGGGTGCTGGCAGATTACGGGCCTCCCATTGCTGCTGCCAGGCCCGTAATCTGCCATGGGCCCCAGTACCGCCTCCTCATGCTGCTGCCAGGTCCAGAGTCTCTCATGGGTCCCTGTACGGCCTCCCATTGCTGCTGTCTCCATCGCCACACTCTGCCATGTGCCACTTTCAGGTCTCCTCACACTGCTGGTGTGTTCCATTTTGTCATAGGGTGCTGGCAGATTACGGGCCTCCCATTGATGCTGCTAGGCCCGTAATCTGCCATGGGCCCCCGTACCGCCTCCTCATGCTGCTGCCAGGTCCAGAGTGTCTCATGGGTCCCTGTACGGCCTCCCATTGCTGCTGTCTCCATCGCCACACTCTGCCATGTGCCACTTTCAGGTCTCCTCACACTGCTGGTGTGTTCCATTTTGTCATAGGGTGCTGGCAGATTACGGGCCTCCCATTGCTGCTGCCAGGCCCGTAATCTGCCATGGGCCCCCGTACCGCCTCCTCATGCTGCTGCCAGGTCCAGAGTCTCTCATGGGTCCCTGTACGGCCTCCCATTGCTGCTGTCTCCATCGCCACACTCTGCCATGTGCCACTTTCAGGTCTCCTCACACTGCTGGTGTGTTCCATTTTGTCATAGGGTGCTGGCAGATTACGGGCCTCCCATTGCTGCTGCCAGGCCCGTAATCTGCCATGGGCCCCCGTACCGCCTCCTCATGCTGCTGCCAGGTCCAGAGTCTCTCATGGGTCCCTGTACGGCCTCCCATTGCTGCTGTCTCCATCGCCACACTCTGCCATGTGCCACTTTCAGGTCTCCTCACACTGCTGGTGTGTTCCATTTTGTCATAGGGTGCTGGCAGATTACGGGCTTCCCATTTCTGCTGCCAGGCCCGTAATCTGCCATGGGCCCCTGTGCCGCCTCTTCATGCTGCTGCCAGGTCCAGAGTGTCTCATGGGTCCCTGTACGGCCTCCCATTGCTGCTGTCTCCATCGCCACACTCTGCCATGTGCCACTTTCAGGTCTCCTCACACTGCTGGTGTGTTCCATTTTGTCATAGGGTGCTGGCAGATTACGGGCCTCCCATTGCTGCTGCCAGGCCCGTAATCTGCCATGGGCCCCCGTACCGCCTCCTCATGCTGCTGCCAGGTCCAGAGTGTCTCATGGGTCCCTGTACGGCCTCCCATTGCTGCTGTCTCCATCGCCACACTCTGCCATGTGCCACTTTCAGGTCTCCTCACACTGCTGGTGTGTTCCATTTTTTGTCATAGGGTGCTGGCAGATTACGGGCCTCCCATTGCTGCTGCCAGGCCCGTAATCTGCCATGGGCCCCTGTACCACCTCTTCATGCTGCTGCCAGGTCCAGAGTGTGTCATGGGTCCCTGTACGGCCTCCCATTGCTGCTGTCTCCATCGCCACACTCTGCCATGTGCCACTTTCAGGTCTCCTCACACTGCTGGTGTGTTTCATTTTGTCATAGGGTGCTGGCAGATTACGGGCCTCCCATTGCTGCTGCCAGGCCCGTAATCTGCCATGGGCCCCCGTACCGCCTCCTCATGCTGCTGCCAGGTCCAGAGTCTCTCATGGGTCCCTGTACGGCCTCCCATTGCTGCTGTCTCCATCGCCACACTCTGCCATGTGCCACTTTCAGGTCTCCTCACACTGCTGGTGTGTTCCATTTTTTGTCATAGGGTGCTGGCAGATAACGGGCCTCCCATTGCTGCTGCCAGGCCCGTAATCTGCCATGGGCCCCTGTACCACCTCTTCATGCTGCTGCCAGGTCCAGAGTGTGTCATGGGTCCCTGTACGGCCTCCCATTGCTGCTGTCTCCATCGCCACACTCTGCCATGTGCCACTTTCAGGTCTCCTCACACTGCTGGTGTGTTCCATTTTTTGTCATAGGGTGCTGGCAGATTACGGGCCTCCCATTGCTGCTGCCAGGCCCGTAATCTGCCATGGGCCCCTGTACCGCCTCCTCATGCTGCTGCCAGGTCCACAGTGTCTCATGGGTCCCTGTACGGCCTCCCATTGCTGCTGTCTCCATCGCCACACTCTGCCATGTGCCACTTTCAGGTCTCCTCACACTGCTGGTGTGTTCCATTTTGTCATAGGCTGCTGGCAGATTACGGGCCTCCCATTTCTGCTGCCAGGCCCGTAATCTGCCATGGGCCCCTGTGCCGCCTCTTCATGCTGCTGCCAGGTCCAGAGTGTCTCATGGGTCCCTGTACGGCCTCCCATTGCTGCTGTCTCCATCGCCACACTCTACCATGTGCCACTTTCAGGTCTCCTCACACTGCTGGTGTGTTCCATTTTGTCATAGGGTGCTGGCAGATTACGGGCCTCCCATTGCTGCTGCCAGGCCCGTAATCTGCCATGGGCCCCCGTACCGCCTCCTCATGCTGCTGCCAGGTCCAGAGTCTCTCATGGGTCCCTGTACGGCCTCCCATTGCTGCTGTCTCCATCGTCACACTCTGCCATGTGCCACTTTCAGGTCTCCTCACACTGCTGGTGTGTTCCATTTTGTCATAGGGTGCTGGCAGATTACGGGCCTCCCATTGCTGCTGCCAGGCCCGTAATCTGCCATGGGCCCCCGTACCGCCTCCTCATGCTGCTGCAAGGTCCAGAGTGTCTCATGGGTCCCTGTACGGCCTCCCATTGCTGCTGTCTCCATCGCCACACTCTGCCATGTGCCACGTTCAGGTCTCCTCACACTGCTGGTGTGTTCCATTTTTTGTCATAGGGTGCTGGCAGATTACGGGCCTCCCATTGCTGCTGCCAGGCCCGTAATCTGCCATGGGCCCCAGTACCGCCTCCTCATGCTGCTGCCAGGTCCAGAGTCTCTCATGGGTCCCTGTACGGCCTCCCATTGCTGCTGTCTCCATCGCCACATTCTGCCATGTGCCACTTTCAGGTCTCCTCACACTGCTGGTGTGTTCCATTTTGTCATAGGGTGCTGGCATATTACGGGCCTCCCATTGATGCTGCTAGGCCCGTAATCTGCCATGGGCCCCCGTACCGCCTCCTCATGCTGCTGCCAGGTCCAGAGTGTCTCATGGGTCCCTGTACGGCCTCCCATTGCTGCTGTCTCCATCGCCACACTCTGCCATGTGCCACTTTCAGGTCTCCTCACACTGCTGGTGTGTTCCATTTTGTCATAGGGTGCTGGCAGATTACGGGCCTCCCATTGCTGCTGCCAGGCCCGTAATCTGCCATGGGCCCCCGTACCGCCTCCTCATGCTGCTGCCAGGTCCAGAGTCTCTCATGGGTCCCTGTACGGCCTCCCATTGCTGCTGTCTCCATCGCCACACTCTGCCATGTGCCACTTTCAGGTCTCCTCACACTGCTGGTGTGTTCCATTTTGTCATAGGGTGCTGGCAGATTACAGGCCTCCCATTTCTGCTGCCAGGCCTGTAATCTGCCATGGGCCCCTGTACCGCCTCTTCATGCTGCTGCCAGGTCCAGAGTGTCTCATGGGTCCCTGTAAGGCCTCCCATTGCTGCTGTCTCCATCGCCACACTCTGCCATGTGCCACTTTCAGGTCTCCTCACACTGCTGGTGTGTTCCATTTTGTCATAGGGTGCTGGCAGATTACGGGCCTCCCATTTCTGCTGCCAGGCCTGTAATCTGCCATGGGCCCCAGTACCGCCTCCTCATGCTGCTGCCAGGTCCAGAGTCTCTCATGGGTCCCTGTACGGCCTCCCATTGCTGCTGTCTCCATCGCCACACTCTGCCATGTGCCACTTTCAGGTCTCCTCACACTGCTGGTGTGTTCCATTTTGTCATAGGGTGCTGGCAGATTACGGGCCTCCCATTGATGCTGCTAGGCCTGTAATCTGCCATGGGCCCCCGTACCGCCTCCTCATGCTGCTGCCAGGTCCAGAGTGTCTCATGGGTCCCTGTACGGCCTCCCATTGCTGCTGTCTCCATCGTCACACTCTGCCATGTGCCACTTTCAGGTCTCCTCACACTGCTGGTGTGTTCCATTTTGTCATAGGGTGCTGGCAGATTACGGGCCTCCCATTGCTGCTGCCAGGCCCGTAATCTGCCATGGGCCCCCGTACCGCCTCCTCATGCTGCTGCCAGGTCCAGAGTCTCTCATGGGTCCCTGTACGGCCTCCCATTGCTGCTGTCTCCATCGTCACACTCTGCCATGTGCCACTTTCAGGTCTCCTCACACTGCTGGTGTGTTCCATTTTGTCATAGGGTGCTGGCAGATTACGGGCCTCCCATTGCTGCTGCCAGGCCCGTAATCTGCCATGGGCCCCCGTACCGCCTCCTCATGCTGCTGCAAGGTCCAGAGTGTCTCATGGGTCCCTGTACGGCCTCCCATTGCTGCTGTCTCCATCGCCACACTCTGCCATGTGCCACGTTCAGGTCTCCTCACACTGCTGGTGTGTTCCATTTTTTGTCATAGGGTGCTGGCAGATTACGGGCCTCCCATTGCTGCTGCCAGGCCCGTAATCTGCCATGGGCCCCAGTACCGCCTCCTCATGCTGCTGCCAGGTCCAGAGTCTCTCATGGGTCCCTGTACGGCCTCCCATTGCTGCTGTCTCCATCGCCACATTCTGCCATGTGCCACTTTCAGGTCTCCTCACACTGCTGGTGTGTTCCATTTTGTCATAGGGTGCTGGCAGATTACGGGCCTCCCATTGATGCTGCTAGGCCCGTAATCTGCCATGGGCCCCCGTACCGCCTCCTCATGCTGCTGCCAGGTCCAGAGTGTCTCATGGGTCCCTGTACGGCCTCCCATTGCTGCTGTCTCCATCGCCACACTCTGCCATGTGCCACTTTCAGGTCTCCTCACACTGCTGGTGTGTTCCATTTTGTCATAGGGTGCTGGCAGATTACGGGCCTCCCATTGCTGCTGCCAGGCCCGTAATCTGCCATGGGCCCCCGTACCGCCTCCTCATGCTGCTGCCAGGTCCAGAGTCTCTCATGGGTCCCTGTACGGCCTCCCATTGCTGCTGTCTCCATCGCCACACTCTGCCATGTGCCACTTTCAGGTCTCCTCACACTGCTGGTGTGTTCCATTTTGTCATAGGGTGCTGGCAGATTACAGGCCTCCCATTTCTGCTGCCAGGCCTGTAATCTGCCATGGGCCCCTGTACCGCCTCTTCATGCTGCTGCCAGGTCCAGAGTGTCTCATGGGTCCCTGTAAGGCCTCCCATTGCTGCTGTCTCCATCGCCACACTCTGCCATGTGCCACTTTCAGGTCTCCTCACACTGCTGGTGTGTTCCATTTTGTCATAGGGTGCTGGCAGATTACGGGCCTCCCATTTCTGCTGCCAGGCCTGTAATCTGCCATGGGCCCCAGTACCGCCTCCTCATGCTGCTGCCAGGTCCAGAGTCTCTCATGGGTCCCTGTACGGCCTCCCATTGCTGCTGTCTCCATCGCCACACTCTGCCATGTGCCACTTTCAGGTCTCCTCACACTGCTGGTGTGTTCCATTTTGTCATAGGGTGCTGGCAGATTACGGGCCTCCCATTGATGCTGCTAGGCCTGTAATCTGCCATGGGCCCCCGTACCGCCTCCTCATGCTGCTGCCAGGTCCAGAGTGTCTCATGGGTCCCTGTACGGCCTCCCATTGCTGCTGTCTCCATCGCCACACTCTGCCATGTGCCACTTTCAGGTCTCCTCACACTGCTGGTGTGTTCCATTTTTTGTCATAGGGTGCTGGCAGATTACGGGCCTCCCATTGCTGCTGCCAGGCCCGTAATCTGCCATGGGCCCCCGTACCGCCTCCTCATGCTGCTGCCAGGTCCAGAGTCTCTCATGGGTCCCTGTACGGCCTCCCATTGCTGCTGTCTCCATCGCCACACTCTGCCATGTGCCACTTTCAGGTCTCCTCACACTGCTGGTGTGTTCCATTTTGTCATAGGGTGCTGGCAGATTACGGGCCTCCCATTGCTGCTGCCAGGCCCGTAATCTGCCATGGGCCCCCGTACCGCCTCCTCATGCTGCTGCAAGGTCCAGAGTGTCTCATGGGTCCCTGTACGGCCTCCCATTGCTGCTGTCTCCATCGCCACACTCTGCCATGTGCCACGTTCAGGTCTCCTCACACTGCTGGTGTGTTCCATTTTTTGTCATAGGGTGCTGGCAGATTACGGGACTCCCATTGCTGCTGCCAGGCCCGTAATCTGCCATGGGCCCCAGTACCGCCTCCTCATGCTGCTGCCAGGTCCAGAGTCTCTCATGGGTCCCTGTACGGCCTCCCATTGCTGCTGTCTCCATCGCCACACTCTGCCATGTGCCACTTTCAGGTCTCCTCACACTGCTGGTGTGTTCCATTTTGTCATAGGGTGCTGGCAGATTACGGGCCTCCCATTGATGCTGCTAGGCCCGTAATCTGCCATGGGCCCCCGTACCGCCTCCTCATGCTGCTGCCAGGTCCAGAGTGTCTCATGGGTCCCTGTACGGCCTCCCATTGCTGCTGTCTCCATCGCCACACTCTGCCATGTGCCACTTTCAGGTCTCCTCACACTGCTGGTGTGTTCCATTTTGTCATAGGGTGCTGGCAGATTACGGGCCTCCCATTGCTGCTGCCAGGCCCGTAATCTGCAATGGGCCCCCGTACCGCCTCCTCATGCTGCTGCCAGGTCCAGAGTCTCTCATGGGTCCCTGTACGGCCTCCCATTGCTGCTGTCTCCATCGCCACACTCTGCCATGTGCCACTTTCAGGTCTCCTCACACTGCTGGTGTGTTCCATTTTGTCATAGGGTGCTGGCAGATTACAGGCCTCCCATTTCTGCTGCCAGGCCTGTAATCTGCCATGGGCCCCTGTACCGCCTCTTCATGCTGCTGCCAGGTCCAGAGTGTCTCATGGGTCCCTGTAAGGCCTCCCATTGCTGCTGTCTCCATCGCCACACTCTGCCATGTGCCACTTTCAGGTCTCCTCACACTGCTGGTGTGTTCCATTTTGTCATAGGGTGCTGGCAGATTACGGGCCTCCCATTTCTGCTGCCAGGCCTGTAATCTGCCATGGGCCCCAGTACCGCCTCCTCATGCTGCTGCCAGGTCCAGAGTCTCTCATGGGTCCCTGTACGGCCTCCCATTGCTGCTGTCTCCATCGCCACACTCTGCCATGTGCCACTTTCAGGTCTCCTCACACTGCTGGTGTGTTCCATTTTGTCATAGGGTGCTGGCAGATTACGGGCCTCCCATTGATGCTGCTAGGCCTGTAATCTGCCATGGGCCCCCGTACCGCCTCCTCATGCTGCTGCCAGGTCCAGAGTGTCTCATGGGTCCCTGTACGGCCTCCCATTGCTGCTGTCTCCATCGCCACACTCTGCCATGTGCCACTTTCAGGTCTCCTCACACTGCTGGTGTGTTCCATTTTTTGTCATAGGGTGCTGGCAGATTACGGGCCTCCCATTGCTGCTGCCAGGCCCGTAATCTGCCATGGGCCCCCGTACCGCCTCCTCATGCTGCTGCCAGGTCCAGAGTCTCTCATGGGTCCCTGTACGGCCTCCCATTGCTGCTGTCTCCATCGCCACACTCTGCCATGTGCCATTTTCAGGTCTCCTCACACTGCTGGTGTGTTCCATTTTGTCATAGGGTGCTGGCAGATTACGGGCCTCCCATTGCTGCTGCCAGGCCCGTAATCTGCCATGGGCCCCCGTACAGCCTCCTCATGCTGCTGCCAGGTCCAGAGTCTCTCATGGGTCCCTGTACGGCCTCCCATTGCTGCTGTCTCCATCGCCACACTCTGCCATGTGCCACGTTCAGGTCTCCTCACACTGCTGGTGTGTTCCATTTTGTCATAGGGTGCTGGCAGATTACGGGCCTCCCATTGCTGCTGCCAGGCCCGTAATCTGCCATGGGCCCCTGTACCGCCTCCTCATGCTGCTGCCAGGTCCACAGTGTCTCATGGGTCCCTGTACGGCCTCCCATTGCTGCTGTCTCCATCGCCACACTCTGCCATGTGCCACTTTCAGGTCTCCTCACACTGCTGGTGTGTTCCATTTTGTCATAGGCTGCTGGCAGATTACGGGCCTCCCATTTCTGCTGCCAGGCCAGTAATCTGCCATGGGCCCCTGTGCCGCCTCTTCATGCTGCTGCCAGGTCCAGAGTGTCTCATGGGTCCCTGTACGGCCTCCCATTGCTGCTGTCTCCATCGCCACACTCTGCCATGTGCCACTTTCAGGTCTCCTCACACTGCTGGTGTGTTCCATTTTGTCATAGGGTGCTGGCAGATTACGGGCCTCCCATTGCTGCTGCCAGGCCCGTAATCTGCCATGGGCCCCAGTACCGCCTCCTCATGCTGCTGCCAGGTCCAGAGTCTCTCATGGGTCCCTGTACGGCCTCCCATTGCTGCTGTCTCCATCGTCACACTCTGCCATGTGCCACTTTCAGGTCTCCTCACACTGCTGGTGTGTTCCATTTTGTCATAGGGTGCTGGCAGATTACGGGCCTCCCATTGCTGCTGCCAGGCCCGTAATCTGCCATGGGCCCCCGTACCGCCTCCTCATGCTGCTGCAAGGTCCAGAGTGTCTCATGGGTCCCTGTACGGCCTCCCATTGCTGCTGTCTCCATCGCCACACTCTGCCATGTGCCACGTTCAGGTCTCCTCACACTGCTGGTGTGTTCCATTTTTTGTCATAGGGTGCTGGAAGATTACGGGACTCCCATTGCTGCTGCCAGGCCCGTAATCTGCCATGGGCCCCAGTACCGCCTCCTCATGCTGCTGCCAGGTCCAGAGTCTCTCATGGGTCCCTGTACGGCCTCCCATTGCTGCTGTCTCCATCGCCACACTCTGCCATGTGCCACTTTCAGGTCTCCTCACACTGCTGGTGTGTTCCATTTTGTCATAGGGTGCTGGCAGATTACGGGCCTCCCATTGATGCTGCTAGGCCCGTAATCTGCCATGGGCCCCCGTACCGCCTCCTCATGCTGCTGCCAGGTCCAGAGTGTCTCATGGGTCCCTGTACGGCCTCCCATTGCTGCTGTCTCCATCGCCACACTCTGCCATGTGCCACTTTCAGGTCTCCTCACACTGCTGGTGTGTTCCATTTTGTCATAGGGTGCTGGCAGATTACGGGCCTCCCATTGCTGCTGCCAGGCCCGTAATCTGCCATGGGCCCCCGTACCGCCTCCTCATGCTGCTGCCAGGTCCAGAGTCTCTCAAGGGTCCCTGTACGGCCTCCCATTGCTGCTGTCTCCATCGCCACACTCTGCCATGTGCCACTTTCAGGTCTCCTCACACTGCTGGTGTGTTCCATTTTTTGTCTTAGGGTGCTGGCAGATTACGGGCCTCCCATTGCTGCTGCCAGGCCTGTAATCTGCCATGGGCCCCTGTAGCGCCTCTTCATGCTGCTGCCAGGTCCAGAGTGTCTCATGGGTCCCTGTAAGGCCTCCCATTGCTGCTGTCTCCATCGCCACACTCTGCCATGTGCCACTTTCAGGTCTCCTCACACTGCTGGTGTGTTCCATTTTTTGTCATAGGGTGCTGGCAGATTACGGGCCTCCCATTGCTGCTGCCAGGCCCGTAATCTGCCATGGGCCCCAGTACCGCCTCCTCATGCTGCTGCCAGGTCCAGAGTCTCTCATGGGTCCCTGTACGGCCTCCCATTGCTGCTGTCTCCATCGCCACACTCTGCCATGTGCCACTTTCAGGTCTCCTCACACTGCTGGTGTGTTCCATTTTGTCATAGGGTGCTGGCAGATTACGGGCCTCCCATTGATGCTGCTAGGCCCGTAATCTGCCATGGGCCCCCGTACCGCCTCCTCATGCTGCTGCCAGGTCCAGAGTGTCTCATGGGTCCCTGTACGGCCTCCCATTGCTGCTGTCTCCATCGCCACACTCTGCCATGTGCCACTTTCAGGTCTCCTCACACTGCTGGTGTGTTCCATTTTGTCATAGGGTGCTGGCAGATTACGGGCCTCCCATTGCTGCTGCCAGGCCCGTAATCTGCCATGGGCCCCCGTACCGCCTCCTCATGCTGCTGCCAGGTCCAGAGTCTCTCATGGGTTCCTGTAAGGCCTCCCATTGCTGCTGTCTCCATCGCCACACTCTGCCATGTGCCACTTTCAGGTCTCCTCACACTGCTGGTGTGTTCCATTTTGTCATAGGGTGCTGGCAGATTACGGGACTCCCATTGCTGCTGCCAGGCCCGTAATCTGCCATGGGCCCCCGTACCGCCTCCTCAAGCTGCTGCCTGGTCCAGAGTCTCTCATGGGTCCCTGTACGGCCTCCCATTGCTGCTGTCTCCATCGCCACACTCTGCCATGTGCCACTTTCAGGTCTCCTCACACTGCTGGTGTGTTCCATTTTGTCATAGGGTGCTGGCAGATTACGGGCCTCCCATTTCTGCTGCCAGGCCTGTAATCTGCCATGGGCCCCAGTACCGCCTCCTCATGCTGATGCCAGGTCCAGAGTCTCTCATGGGTCCCTGTACGGCCTCCCATTGCTGCTGTCTCCATCGCCACACTCTGGCATGTGCCACGTTCAGGTCTCCTCACACTGCTGGTGTGTTTCATTTTGTCATCGGGTGCTGGCAGATTACGGGCCTCCCATTGCTGCTGCCAGGCCCGTAATCTGCCATGGGCCCCCGTACTGCCTCCTCATGCTGCTGCCAGGTCCAGAGTGTCTCATGGGTCCCTGTAAGGCCTCCCATTGCTGCTGTCTCCATCACCACACTCTGCCATGTGCCACTTTCAGGTCTCCTCACACTGCTGGTGTGTTCCATTTTTTGTCATAGGGTGCTGGCAGATTACGGGCCTCCCATTGCTGCTGCCAGGCCCGTAATCTGCCATGGGCCCCTGTACCGCCTTTTCATGCTGCTGCCAGGTCCAGAGTGTCTCATGGGTCCCTGTACGGCCTCCCATTGCTGCTGTCTCCATCGCCACACTCTACCATGTGCCACGTTCAGGTCTCCTCACACTGCTGGTGTGTTCCATTTTGTCATAGGGTGCTGGCAGATTACGGGCCTCCCATTGCTGCTGCCAGGCCCGTAATCTGCCATGGGCCCCAGTACCGCCTCCTCATGCTGCTGCCAGGTCCAGAGTCTCTCATGGGTCCCTGTACGGCCTCCCATTGCTGCTGTCTCCATCGCCACACTCTGCCATGTGCCACTTTCAGGTCTCCTCACACTGCTGGTGTGTTCCATTTTGTCATAGGGTGCTGGCAGATTACGGGCCTCCCATTGCTGCTGCCAGGCCCGTAATCTGCCATGGGCCCCCGTACCGCCTCCTCATGCTGCTGCCAGGTCCAGAGTCTCTCATGGGTCCCTGTACGGCCTCCCATTGCTGCTGTCTCCATCGCCACACTCTGCCATGTGCCACTTTCAGGTCTCCTCACACTGCTGGTGTGTTCCATTTTGTCATAGGGTGCTGGCAGATTACGGGCCTCCCATTGCTGCTGCCAGGCCCGTAATCTGCCATGGGCCCCCGTACCGCCTCCTCATGCTGCTGCCAGGTCCAGAGTGTCTCATGGGTCCCTGTACGGCCTCCCATTGCTGCTGTCTCCATCGCCACACTCTGCCATGTGCCACTTTCAGGTCTCCTCACACTGCTGGTGTGTTCCATTTTTTGTCATAGGGTGCTGGCAGATTACGGGACTCCCATTGCTGCTGCCAGGCCCGTAATCTGCCATGGGCCCCAGTACCGCCTCCTCATGCTGCTGCCAGGTCCAGAGTCTCTCATGGGTCCCTGTACGGCCTCCCATTGCTGCTGTCTCCATCGCCACACTCTGCCATGTGCCACTTTCAGGTCTCCTCACACTGCTGGTGTGTTCCATTTTGTCATAGGGTGCTGGCAGATTACGGGCCTCCCATTGCTGCTGCCAGGCCCGTAATCTGCCATGGGCCCCAGTACCGCCTCCTCATGCTGCTGCCAGGTCCAGAGTCTCTCATGGGTCCCTGTACGGCCTCCCATTGCTGCTGTCTCCATCGCCACACTCTGCCATGTGCCACTTTCAGGTCTCCTCACACTGCTGGTGTGTTCCATTTTGTCATAGGGTGCTGGCAGATTACGGGCCTCCCATTGCTGCTGCCAGGCCCGTAATCTGCCATGGGCCCCCGTACCGCCTCCTCATGCTGCTGCCAGGTCCAGAGTCTCTCAAGGGTCCCTGTACGGCCTCCCATTGCTGCTGTCTCCATCGCCACACTCTGCCATGTGCCACTTTCAGGTCTCCTCACACTGCTGGTGTGTTCCATTTTTTGTCTTAGGGTGCTGCCAGATTACGGGCCTCCCATTGCTGCTGCCAGGCCTGTAATCTGCCATGGGCCCCTGTACCGCCTCTTCATGCTGCTGCCAGGTCCAGAGTGTCTCATGGGTCCCTGTACGGCCTCCCATTGCTGCTGTCTCCATCGCCACACTCTGCCATGTGCCACTTTCAGGTCTCCTCACACTGCTGGTGTGTTTCATTTTTTGTCATAGGGTGCTGGCAGATTACGGGCCTCCCATTGCTGCTGCCAGGCCCGTAATCTGCCATGGGCCCCAGTACCGCCTCCTCATGCTGCTGCCAGGTCCAGAGTCTCTCATGGGTCCCTGTACGGCCTCCCATTGCTGCTGTCTCCATCGCCACACTCTGCCATGTGCCACTTTCAGGTCTCCTCACACTGCTGGTGTGTTCCATTTTGTCATAGGGTGCTGGCAGATTACGGGCCTCCCATTGATGCTGCTAGGCCCGTAATCTGCCATGGGCCCCCGTACCGCCTCCTCATGCTGCTGCCAGGTCCAGAGTGTCTCATGGGTCCCTGTACGGCCTCCCATTGCTGCTGTCTCCATCGCCACACTCTGCCATGTGCCACTTTCAGGTCTCCTCACACTGCTGGTGTGTTCCATTTTTTGTCATAGGGTGCTGGCAGATTACGGGCCTCCCATTGCTGCTGCCAGGCCCGTAATCTGCCATGGGCCCCCGTACCGCCTCCTCATGCTGCTGCCAGGTCCAGAGTCTCTCATGGGTCCCTGTACGGCCTCCCATTGCTGCTGTCTCCATCGCCACACTCTGCCATGTGCCACTTTCAGGTCTCCTCACACTGCTGGTGTGTTCCATTTTGTCATAAGGTGCTGGCAGATTATGGGCCTCTCATTGCTGCTGCCAGGCCCGTAATCTGCCATGGGCCCCCGTACCGCCTCCTCATGCTGCTGCCAGGTCCAGAGTCTCTCATGGGTCCCTGTACGGCCTCCCATTGCTGCTGTCTCCATCGCCACACTCTGCCATGTGCCACTTTCAGGTCTCCTCACACTGCTGGTGTGTTCCATTTTGTCATAGGGTGCTGGCAGATTACGGGCCTCCCATTGATGCTGCTAGGCCTGTAATCTGCCATGGGCCCCCGTACCGCCTCCTCATGCTGCTGCCAGGTCCAGAGTGTCTCATGGGTCCCTGTACGGCCTCCCATTGCTGCTGTCTCCATCGCCACACTCTGCCATGTGCCACTTTCAGGTCTCCTCACACTGCTGGTGTGTTCCATTTTTTGTCATAGGGTGCTGGCAGATTACGGGCCTCCCATTGCTGCTGCCAGGCCCGTAATCTGCCATGGGCCCCCGTACCGCCTCCTCATGCTGCTGCCAGGTCCAGAGTCTCTCATGGGTCCCTGTACGGCCTCCCATTGCTGCTGTCTCCATCGCCACACTCTGCCATGTGCCATTTTCAGGTCTCCTCACACTGCTGGTGTGTTCCATTTTGTCATAGGGTGCTGGCAGATTACGGGCCTCCCATTGCTGCTGCCAGGCCCGTAATCTGCCATGGGCCCCCGTACAGCCTCCTCATGCTGCTGCCAGGTCCAGAGTCTCTCATGGGTCCCTGTACGGCCTCCCATTGCTGCTGTCTCCATCGCCACACTCTGCCATGTGCCACGTTCAGGTCTCCTCACACTGCTGGTGTGTTCCATTTTGTCATAGGGTGCTGGCAGATTACGGGCCTCCCATTGCTGCTGCCAGGCCCGTAATCTGCCATGGGCCCCTGTACCGCCTCCTCATGCTGCTGCCAGGTCCACAGTGTCTCATGGGTCCCTGTACGGCCTCCCATTGCTGCTGTCTCCATCGCCACACTCTGCCATGTGCCACTTTCAGGTCTCCTCACACTGCTGGTGTGTTCCATTTTGTCATAGGCTGCTGGCAGATTACGGGCCTCCCATTTCTGCTGCCAGGCCCGTAATCTGCCATGGGCCCCTGTGCCGCCTCTTCATGCTGCTGCCAGGTCCAGAGTGTCTCATGGGTCCCTGTACGGCCTCCCATTGCTGCTGTCTCCATCGCCACACTCTACCATGTGCCACTTTCAGGTCTCCTCACACTGCTGGTGTGTTCCATTTTGTCATAGGGTGCTGGCAGATTACGGGCCTCCCATTGCTGCTGCCAGGCCCGTAATCTGCCATGGGCCCCCGTACCGCCTCCTCATGCTGCTGCCAGGTCCAGAGTCTCTCATGGGTCCCTGTACGGCCTCCCATTGCTGCTGTCTCCATCGTCACACTCTGCCATGTGCCACTTTCAGGTCTCCTCACACTGCTGGTGTGTTCCATTTTGTCATAGGGTGCTGGCAGATTACGGGCCTCCCATTGCTGCTGCCAGGCCCGTAATCTGCCATGGGCCCCCGTACCGCCTCCTCATGCTGCTGCAAGGTCCAGAGTGTCTCATGGGTCCCTGTACGGCCTCCCATTGCTGCTGTCTCCATCGCCACACTCTGCCATGTGCCACGTTCAGGTCTCCTCACACTGCTGGTGTGTTCCATTTTTTGTCATAGGGTGCTGGCAGATTACGGGACTCCCATTGCTGCTGCCAGGCCCGTAATCTGCCATGGGCCCCAGTACCGCCTCCTCATGCTGCTGCCAGGTCCAGAGTCTCTCATGGGTCCCTGTACGGCCTCCCATTGCTGCTGTCTCCATCGCCACATTCTGCCATGTGCCACTTTCAGGTCTCCTCACACTGCTGGTGTGTTCCATTTTGTCATAGGGTGCTGGCAGATTACGGGCCTCCCATTGATGCTGCTAGGCCCGTAATCTGCCATGGGCCCCCGTACCGCCTCCTCATGCTGCTGCCAGGTCCAGAGTGTCTCATGGGTCCCTGTACGGCCTCCCATTGCTGCTGTCTCCATCGCCACACTCTGCCATGTGCCACTTTCAGGTCTCCTCACACTGCTGGTGTGTTCCATTTTGTCATAGGGTGCTGGCAGATTACGGGCCTCCCATTGCTGCTGCCAGGCCCGTAATCTGCCATGGGCCCCCGTACCGCCTCCTCATGCTGCTGCCAGGTCCAGAGTCTCTCATGGGTCCCTGTACGGCCTCCCATTGCTGCTGTCTCCATCGCCACACTCTGCCATGTGCCACTTTCAGGTCTCCTCACACTGCTGGTGTGTTCCATTTTGTCATAGGGTGCTGGCAGATTACAGGCCTCCCATTTCTGCTGCCAGGCCTGTAATCTGCCATGGGCCCCTGTACCGCCTCTTCATGCTGCTGCCAGGTCCAGAGTGTCTCATGGGTCCCTGTAAGGCCTCCCATTGCTGCTGTCTCCATCGCCACACTCTGCCATGTGCCACTTTCAGGTCTCCTCACACTGCTGGTGTGTTCCATTTTGTCATAGGTTGCTGGCAGATTACGGGCCTCCCATTTCTGCTGCCAGGCCTGTAATCTGCCATGGGCCCCAGTACCGCCTCCTCATGCTGCTGCCAGGTCCAGAGTCTCTCATGGGTCCCTGTACGGCCTCCCATTGCTGCTGTCTCCATCGCCACACTCTGCCATGTGCCACTTTCAGGTCTCCTCACACTGCTGGTGTGTTCCATTTTGTCATAGGGTGCTGGCAGATTACGGGCCTCCCATTGATGCTGCTAGGCCTGTAATCTGCCATGGGCCCCCGTACCGCCTCCTCATGCTGCTGCCAGGTCCAGAGTGTCTCATGGGTCCCTGTACGGCCTCCCATTGCTGCTGTCTCCATCGCCACACTCTGCCATGTGCCACTTTCAGGTCTCCTCACACTGCTGGTGTGTTCCATTTTTTGTCATAGGGTGCTGGCAGATTACGGGCCTCCCATTGCTGCTGCCAGGCCCGTAATCTGCCATGGGCCCCCGTACCGCCTCCTCATGCTGCTGCCAGGTCCAGAGTCTCTCATGGGTCCCTGTACGGCCTCCCATTGCTGCTGTCTCCATCGCCACACTCTGCCATGTGCCATTTTCAGGTCTCCTCACACTGCTGGTGTGTTCCATTTTGTCATAGGGTGCTGGCAGATTACGGGCCTCCCATTGCTGCTGCCAGGCCCGTAATCTGCCATGGGCCCCCGTACAGCCTCCTCATGCTGCTGCCAGGTCCAGAGTCTCTCATGGGTCCCTGTACGGCCTCCCATTGCTGCTGTCTCCATCGCCACACTCTGCCATGTGCCACGTTCAGGTCTCCTCACACTGCTGGTGTGTTCCATTTTGTCATAGGGTGCTGGCAGATTACGGGCCTCCCATTGCTGCTGCCAGGCCCGTAATCTGCCATGGGCCCCTGTACCGCCTCCTCATGCTGCTGCCAGGTCCACAGTGTCTCATGGGTCCCTGTACGGCCTCCCATTGCTGCTGTCTCCATCGCCACACTCTGCCATGTGCCACTTTCAGGTCTCCTCACACTGCTGGTGTGTTCCATTTTGTCATAGGCTGCTGGCAGATTACGGGCCTCCCATTTCTGCTGCCAGGCCAGTAATCTGCCATGGGCCCCTGTGCCGCCTCTTCATGCTGCTGCCAGGTCCAGAGTGTCTCATGGGTCCCTGTACGGCCTCCCATTGCTGCTGTCTCCATCGCCACACTCTGCCATGTGCCACTTTCAGGTCTCCTCACACTGCTGGTGTGTTCCATTTTGTCATAGGGTGCTGGCAGATTACGGGCCTCCCATTGCTGCTGCCAGGCCCGTAATCTGCCATGGGCCCCAGTACCGCCTCCTCATGCTGCTGCCAGGTCCAGAGTCTCTCATGGGTCCCTGTACGGCCTCCCATTGCTGCTGTCTCCATCGTCACACTCTGCCATGTGCCACTTTCAGGTCTCCTCACACTGCTGGTGTGTTCCATTTTGTCATAGGGTGCTGGCAGATTACGGGCCTCCCATTGCTGCTGCCAGGCCCGTAATCTGCCATGGGCCCCCGTACCGCCTCCTCATGCTGCTGCAAGGTCCAGAGTGTCTCATGGGTCCCTGTACGGCCTCCCATTGCTGCTGTCTCCATCGCCACACTCTGCCATGTGCCACGTTCAGGTCTCCTCACACTGCTGGTGTGTTCCATTTTTTGTCATAGGGTGCTGGCAGATTACGGGACTCCCATTGCTGCTGCCAGGCCCGTAATCTGCCATGGGCCCCAGTACCGCCTCCTCATGCTGCTGCCAGGTCCAGAGTCTCTCATGGGTCCCTGTACGGCCTCCCATTGCTGCTGTCTCCATCGCCACACTCTGCCATGTGCCACTTTCAGGTCTCCTCACACTGCTGGTGTGTTCCATTTTGTCATAGGGTGCTGGCAGATTACGGGCCTCCCATTGATGCTGCTAGGCCCGTAATCTGCCATGGGCCCCCGTACCGCCTCCTCATGCTGCTGCCAGGTCCAGAGTGTCTCATGGGTCCCTGTACGGCCTCCCATTGCTGCTGTCTCCATTGCCACACTCTGGCATGTGCCACGTTCAGGTCTCCTCACACTGCTGGTGTGTTTCATTTTGTCATCGGGTGCTGGCAGATTACGGGCCTCCCATTGCTGCTGCCAGGCCCGTAATCTGCCAATGGGCCCCCGTACCGCCTCCTCATGCTGCTGCCAGGTCCAGAGTGTCTCATGGGTCCCTGTAAGGCCTCCCATTGCTGCTGTCTCCATCACCACACTCTGCCATGTGCCACTTTCAGGTCTCCTCACACTGCTGGTGTGTTCCATTTTTTGTCATAGGGTGCTGGCAGATTACGGGCCTCCCATTGCTGCTGCCAGGCCTGTAATCTGCCATGGGCCCCTGTACCGCCTCTTCATGTTGCTGCCAGGTCCAGAGTGTCTCATGGGTCCCTGTACGGCCTCTCATTGCTGCTGTCTCCATCGCCACACTCTGCCATGTGCCACTTCCAGGTCTCCTCACACTGCTGGTGTGTTCCACTTTGTCATAGGGTGCTGGCAGATTACGGGCCTCCCATTGCTGCTGCCAGGCCCGTAATCTGCCATGGGCCCCAGTACCGCCTCCTCATGCTGCTGCCAGGTCCAGAGTCTCTCATGGGTCCCTGTACGGCCTCCCATTGCTGCTGTCTCCATCGCCACACTCTGCCATGTGCCACTTTCAGGTCTCCTCACACTGCTGGTGTGTTCCATTTTGTCATAGGGTGCTGGCAGATTACGGGCCTCCCATTGCTGCTGCCAGGCCCGTAATCTGCCATGGGCCCCCGTACCGCCTCCTCATGCTGCTGCCAGGTCCAGAGTCTCTCAAGGGTCCCTGTACGGCCTCCCATTGCTGCTGTCTCCATCGCCACACTCTGCCATGTGCCACTTTCAGGTCTCCTCACACTGCTGGTGTGTTCCATTTTTTGTCTTAGGGTGCTGGCAGATTACGGGCCTCCCATTGCTGCTGCCAGGCCTGTAATCTGCCATGGGCCCCTGTAGCGCCTCTTCATGCTGCTGCCAGGTCCAGAGTGTCTCATGGGTCCCTGTAAGGCCTCCCATTGCTGCTGTCTCCATCGCCACACTCTGCCATGTGCCACTTTCAGGTCTCCTCACACTGCTGGTGTGTTCCATTTTTTGTCATAGGGTGCTGGCAGATTACGGGCCTCCCATTGCTGCTGCCAGGCCCGTAATCTGCCATGGGCCCCAGTACCGCCTCCTCATGCTGCTGCCAGGTCCAGAGTCTCTCATGGGTCCCTGTACGGCCTCCCATTGCTGCTGTCTCCATCGCCACACTCTGCCATGTGCCACTTTCAGGTCTCCTCACACTGCTGGTGTGTTCCATTTTGTCATAGGGTGCTGGCAGATTACGGGCCTCCCATTGATGCTGCTAGGCCCGTAATCTGCCATGGGCCCCCGTACCGCCTCCTCATGCTGCTGCCAGGTCCAGAGTGTCTCATGGGTCCCTGTACGGCCTCCCATTGCTGCTGTCTCCATCGCCACACTCTGCCATGTGCCACTTTCAGGTCTCCTCACACTGCTGGTGTGTTCCATTTTGTCATAGGGTGCTGGCAGATTACGGGCCTCCCATTGCTGCTGCCAGGCCCGTAATCTGCCATGGGCCCCCGTACCGCCTCCTCATGCTGCTGCCAGGTCCAGAGTCTCTCATGGGTTCCTGTAAGGCCTCCCATTGCTGCTGTCTCCATCGCCACACTCTGCCATGTGCCACTTTCAGGTCTCCTCACACTGCTGGTGTGTTCCATTTTGTCATAGGGTGCTGGCAGATTACGGGACTCCCATTGCTGCTGCCAGGCCCGTAATCTGCCATGGGCCCCCGTACCGCCTCCTCAAGCTGCTGCCTGGTCCAGAGTCTCTCATGGGTCCCTGTACGGCCTCCCATTGCTGCTGTCTCCATCGCCACACTCTGCCATGTGCCACTTTCAGGTCTCCTCACACTGCTGGTGTGTTCCATTTTGTCATAGGGTGCTGGCAGATTACGGGCCTCCCATTGCTGCTGCCAGGCCCGTAATCTGCCATGGGCCCCCGTACCGCCTCCTCATGCTGCTGCCAGGTCCAGAGTCTCTCATGGGTCCCTGTACGGCCTCCCATTGCTGCTGTCTCCATCGCCACACTCTGCCATGTGCCACTTTCAGGTCTCCTCACACTGCTGGTGTGTTCCATTTTGTCATAGGGTGCTGGCAGATTACGGGCTTCCCATTTCTGCTGCCAGGCCCGTAATCTGCCATGGGCCCCTGTGCCGCCTCTTCATGCTGCTGCCAGGTCCAGAGTGTCTCATGGGTCCCTGTACGGCCTCCCATTGCTGCTGTCTCCATCGCCACACTCTGCCATGTGCCACTTTCAGGTCTCCTCACACTGCTGGTGTGTTCCATTTTGTCATAGGGTGCTGGCAGATTACGGGCCTCCCATTGCTGCTGCCAGGCCCGTAATCTGCCATGGGCCCCCGTACCGCCTCCTCATGCTGCTGCCAGGTCTTGAGTGTCTCATGGGTCCCTGTACGGCCTCCCATTGCTGCTGTCTCCATCGCCACACTCTGCCATGTGCCACTTTCAGGTCTCCTCACACTGCTGGTGTGTTCCATTTTTTGTCATAGGGTGCTGGCAGATTACGGGCCTCCCATTGCTGCTGCCAGGCCCGTAATCTGCCATGGGCCCCTGTACCACCTCTTCATGCTGCTGCCAGGTCCAGAGTGTGTCATGGGTCCCTGTACGGCCTCCCATTGCTGCTGTCTCCATCGCCACACTCTGCCATGTGCCACTTTCAGGTCTCCTCACACTGCTGGTGTGTTCCATTTTTTGTCATAGGGTGCTGGCAGATTACGGGACTCCCATTGCTGCTGCCAGGCCCGTAATCTGCCATGGGCCCCAGTACCGCCTCCTCATGCTGCTGCCAGGTCCAGAGTCTCTCATGGGTCCCTGTACGGCCTCCCATTGCTGCTGTCTCCATCGCCACACTCTGCCATGTGCCACTTTCAGGTCTCCTCACACTGCTGGTGTGTTCCATTTTTTGTCATAGGGTGCTGGCAGATAACGGGCCTCCCATTGCTGCTGCCAGGCCCGTAATCTGCCATGGGCCCCTGTACCACCTCTTCATGCTGCTGCCAGGTCCAGAGTGTGTCATGGGTCCCTGTACGGCCTCCCATTGCTGCTGTCTCCATCGCCACACTCTGCCATGTGCCACTTTCAGGTCTCCTCACACTGCTGGTGTGTTCCATTTTTTGTCATAGGGTGCTGGCAGATTACGGGCCTCCCATTGCTGCTGCCAGGCCCGTAATCTGCCATGGGCCCCTGTACCGCCTCCTCATGCTGCTGCCAGGTCCACAGTGTCTCATGGGTCCCTGTACGGCCTCCCATTGCTGCTGTCTCCATCGCCACACTCTACCATGTGCCACTTTCAGGTCTCCTCACACTGCTGGTGTGTTCCATTTTGTCATAGGGTGCTGGCAGATTACGGGCCTCCCATTGCTGCTGCCAGGCCCGTAATCTGCCATGGGCCCCTGTGCCGCCTCCTCATGCTGCTGCCAGGTCCAGAGTCTCTCATGGGTCCCTGTACGGCCTCCCATTGCTGCTGTCTCCATCGCCACATTCTGCCATGTGCCACTTTCAGGTCTCCTCACACTGCTGGTGTGTTCCATTTTGTCATAGGGTGCTGGCAGATTACGGGCCTCCCATTGATGCTGCTAGGCCCGTAATCTGCCATGGGCCCCCGTACCGCCTCCTCATGCTGCTGCCAGGTCCAGAGTGTCTCATGGGTCCCTGTACGGCCTCCCATTGCTGCTGTCTCCATCGCCACACTCTGCCATGTGCCACTTTCAGGTCTCCTCACACTGCTGGTGTGTTCCATTTTGTCATAGGGTGCTGGCAGATTACGGGCCTCCCATTGCTGCTGCCAGGCCCGTAATCTGCCATGGGCCCCCGTACCGCCTCCTCATGCTGCTGCCAGGTCCAGAGTCTCTCATGGGTCCCTGTACGGCCTCCCATTGCTGCTGTCTCCATCGCCACACTCTGCCATGTGCCACTTTCAGGTCTCCTCACACTGCTGGTGTGTTCCATTTTGTCATAGGGTGCTGGCAGATTACAGGCCTCCCATTTCTGCTGCCAGGCCTGTAATCTGCCATGGGCCCCTGTACTGCCTCTTCATGCTGCTGCCAGGTCCAGAGTGTCTCATGGGTCCCTGTAAGGCCTCCCATTGCTGCTGTCTCCATCGCCACACTCTGCCATGTGCCACTTTCAGGTCTCCTCACACTGCTGGTGTGTTCCATTTTGTCATAGGGTGCTGGCAGATTACGGGCCTCCCATTTCTGCTGCCAGGCCTGTAATCTGCCATGGGCCCCAGTACCGCCTCCTCATGCTGCTGCCAGGTCCAGAGTCTCTCATGGGTCCCTGTACGGCCTCCCATTGCTGCTGTCTCCATCGCCACACTCTGCCATGTGCCACTTTCAGGTCTCCTCACACTGCTGGTGTGTTCCATTTTGTCATAGGGTGCTGGCAGATTACGGGCCTCCCATTGATGCTGCTAGGCCTGTAATCTGCCATGGGCCCCCGTACCGCCTCCTCATGCTGCTGCCAGGTCCAGAGTGTCTCATGGGTCCCTGTACGGCCTCCCATTGCTGCTGTCTCCATCGCCACACTCTGCCATGTGCCACTTTCAGGTCTCCTCACACTGCTGGTGTGTTCCATTTTTTGTCATAGGGTGCTGGCAGATTACGGGCCTCCCATTGCTGCTGCCAGGCCCGTAATCTGCCATGGGCCCCCGTACCGCCTCCTCATGCTGCTGCCAGGTCCAGAGTCTCTCATGGGTCCCTGTACGGCCTCCCATTGCTGCTGTCTCCATCGCCACACTCTGCCATGTGCCACTTTCAGGTCTCCTCACACTGCTGGTGTGTTCCATTTTGTCATAGGGTGCTGGCAGATTACAGGCCTCCCATTGCTGCTGCCAGGCCCGTAATCTGCCATGGGCCCCCGTACCGCCTCCTCATGCTGCTGCAAGGTCCAGAGTGTCTCATGGGTCCCTGTACGGCCTCCCATTGCTGCTGTCTCCATCGCCACACTCTGCCATGTGCCACGTTCAGGTCTCCTCACACTGCTGGTGTGTTCCATTTTTTGTCATAGGGTGCTGGCAGATTACGGGACTCCCATTGCTGCTGCCAGGCCGTAATCTGCCATGGGCCCCAGTACCGCCTCCTCATGCTGCTGCCAGGTCCAGAGTCTCTCATGGGTCCCTGTACGGCCTCCCATTGCTGCTGTCTCCATCGCCACACTCTGCCATGTGCCACTTTCAGGTCTCCTCACACTGCTGGTGTGTTCCATTTTGTCATAGGGTGCTGGCAGATTACAGGCCTCCCATTTCTGCTGCCAGGCCTGTAATCTGCCATGGGCCCCTGTACCGCCTCTTCATGCTGCTGCCAGGTCCAGAGTGTCTCATGGGTCCCTGTAAGGCCTCCCATTGCTGCTGTCTCCATCGCCACACTCTGCCATGTGCCACTTTCAGGTCTCCTCACACTGCTGGTGTGTTCCATTTTGTCATAGGGTGCTGGCAGATTACGGGCCTCCTATTTCTGCTGCCAGGCCTGTAATCTGCCATGGGCCCCAGTACCGCCTCCTCATGCTGCTGCCAGGTCCAGAGTCTCTCATGGGTCCCTGTACGGCCTCCCATTGCTGCTGTCTCCATCGCCACACTCTGCCATGTGCCACTTTCAGGTCTCCTCACACTGCTGGTGTGTTCCATTTTGTCATAGGGTGCTGGCAGATTACGGGCCTCCCATTGATGCTGCTAGGCCTGTAATCTGCCATGGGCCCCCGTACCGCCTCCTCATGCTGCTGCCAGGTCCAGAGTGTCTCATGGGTCCCTGTACGGCCTCCCATTGCTGCTGTCTCCATCGCCACACTCTGCCATGTGCCACTTTCAGGTCTCCTCACACTGCTGGTGTGTTCCATTTTTTGTCATAGGGTGCTGGCAGATTACGGGCCTCCCATTGCTGCTGCCAGGCCCGTAATCTGCCATGGGCCCCCGTACCGCCTCCTCATGCTGCTGCCAGGTCCAGAGTCTCTCATGGGTCCCTGTACGGCCTCCCATTGCTGCTGTCTCCATCGCCACACTCTGCCATGTGCCATTTTCAGGTCTCCTCACACTGCTGGTGTGTTCCATTTTGTCATAGGGTGCTGGCAGATTACGGGCCTCCCATTGCTGCTGCCAGGCCCGTAATCTGCCATGGGCCCCCGTACAGCCTCCTCATGCTGCTGCCAGGTCCAGAGTCTCTCATGGGTCCCTGTACGGCCTCCCATTGCTGCTGTCTCCATCGCCACACTCTGCCATGTGCCACGTTCAGGTCTCTTCACACTGCTGGTGTGTTCCATTTTGTCATAGGGTGCTGGCAGATTACGGGCCTCCCATTGCTGCTGCCAGGCCCGTAATCTGCCATGGGCCCCTGTACCGCCTCCTCATGCTGCTGCCAGGTCCACAGTGTCTCATGGGTCCCTGTACGGCCTCCCATTGCTGCTGTCTCCATCGCCACACTCTGCCATGTGCCACTTTCAGGTCTCCTCACACTGCTGGTGTGTTCCATTTTGTCATAGGCTGCTGGCAGATTACGGGCCTCCCATTTCTGCTGCCAGGCGAGTAATCTGCCATGGGCCCCTGTGCCGCCTCTTCATGCTGCTGCCAGGTCCAGAGTGTCTCATGGGTCCCTGTACGGCCTCCCATTGCTGCTGTCTCCATCGCCACACTCTGCCATGTGCCACTTTCAGGTCTCCTCACACTGCTGGTGTGTTCCATTTTGTCATAGGGTGCTGGCAGATTACGGGCCTCCCATTGCTGCTGCCAGGCCCGTAATCTGCCATGGGCCCCAGTACCGCCTCCTCATGCTGCTGCCAGGTCCAGAGTCTCTCATGGGTCCCTGTACGGCCTCCCATTGCTGCTGTCTCCATCGTCACACTCTGCCATGTGCCACTTTCAGGTCTCCTCACACTGCTGGTGTGTTCCATTTTGTCATAGGGTGCTGGCAGATTACGGGCCTCCCATTGCTGCTGCCAGGCCCGTAATCTGCCATGGGCCCCCGTACCGCCTCCTCATGCTGCTGCAAGGTCCAGAGTGTCTCATGGGTCCCTGTACGGCCTCCCATTGCTGCTGTCTCCATCGCCACACTCTGCCATGTGCCACGTTCAGGTCTCCTCACACTGCTGGTGTGTTCCATTTTTTGTCATAGGGTGCTGGAAGATTACGGGACTCCCATTGCTGCTGCCAGGCCCGTAATCTGCCATGGGCCCCAGTACCGCCTCCTCATGCTGCTGCCAGGTCCAGAGTCTCTCATGGGTCCCTGTACGGCCTCCCATTGCTGCTGTCTCCATCGCCACACTCTGCCATGTGCCACTTTCAGGTCTCCTCACACTGCTGGTGTGTTCCATTTTGTCATAGGGTGCTGGCAGATTACGGGCCTCCCATTGATGCTGCTAGGCCCGTAATCTGCCATGGGCCCCCGTACCGCCTCCTCATGCTGCTGCCAGGTCCAGAGTGTCTCATGGGTCCCTGTACGGCCTCCCATTGCTGCTGTCTCCATTGCCACACTCTGGCATGTGCCACGTTCAGGTCTCCTCACACTGCTGGTGTGTTTCATTTTGTCATCGGGTGCTGGCAGATTACGGGCCTCCCATTGCTGCTGCAAGGCCCGTAATCTGCCAATGGGCCCCCGTACCGCCTCCTCATGCTGCTGCCAGGTCCAGAGTGTCTCATGGGTCCCTGTAAGGCCTCCCATTGCTGCTGTCTCCATCACCACACTCTGCCATGTGCCACTTTCAGGTCTCCTCACACTGCTGGTGTGTTCCATTTTTTGTCATAGGGTGCTGGCAGATTACGGGCCTCCCATTGCTGCTGCCAGGCCTGTAATCTGCCATGGGCCCCTGTACCGCCTCTTCATGCTGCTGCCAGGTCCAGAGTGTCTCATGGGTCCCTGTACGGCCTCTCATTGCTGCTGTCTCCATCGCCACACTCTGCCATGTGCCACTTCCAGGTCTCCTCACACTGCTGGTGTGTTCCACTTTGTCATAGGGTGCTGGCAGATTACGGGCCTCCCATTGCTGCTGCCAGGCCCGTAATCTGCCATGGGCCCCAGTACCGCCTCCTCATGCTGCTGCCAGGTCCAGAGTCTCTCATGGGTCCCTGTACGGCCTCCCATTGCTGCTGTCTCCATCGCCACACTCTGCCATGTGCCACTTTCAGGTCTCCTCACACTGCTGGTGTGTTCCATTTTGTCATAGGGTGCTGGCAGATTACGGGCCTCCCATTGCTGCTGCCAGGCCCGTAATCTGCCATGGGCCCCCGTACCGCCTCCTCATGCTGCTGCCAGGTCCAGAGTCTCTCAAGGGTCCCTGTACGGCCTCCCATTGCTGCTGTCTCCATCGCCACACTCTGCCATGTGCCACTTTCAGGTCTCCTCACACTGCTGGTGTGTTCCATTTTTTGTCTTAGGGTGCTGGCAGATTACGGGCCTCCCATTGCTGCTGCCAGGCCTGTAATCTGCCATGGGCCCCTGTAGCGCCTCTTCATGCTGCTGCCAGGTCCAGAGTGTCTCATGGGTCCCTGTAAGGCCTCCCATTGCTGCTGTCTCCATCGCCACACTCTGCCATGTGCCACTTTCAGGTCTCCTCACACTGCTGGTGTGTTCCATTTTTTGTCATAGGGTGCTGGCAGATTACGGGCCTCCCATTGCTGCTGCCAGGCCCGTAATCTGCCATGGGCCCCAGTACCGCCTCCTCATGCTGCTGCCAGGTCCAGAGTCTCTCATGGGTCCCTGTACGGCCTCCCATTGCTGCTGTCTCCATCGCCACACTCTGCCATGTGCCACTTTCAGGTCTCCTCACACTGCTGGTGTGTTCCATTTTGTCATAGGGTGCTGGCAGATTACGGGCCTCCCATTGATGCTGCTAGGCCCGTAATCTGCCATGGGCCCCCGTACCGCCTCCTCATGCTGCTGCCAGGTCCAGAGTGTCTCATGGGTCCCTGTACGGCCTCCCATTGCTGCTGTCTCCATCGCCACACTCTGCCATGTGCCACTTTCAGGTCTCCTCACACTGCTGGTGTGTTCCATTTTGTCATAGGGTGCTGGCAGATTACGGGCCTCCCATTGCTGCTGCCAGGCCCGTAATCTGCCATGGGCCCCCGTACCGCCTCCTCATGCTGCTGCCAGGTCCAGAGTCTCTCATGGGTTCCTGTAAGGCCTCCCATTGCTGCTGTCTCCATCGCCACACTCTGCCATGTGCCACTTTCAGGTCTCCTCACACTGCTGGTGTGTTCCATTTTGTCATAGGGTGCTGGCAGATTACGGGACTCCCATTGCTGCTGCCAGGCCCGTAATCTGCCATGGGCCCCCGTACCGCCTCCTCAAGCTGCTGCCTGGTCCAGAGTCTCTCATGGGTCCCTGTACGGCCTCCCATTGCTGCTGTCTCCATCGCCACACTCTGCCATGTGCCACTTTCAGGTCTCCTCACACTGCTGGTGTGTTCCATTTTGTCATAGGGTGCTGGCAGATTACGGGCCTCCCATTGCTGCTGCCAGGCCCGTAATCTGCCATGGGCCCCCGTACCGCCTCCTCATGCTGCTGCCAGGTCCAGAGTCTCTCATGGGTCCCTGTACGGCCTCCCATTGCTGCTGTCTCCATCGCCACACTCTGCCATGTGCCACTTTCAGGTCTCCTCACACTGCTGGTGTGTTCCATTTTGTCATAGGGTGCTGGCAGATTACGGGCTTCCCATTTCTGCTGCCAGGCCCGTAATCTGCCATGGGCCCCTGTGCCGCCTCTTCATGCTGCTGCCAGGTCCAGAGTGTCTCATGGGTCCCTGTACGGCCTCCCATTGCTGCTGTCTCCATCGCCACACTCTGCCATGTGCCACTTTCAGGTCTCCTCACACTGCTGGTGTGTTCCATTTTGTCATAGGGTGCTGGCAGATTACGGGCCTCCCATTGCTGCTGCCAGGCCCGTAATCTGCCATGGGCCCCCGTACCGCCTCCTCATGCTGCTGCCAGGTCCAGAGTGTCTCATGGGTCCCTGTACGGCCTCCCATTGCTGCTGTCTCCATCGCCACACTCTGCCATGTGCCACTTTCAGGTCTCCTCACACTGCTGGTGTGTTCCATTTTTTGTCATAGGGTGCTGGCAGATTACGGGCCTCCCATTGCTGCTGCCAGGCCCGTAATCTGCCATGGGCCCCTGTACCACCTCTTCATGCTGCTGCCAGGTCCAGAGTGTGTCATGGGTCCCTGTACGGCCTCCCATTGCTGCTGTCTCCATCGCCACACTCTGCCATGTGCCACTTTCAGGTCTCCTCACACTGCTGGTGTGTTTCATTTTGTCATAGGGTGCTGGCAGATTACGGGCCTCCCATTGCTGCTGCCAGGCCCGTAATCTGCCATGGGCCCCCGTACCGCCTCCTCATGCTGCTGCCAGGTCCAGAGTCTCTCATGGGTCCCTGTACGGCCTCCCATTGCTGCTGTCTCCATCGCCACACTCTGCCATGTGCCACTTTCAGGTCTCCTCACACTGCTGGTGTGTTCCATTTTTTGTCATAGGGTGCTGGCAGATAACGGGCCTCCCATTGCTGCTGCCAGGCCCGTAATCTGCCATGGGCCCCTGTACCACCTCTTCATGCTGCTGCCAGGTCCAGAGTGTGTCATGGGTCCCTGTACGGCCTCCCATTGCTGCTGTCTCCATCGCCACACTCTGCCATGTGCCACTTTCAGGTCTCCTCACACTGCTGGTGTGTTCCATTTTTTGTCATAGGGTGCTGGCAGATTACGGGCCTCCCATTGCTGCTGCCAGGCCCGTAATCTGCCATGGGCCCCAGTACCGCCTCCTCATGCTGCTGCCAGGTCCAGAGTCTCTCATGGGTCCCTGTACGGCCTCCCATTGCTGCTGTCTCCATCGCCACACTCTGCCATGTGCCACTTTCAGGTCTCCTCACACTGCTGGTGTGTTCCATTTTGTCATAGGGTGCTTGCAGATTACGGGCCTCCCATTGCTGCTGCCAGGCCCGTAATCTGCCATGGGCCCCCGTACCGCCTCCTCATGCTGCTGCCAGGTCCAGAGTGTGTTATGGGTCCCTGTACGGCCTCCCATTGCTGCTGTCTCCATCGCCACACTCTGCCATGTGCCACTTTCAGGTCTCCTCACACTGCTGGTGTGTTCCATTTTGTCATAGGGTGCTGGCAGATTACGGGACTCCCATTGCTGCTGCCAGGCCTGTAATCTGCCATGGGCCCCTGTACCGCCTTTTCATGCTGCTGCCAGGTCCAGAGTCTCTCATGGGTCCCTGTACGGCCTCCCATTGCTGCTGTCTCCATCGCCACACTCTGCCATGTGCCACTTTCAGGTCTCCTCACACTGCTGGTGTGTTCCATTTTGTCATAGGGTGCTGGCAGATTACGGGCCTCCCATTGCTGCTGCCAGGCCCGTAATCTGCCATGGGCCCCCGTACCGCCTCCTCATGCTGCTGCCACGTCCAGAGTCTCTCATGGGTCCCTGTACGGCCTCCCATTGCTGCAGTCTCCATCGCCACACTCTGCCATGTGCCACTTTCAGGTCTCCTCACACTGCTGGTGTGTTCCATTTTGTCATAGGGTGCTGGCAGATTACGGGCCTCCCATTGCTGCTGCCAGGCCCGTAATCTGCCATGGGCCCCTGTACCGCCACCTCATGCTGCTGCCAGGTCCACAGTGTCTCATGGGTCCCTGTACGGCCTCCCATTGCTGCTGTCTCCATTGCCACACTCTGCCATGTGCCACTTTCAGGTCTCCTCACACTGCTGGTGTGTTCCATTTTGTCATAGGGTGCTGGCAGATTACAGGCCTCCCATTTCTGCTGCCAGGCCTGTAATCTGCCATGGGCCCCAGTACCGCCTCTTCATGCTGCTGCCAGGTCCAGAGTGTCTCATGGGTCCCTGTACGGCCTCCCATTGCTGCTGTCTCCATCGCCACACTCTGCCATGTGCCACTTTCAGGTCTCCTCACACTGCTGGTGTGTTCCATTTTGTCATAGGGTGCTGGCAGATTACGGGCCTCCCATTGCTGCTGCCAGGCCCGTAATCTGCCTTTGGCCCCTGTACCGCCTCCTCATGCTGCTGCCAGGTCCAGAGTGTCTCATGGGTCCATGTACGGCCTCCCATTGCTGCTGTCTCCATCGCCACACTCTGGCATGTGCCACGTTCAGGTCTCCTCACACTGCTGGTGTGTTTCATTTTGTCATCGGGTGCTGGCAGATTACGGGCCTCCCATTGCTGCTGCCAGGCCCGTAATCTGCCATGGGCCCCCGTACCGCCTCCTCATGCTGCTGCCAAGTCCAGAGTGTCTCATGGGTCCCTGTAAGGCCTCCCATTGCTGCTGTCTCCATCGCCACACTCTGCCATGTGCCACTTTCAGGTCTCCTCACACTGCTGGTGTGTTCCATTTCTTGTCATAGGGTGCTGGCAGATTACGGGCCTCCCATTGCTGCTGCCAGGCCTGTAATCTGCCATGGGCCCCTATACCGCCTCTTCATGCTGCTGCCAGGTCCAGAGTGTCTCATGGGTCCCTGTACGGCCTCCCATTGCTGCTCTCTCCATCGCCACACTCTGCCATGTGCCACTTTCAGGTCTCCTCACACTGCTGGTGTGTTCCATTTTGTCATAGGGTGCTGGCAGATTACGGGCCTCCCATTGCTGCTGCCAGGCCCGTAATCTGCCATGGGCACCAGTACCGCCTCCTCATGCTGCTGCCAGGTCCAGAGTCTCTCATGGGTCCCTGTACGGCCTCCCATTGCTGCTGTCTCCATCGCCACACTCTGCCATGTGCCACTTTCAGGTCTCCTCACACTGCTGGTGTGTTCCATTTTTTGTCATAGGGTGCTGGCAGATTACGGGCCTCCCATTGCTGCTGCCAGGCCCGTAATCTGCCATGGGCCCCAGTACCGCCTCCTCATGCTGCTGCCAGGTCCAGAGTCTCTCATGGGTCCCTGTACGGCCTCCCATTGCTGCTGTCTCCATCGCCACACTCTGCCATGTGCCACGTTCAGGTCTCCTCACACTGCTGGTGTGTTCCATTTTGTCATAGGGTGCTGGCAAATTACGGGCCTCCCATTGATGCTGCTAGGCCCGTAATCTGCCATGGGCCCCCGTACCGCCTCCTCATGCTGCTGCCAGGTCCAGAGTGTCTCATGGGTCCCTGTACGGCCTCCCATTGCTGCTCTCTCCATCGCCACACTCTGCCATGTGCCACTTTCAGGTCTCCTCACACTGCTGGTGTGTTCCATTTTTTGTCATAGGGTGCTGGCAGATTACGGGCCTCCCATTGCTGCTGCCAGGCCCGTAATCTGCCATGGGCCCCCGTACCGCCTCCTCATGCTGCTGCCAGGTCCATAGTCTCTCATGGGTCCCTGTACGGCCTCCCATTGCTGCTGTCTCCATCGCCACACTCTGGCATGTGCCACGTTCAGGTCTCCTCACACTGCTGGTGTGTTTCATTTTGTCATCGGGTGCTGGCAGATTACGGGCCTCCCATTGCTGCTGCCAGGCCCGTAATCTGCCATGGGCCCCCGTACCGCCTCCTCATGCTGCTGCCAAGTCCAGAGTGTCTCATGGGTCCCTGTAAGGCCTCCCATTGCTGCTGTCTCCATCACCACACTCTGCCATGTGCGACTTTCAGGTCTCCTCACACTGCTGGTGTGTTCCATTTTTTGTCATAGGGTGCTGGCAGATTACGGGCCTCCCATTGCTGCTGCCAGGCCTGTAATCTGCCATGGGCCCCCGTACCGCCTCTTCATGCTGCTGCCAGGTCCAGAGTGTCTCATGGGTCCCTGTACGGCCTCCCATTGCTGCACTCTCCATCGCCACACTCTGCCATGTGCCACTTTCAGGTCTCCTCACACTGCTGGTGTGTTCCATTTTGTCATAGGGTGCTGGCAGATTACGGGCCTCCCATTGCTGCTGCCAGGCCCGTAATCTGCCATGGGCCCCAGTACCGCCTCCTCATGCTGCTGCCAGGTCCAGAGTCTCTCATGGGTCCCTGTACGGCCTCCCATTGCTGCTGTCTCCATCGCCACACTCTGCCATGTGCCACTTTCAGGTCTCCTCACACTGCTGGTGTGTTCCATTTTGTCATAGGGTGCTGGCAGATTACGGGCCTCCCATTGCTGCTGCCAGGCCCGTAATCTGCCATGGGCCCCCGTACCGCCTCCTCATGCTGCTGCCAGGTCCAGAGTCTCTCATGGGTCCCTGTACGGCCTCCCATTGCTGCTGTCTCCATCGCCACACTCTGCCATGTGCCACTTTCAGGTCTCCTCACACTGCTGGTGTGTTCCATTTTGTCATAGGGTGCTGGCAGATTACGGGCCTCCCATTGCTGCTGCCAGGCCCGTAATCTGCCATGGGCCCCCGTACCGCCTCCTCATGCTGCTGCCAGGTCCAGAGTCTCTCATGGGTCCCTGTACGGCCTCCCATTGCTGCTGTCTCCATCGCCACACTCTGCCATGTGCCACTTTCAGGTCTCCTCACACTGCTGGTGTGTTCCATTTTTTGTCATAGGGTGCTGGCAGATTACGGGCCTCCCATTGCTGCTGCCAGGCCTGTAATCTGCCATGGGCCCCTGTACCGCCTCTTCATGCTGCTGCCAGGTCCAGAGTGTCTCATGGGTCCCTGTACGGCCTCCCATTGCTGCTGTCTCCATCGCCACACTCTGCCATGTGCCACTTTCAGGTCTCCTCACACTGCTGGTGTGTTCCATTTTTTGTCATAGGGTGCTGGCAGATTACGGGCCTCCCATTGCTGCTGCCAGGCCCGTAATCTGCCATGGGCCCCAGTACCGCCTCCTCATGCTGCTGCCAGGTCCAGAGTCTCTCATGGGTCCCTGTACGGCCTCCCATTGCTGCTGTCTCCATCGCCACACTCTGCCATGTGCCACTTTCAGGTCTCCTCACACTGCTGGTGTGTTCCATTTTGTCATAGGGTGCTGGCAGATTACGGGCCTCCCATTGATGCTGCTAGGCCCGTAATCTGCCATGGGCCCCCGTACCGCCTCCTCATGCTGCTGCCAGGTCCAGAGTGTCTCATGGGTCCCTGTACGGCCTCCCATTGCTGCTCTCTCCATCGCCACACTCTGCCATGTGCCACTTTCAGGTCTCCTCACACTGCTGGTGTGTTCCATTTTTTGTCATAGGGTGCTGGCAGATTACGGGCCTCCCATTGCTGCTGCCAGGCCCGTAATCTGCCATGGGCCCCCGTACCGCCTCCTCATGCTGCTGCCAGGTCCATAGTCTCTCATGGGTCCCTGTACGGCCTCCCATTGCTGCTGTCTCCATCGCCACACTCTGCCATGTGCCACTTTCAGGTCTCCTCACACTGCTGGTGGGTTCCATTTTGTCATAGGGTGCTGGCAGATTACGGGCCTCCCATTGCTGCTGCCAGGCCCGTAATCTGCCATGGGCCCCCGTACCGCCTCCTGATGCTGCTGCCAGGTCCAGAGTGTCTCATGGGTCCCTGTACGGCCTCCCATTGCTGCTGTCTCCATCGCCACACTCTGGCATGTGCCACTTTCAGGTCTCCTCACACTGCTGATGTGTTCCATTTTGTCATAGGGTGCTGGCAGATTACGGGACTCCCATTGCTGCTGCCAGGCCCGTAATCTGCCATGGGCCCCCGTACCGCCTCCTCATGCTGCTGCCAGGTCCACAGTGTCTCATGGGTCCCTGTACGGCCTCCCATTGCTGCTGTCTCCATCGCCACACTCTGCCATGTGCCACTTTCAGGTCTCCTCACACTGCTGGTGTGTTCCATTTTTTCATAGGGTGCTGGCAGATTACGGGCCTCCCATTGCTGCTGCCAGGCCCGTAATCTGCCATGGGCCCCCGTACCGACTCCTCATGCTGTGACGTTGCAACAAGGTGGAATTCAACCCTACATATGTTAGACCGCCTTTACGAACAGCGAAAGGCCATCACAGATTCCTGATGTTACAAGCGGATAAAGGTACTCCCCTGTGTAACTTAGATGTCAGCCATTGGCAGCTCATGCGTGACACCTGCCGCTTGCTCAGGCCCTTTGAGGAGGCCACGCTATTCGTGAGTCGGCAGGACTATGGGATGAACGACGTCATTCCTCTGTTGCACGTCCTGGAACAAATGCTGTTAACAATGGCTGGTCAGGGTGCGGTAGACGTGGCGCACAGATCTCAACGCCACATGACCCCTGTGGGGACAGGACAGGAAGTAGAGGAGGTGGTAGAGGAGGACATTGGTGCTCAGGAATTATTGAGTGAAATGGGTGGTTTTTCCACTCAGCGGGCAGGAGTGGAGGAGCAGGAGCATATGGTAGAGGAGGAGGAGGAGGAGACAGAGGACCCAGACGAACCGTGGCAGTATGCTGTGGAGATGGAGGCAGGGAGTCCCTCGCATTCCTTGGCACAAATGGCCCATAGCATGCTCGGTTGCTTGCGTAGCGACAGCCGAATAATAACCATCAGACAGAGGGATGACTTTTGGCTGTCCACCTTGTTGGACCCTCGCTACCGTTCAAAAATGGTGGCCTTTTTCACACCTGCTGAGAGGGAGGCCAAAATAACGTACTATAAAAACCACCTATGTAGTCAGTTGGTCTCTGCCTTTCTGCGCCAACGTCCATCCTCAGACACTGTGGGCCCTGTGCGCTCGCGTTCCGCTGCCATGGCAGCAGGGGAGGGGTGGGGTGGTAGGAGCAGTGGCAGCTCCACCAGCAGCGGCTGCCTCAGTCTGCAGTCGATGATGAGTAGCTTTCTTCACCAGCGCAGTGAGGAAACTACTAACCAGCCGCAGCAGCAGCAGCAGCATCAGGTGGACCTGGAGCAGGACCTCAAACAACAGGCTTGGGCCTACTTGGACAGCACCCTGCCAACCGAGGTAGACAATCCCCTTGACTACTGGGCAACGAAACTTGACCTTTGACCCCAACTAGCTGAATTTGCCCTTGAAAGGCTGTCATGCCCGGCCAGTAGCGTGGCATCGGAGCACGTGTTTAGTGCGGCAGGAGGTATTGTAACTCCGCGGAGGACACGACTGTCCACCCAAAGTGTGGAGAGACTCACGTTTGTGAAAATGAATCAGGCGTGGATTAGTCTGGATTTCAAACCACCAGTTCCTGACACAACTGACTAAATCCGCCATGAATCATGCCCCAAACATGTGCCACTTTCAGGTCTCCTCACACTGCTGGTGTGTTCCATTTTTTGTCATAGGGTGCTGGCAGATTACGGGCCTCCCATTGCTGCTGCCAGGCTCGTAATCTGCCATGGGCCTCCGTACCGCCTCCTCATGCTGCTGCCAGGTCCAGAGTCTCTCATGGGTCCCTGTACGGCCTCCCATTGCTGCTGTCTCCATCGCCACACTCTGCCATGTGCCACTTTCAGGTCTCCTCACACTGCTGGTGGGTTCCATTTTGTCATAGGGTGCTGGCAGATTACGGGCCTCCCATTGCTGCTGCCAGGCCCGTAATCTGCCATGGGCCCCTGTACCGCCTCCTAATGCTGCTGCCAGGTCCAGAGTGTGTCATGGGTCCCTGTACGGCCTCCCATTGCTGCTGTCTCCATCGCCACACTCTGCCATGTGCCACTTTCAGGTCTCCTCACACTGCTGGTGGGTTCCATTTTTGTCATAGGGTGCTGTATGGCCTCCCATTGCTGCTGCCTCCACCGCCACACTGTGGCTCCACACTCTGGTTTTGGCCCCGTGACTGCCCAAATGAGTGAAGTGTGCGGTGATTCTAAGATCGACGGCACTCATCTGCATGTCATACTGACTGACAGTATTATTTCTCTTCCCCAGCAGACTCCAAGGGCATTTAAATTAAAGGTACAGTGTTCTGCACTAATATGAAGGCTCTCTGAAGCCTAGAAACACCCTTTTATAAGTTATATTCGCAGCGAATATATTCGCATCGAATCGAATTTATTCCTCGAATTCGCCGAATCAAATTTTTGAATACTTCGCTCATCTCTAGCTATCACAACAGCAATCCCCCTTACTCATGACGTTAGGTTTGCAAGCCCGTTGCTTTAGCACCTGAGCCAGCTTGTGCTTGTTAAAGACGGAAGCCTTAGCATGGACTTGGGAGGCAGCCTACCTAACCTTAGCCACCTGCCACCTTGGCCATGTCAAATTCAGCATTTCTTGGGGCCCATCAGAAGAGAGCTCAAACATCTTTTTTTGTGTAATCAGAGGCCCTGGAAAATAAAACAGGGGTTTTTGCAATCATTTACATCACACGATATTTCCACCGGCAGATATAAAACTCAAATAACCATGCCTGACAGTAAGCTCAAGAGAAAGCCAAGAGAATCCAGCTACGTAGCAACCAACGTACCGCTTCCGGGATTCAAACCCATGACCCCACGCTTCTAAGTCCGGCGCTCTACCCCTGAGCCACCGTTAAAACTGTTTGTGAAAGTATGTAAATTACAGGGGTCCAGCTTCTACTTTTTTCAGCACAATCCTGTCATTTTTTTACATACTTGTCAAAATCTGCATTTTTGGGGTCAAAAAATGACTAGGAATCCCCAAACATCCTACTTATTTTTTTTAATAGGAGGCCCTGGGAAATAAAGTGGCGTTTTTGGCAATTGCTAGCGTCACATGATATGTGCACAGACAGTTTCAAACTGCCAAAGTTTAGGAAATAAAAACACTTTAATGCAGGGGTCTTCCATCATCCAAAGGTGACACTTTACAGGCTACCGGTTGAAGGTTACCCAAGAGGTCTGGTGCTCGAATTGTTGCTCTCGCTCTGTTGTTTGCGGCGATACCTCACATGTGTGCTGCGATCGCCATGTACATATGCCTGTGGAACGTACGTATGCGTTTGCATTGATGCGTTCCCTTGAAAAAAAATAATAAATTTCTGTTTTTGCTATCACAACAGCAATCCCCCTTACTCATGACGTTAGGTTTGCAAGCCCGTTGCTTTAGCTCCTGAGCCAGCTTGTACTTGTTAAAGACGGAAGCCTTAGCATGGACTTGGGAGGCAGCCTACCCAACCTTAGCCACCTGCCACCTTGGCCATGTCAAAATCAGCATTTCTTGGGGTCCAACAAAAGAGCCCCCAAACATCTTTTGTTAAGTAATCAGAGGCCCTGGAAAATAAAACAGGGGTTTTTGCAATCATTTATATCACACGATATTTCCACCGGCAGATATAAAACTCAAATAACCATGCCTGACAGTAAGCTCAAGAGAATCCAGCTACATAGCAACCAACGTACAGCTTCCGGGATTCAAACCCATGACCACACGCTTCTAAGACCGGCGCTCTACTCCTGAGCCACCGTTAGAACTGTTTGTGAAGGTGTGTAAATTACAGGGGTCCAGCTTCTACTTTTTTCAGCACAATCCTGACTTTTTTTTACATACTTGTCAAAATCTGCATTTTTGGGGTCAAAAAATGACTAGGAATCCCCAAACATCCTACTTTTTTTTTTAATAGGAGGCCCTGGGAAATAAAGTGGCGTTTTTGGCAATTGCTAGCGTCACATGATATTTGCACAGCCAATTTCAAAATGCCAAAGTTTAGGAAATAAAAACACTTTAATGCAGGGGTCTTCCATCATCCAAAGGTGACACTTAACAGGCTACCGGTTGAAGGTTACCCAAGAGGTCTGGTGCTCGAATTGTTGCTCTCGCTCTGACGTTTGCGGCGATACCTCACATGTGTGCTGCGATCGCCATGTACATGTGCCTGTGGAACGTACGTATGCGTTTGCATTTATGCGTTCCCCTGAAAAAAAATAAATAAATTTCTGTTTTTGCTATCACAACAGCAATCCCCCTTACTCATGACGTTAGGTTTGCAAGCCCGTTGCTTTAGCACCTGAGCCAGCTTGTACTTGTTAAAGACGGAAGCCTTAGCATGGACTTGGGAGGCAGCCTACCTAACCTTAGCCACCTGCCACCTTGGCCATGTCAAAATCAGCATTTCTTGGGGCCCATCAGAAGAGCCCCCAAACATCTTTTGTTGTGTAATCAGAGGCCCTGGAAAATAAAACGGGTTTTTGCAATCATTTACATCACACGATATTTCCACCGGCAGATATAAAACGTAAATAACCATGCCTGACAGTAAGCTCGAGAGAAAGCCAAGAGAATCCAGCTACGTAGCAACCAACGTACCACTTCCGGGATTCAAACCCATGACCCCACGCTTCTACGTCCGGCGCTCTACCCCTGAGCCACCGTTAGAACTGCTTGTGAAGGTGTGTAAATTACAGGGGTCCAGCTTCTACTTTTTTCAGCACAATCCTGACATTTTTTTACATACTTGTCAAAATCTGCATTTTTGGGGTCAAAAAATGACTAGGAATCCCCAAACATCCTACTTTTTTTTTAATAGGAGGCCCTGGGAAATAAAGTGGCGTTTTTGGCAATTGCTAGCGTCACATGATATGTGCACAGCCAGTTTCAAACTGCCAAAGTTTAGGAAAAAAAAAAAAATTAATGCAGGGGTCTTCCATCATCCAAAGGTGACACTTTACAGGCTACCGGTTGAAGGTTACCCAAGAGGTCTGGTGCTCGAATTGTTGCTCTCGCTCTGACGTTTGCGGCGATACCTCACATGTGTGCTGCGATCGCCATGTACATATGCCTGTGGAAAGTACGTATGCGTTTGCATTTATGCGTTCCCCTGCAAAAAAAATAATACATTTCTGTTTTTGCTATCACAGGGGTTTTTGCAATCATTTACATCACACGATATTTCCACCGGCAGATATAAAACACAAATAACCATGCCTGACACTAAGCTCAAGAGAATCCAGCTACGTAGCAACCAACGTACCGCTTCCGTGATTCAAACCCATGACCCAACACTTCTAAGTTCGGCGCTCTACCCCTGAGCCACCATTAGAACTGTCTGTGAAGGTGTGTAAATTACAGGTGTCCAGCTTCTACTTTTTTCAGCACAATCCTGACATTTTTTTACATACTTGTCAAAATCTGCATTTTTGACGTCAAAAAATGACTAGGAATCCCAAAACATCCGACTTTTTTTTTTAATAGGAGGCCCTGGGAAATAAAGTGCCGTTTTTGGCAATTGCTAGCGTCACATGATATTTGCACAGCCAGTTTCAAATTGCCAAAGTTTAGGGGAAAAAAACACTTTAATGCAGGGGTCTTCCATCATCCAAAGGTGACACTTTACAGGCTACCGGTTGAAGGTTACACAAGAGGTCTGGTGCTCGAATTGTTGCTCTCGTTCTGACGTTTGCGGCGATACCTCACATGTGTGCTGCGATCGCCATGTACATATGCCTGTGGAACGTACGTATGCGTTTGCATTTATGCATTCCCCTGAAAAAAAAAAAAATAAATTCTGTTTTTGCTATCACAACAGCAATCCCCCTTACTCATGACGTTAGGTTTGCAAGCCCGTTGCTTTAGCACCTGAGCCAGCTTGTACTTGTTAAAGATGGAAGCCTTAGCATGGACTTGGGAGGCAGCCTACCTAACCTTAGCCACCTGCCACCTTGGCCATGTCAAAATCAGCATTTCTTGGGGCCCATCAGAAGAGCCCCCAAACATCTTTTGTTGTGTAATCAGAGGCCCTGGAAAATAAAACGGGTTTTTGCAATCATTTACATCACACGATATTTCCACCGGCAGATATAAAACGTAAATAACCATGCCTGACAGTAAGCTCGAGAGAAAGCCAAGAGAATCCAGCTACGTAGCAACCAACGTACCACTTCCGGGATTCAAACCCATGACCCCACGCTTCTAAGTCCGGCGCTCTTCCTCTGAGCCACCGCTAGAACTGTTTGTGAAGGTGTGTAAATTACAGGGGTCCAGCTTCTACTTTTTTCAGCACAATCCTGACATTTTTTTACATACTTGTCAAAATCTGCATTTTTGGGGTCAAAAAATGACTAGGAATCCCCAAACATCCTACTTTTTTTTAATAGGAGGCCCTGGGAAATAAAGTGGCGTTTTTGGCAATTGTTAGCGTCACATGATATGTGCACAGCCAGTTTCAAACTGCCAAAGTTTAGGAAAAAAAAAAAAATTAATGCAGGGGTCTTCCATCATCCAAAGGTGACACTTTACAGGCTACCGGTTGAAGGTTACCCAAGAGGTCTGGTGCTCGAATTGTTGCTCTCGCTCTGACGTTTGCGGCGATACCTCACATGTGTGCTGCGATCGCCATGTACATATGCCTGTGGAAAGTACGTATGCGTTTGCATTTATGCGTTCCCCTGCAAAAAAAATAATACATTTCTGTTTTTGCTATCACAGGGGTTTTTGCAATCATTTACATCACACGATATTTCCACCGGCAGATATAAAACACAAATAACCATGCCTGACACTAAGCTCAAGAGAATCCAGCTACGTAGCAACCAACGTACCGCATCCGTGATTCAAACCCATGACCCAACACTTCTAAGTTTGGCGCTCTACCCCTGAGCCACCATTAGAACTGTCTGGGAAGGTGTGTAAATTACAGGTGTCCAGCTTCTACTTTTTTCAGCACAATCCTGACATTTTTTTACATACTTGTCAAAATCTGCATTTTTGACGTCAAAAAATGACTAGGAATCCCAAAACATCCGACTTTTTTTTTTAATAGGAGGCCCTGGGAAATAAAGTGCCGTTTTTGGCAATTGCTAGCGTCACATGATATTTGCACAGCCAGTTTCAAATTGCCAAAGTTTAGGGGAAAAAAACACTTTAATGCAGGGGTCTTCCATCATCCAAAGGTGACACTTTACAGGCTACCGGTTGAAGGTTACACAAGAGGTCTGGTGCTCGAATTGTTGCTCTCGTTCTGACGTTTGCGGCGATACCTCACATGTGTGCTGCGATCGCCATGTACATATGCCTGTGGAACGTACGTATGCGTTTGCATTTATGCATTCCCCTGAAAAAAAAAAAAAAAATTCTGTTTTTGCTATCACAACAGCAATCCCCCTTACTCATGACGTTAGGTTTGCAAGCCCGTTGCTTTAGCACCTGAGCCAGCTTGTACTTGTTAAAGACGGAAGCCTTAGCATGGACTTGGGAGGCAGCCTACCTAACCTTAGCCACCTGCCACCTTGGCCATGTCAAAATCAGCATTTCTTGGGGCCCAACAGAAGAGCCCCCAAACATCTTTTGTTGTGTAATCAGAGGCCCTGGAAAATAAAACAGGGGTTTTTGCAATCATTTACATCACACGATATTTCCACCGGCAGATATAAAACGCAAATAACCATGCCTGACAGTAAGCTCAAGAGAAAGCCAAGAGAATCCAGCTACGTAGCAACCATCGTACCGCTTCCGGGATTCAAACCCATGACCCCACGCTTCTAAGTCCGGCGCTCTACCACTGAGCCACCGTTAGAACTGTTTGTGAAGGTGTGTAAATTACAGGGGTCCAGCTTCTACTTTTTTCAGCACAATGCTGACATTTTTTTACATACTTATCAAAATCTGCATTTTTGGGGTCAAAAAATGACTAGGAATCCCCAAACATCCTACTTTTTTTTTTAATAGGAGGCCCTGGGAAATAAAGTGGCGTTTTTGGCAATTGCTAGCGTCATATGATATTTGCACAGCCAGTTTCAAATTGCCAAAGTTTAGGAAATAAAAACACTTTAATGCAGGGGTCTTCCATCATCCAAAGGTGACACTTTACAGGCTACCGGTTGAACATTACACAAGAGGTCTGGTGCTCGAATTGTTGCTCTCGCTCTGACGTTTGCGGCGATACCTCACATGTGTGCTGCGATCGCCATGTACATATGCCTGTGGAAAGTACGTATGCGTTTGCATTTATGCGTTCCCCTGCAAAAAAAATAATACATTTCTGTTTTTGCTATCACAGGGGTTTTTGCAATCATTTACATCACACGATATTTCCATCGGCAGATATAAAACGCAAATACCCATGTCTGACACTAAGCTCAAGAGAAAGCCAAGAGAATCCAGCTACGTAGCAACCAACGTACCGCTTCCGAGATTCAAACCCATGACCCCGCACTTCTAAGTCTGGCGCTCTACCCCTGAGCCACCGTTAGAACTGTCTGTGAAGGTGTGTAAATTACAGGGGTGCAGCTTCTACTTTTTTCAGCACAATCCTGACATTTTTTTACATACTTGTCAAAATCTGCATTTTTGGGGTCAAAAAATGACTAGGAATCCCCAAAAATCCGACTTTTTTTTGTAATAGGAGGCCCTGGGAAATAAAGTGGCGTTTTTGGCAATTGCTAGCGTCACATGATATTTGCACAGCCAGTCTTTTCTTCACAGGGCTTCCGCATTAGATACAGGACCTGGGGCTTGGGGAGGTCGGATAGCGAAGCTTCGTCCGGGAGCTCCTACATCAGGCTCTCCTCAGCCGCCATGGTTAGGCTCCACCCCCCTCTGAACCGTCTAATGATGAGACTTGTTCCGCAATTCATTTTTTTTAGTAATGCCCATGTTGAGGGTTAGGACCAAAAAACATTTAAATTCAGAAACCCTAATGGGTTTCCATGCAAATGGTTTGGCAAGGTCTGAATCTGGGTTGGCAGCGATAAACTGTTGTGCATATAAAGTGCTTTGATCCACAATCAATGCATACAGATCTTCCGTGAAATACAGCTCCAAAAAATCAAGGGAAGTAGTTAAATTTGCTATTTCCACCTGAATTCCAGGCAGTGAATGGGGGAAGTACGGGTGCTGAAGAATTTGTGGGCTGCCAATCGGGATTTGCAAGCGCATCCGGAAGGATACTAGGGGCTCTATGGGCCTGTGTGCAAATTCTTGGTGGTTGCGGAACAATACTTGTGCACCAGCGCACCAGCTTGTACTGCACTTATGGGACTCGCCACGTCACCAAGTGATACTGCAGTGCTGGTATTATTATTATTATTATATAGGATTTTTATAGTTTGCTCAGCGCTGTACAATATAACGGGAGACAATACAGCAACAATGCAGTTCAATACAAGAGGGTTAGGAGGGCCCTGCCCCTTGGAGCTTACAATCTAAGAGGTATGTGAAAGACCAGGAAGTACTAGGCCACTAGTACTCAACAGTTCACCAAAAGGTAGTGTGGCACTAGTACTGGCACTCTGCTGCATATGAGAGTCATCAAAATTTACCAGCAAGTGCTAACAGAGATCTGGCCTGATTCTGCCAACAGTGTGGTTTTGTGTGCAATGTATCAAGTGACAGTGACCTACTGGCACTGCACTTGCTGGGGGAGAAGGGGGGTAAGCGTAGGGGCTAAACGCAGGTGCTGGCAGGTGCCGGGGCTGATCCCGTTAACGCTGTATTTTTGGGGACGCTATACTAATGTGAACGCTGGTATAGTGCTGATCTGATCAAAGATATTGATCCGTTCAGACACTATACTAGCAATGGAGGTTTATTGTGTATGAGCATCTTCCTGGCAATCGAGGGGTTAAATGTGATGACTGGTGTACTGATGGGCAATCTGACACTATCTGGGATTGGCGTGAAAACCACGGGAGCGTGACTTACGTATATATATATATATATATGTGATTTTGCACACCTGTGCCTCCCTGTAGCAGTATTTCTGATATAGGGCGGTCAGGAAGCGGTTACATAAGTGGTTTGTGTTATGGTGCTACCTCATTTTAACTGACAATTGCGCAGTCATGCAACGTTGCACAAACATGAAATTTACATCCTTTTTTCCCCATGAAATGGGCTTTCTTTCGGTGGTATTTGATCGCCTGTGCGTTTTTAATTTTTTGCGCTATAAAAAAATGTACAATTTTGAGAAAAAAAACAATATTTTGAACTTTTTGCTATAAATCAGGTCCAGTAAAAACAAATAAAAATCTAATTTCATCATGTCTTTGCTAAAAACAATCCCAATACGTGTAAATTAATTGGTTTACTTGAAAGTTATAGCGTTTAGAAATGGCGGTATAGATACTGGATTTGTTTTTGTATACTAATAATAGCGGTGATCAGCGACTTATGGCGGCAATCAGTGACTTATGGCGGGACTGCGGGACTTTCTGACACTGGGGGGGAACTGACTTGAGGTCACCGACATCCCCGGTGACATCAATACAGTGATCAGTGCAAAAAAAACACTGACACTGTAATAATGGCACTGGGGAGGAAGGGGTTAACTTTTTTAGGCAATCAAAGGGTTAACTGTGTGAGGGGACTGTGTTACTAGTGGGCGGGGTGTGTGTACTTCACTGTTGCACGCTGTCCCGGAAAGCTAAGCTCTGCTCTCCGTAACAGTGAGCTGGGAACTGACAAGGAGCAGAGCTGCATTGAAAACAATGCAGCTCTGCTCTGTGTCAGTGTTTGCCGGCAATCGCTGGGACCCGGCAGATAATCACCGGATGGGACCCGTTGATTGACAACCGCAGCCGTGATCGGTGCCACGTGCAGGGTGGTCCCGTGCCTTGCGTGCACCCCCTAGCATGTAAACAAGGATCACATTTATATATGTGATCCTGCCTACAGGGGCCGCTTTGCCACAGTATATGTACTGTGGGCGGTCCCCTAGTGGTTAATGCAGTATTTCCGTTGAGATTTGTTGCTGCTCTTCGTATTTCTGAAGTATTACCAGCTTCTAAACATAAGGGAACCGGAATTTTGTTTGATAATATATTTATTTTCAATAATACATTGAAATTATTCATCCCTCGTAGTAAAACTGATATTTATGTATACATCAAAATGGTGAGCTGCTTACTAAATATCAATTTGCTATGGTTTGGAAAAAATGCTTGGTTGCCTTGAATCTACAACATGCACGTATTTCTACGCACTCAATTAATGGTGCTACAGAAGTAGCACGTATTGGGTTGGCAGAGAGTAGAATTAAAAAGTTGGGCTGATGGAAATCTGCTGCTTATAAATCTTATGTTCGTCCTAATCTGTTTGATTTGTTTTAGGTGCATGGAAAGTGATTTGGGTCATAGGCCATTCTTTTATATTTTGGGCTCAGAAAAGGGCAGCAACCAGAATTTACACTGAAATTTTAGGATTGGACCAGTCGGAATTCACAATATTCTGGAGAGGTTGCTGGAGTATGAGTTGGGATGGTTTAGTATTTGAGTTTAATAGATTGCATACTTGCTGGCCTTCTGCGGACGTTTTATTGTTGCATTTAGGCAGTAATTATATTGGTCGCATCAGAACTCCTGATTTGAGGTATTCTTCCCCTCATTTGGTTGTCATTTCTTCAGAAATTATTCCTCGGTTGTGATGGCTTGATTTTGCCTACTTTTCGACCATTTGATAAGGTTGGGAAAAGAACCAATAGAGCTATCCAACAATTTATGCCTTTGGATATTGTTTTTTCGATCCACCTTCTAGATTTGGAGGGTGGTACCTCAGGCCTTTATAGGTCTGATGGTGTACAATTATTGGATATCGGGTTAGATATATTTAATCTTAACAGCCAGACATGTATCGAAATGGCCGCGATGTGGGGTAAGGGTGACAGATGGGATGATAGTTCATCCCACCTTTCTGTTGGGGACTGGTAAAATATTTGTTTTAAAACAGTAAAAATGAAATTACAGCTCAAGCCTTACTGACTGGGCTGATGTGGGTCTGTATTTTAAAATATTTATAGTTTTTAATAAAAGTTATATTTATGATATGTTAAAACTGTGAAAACCAATAAAAGTCACAGCCATTATCAGTCCCAATTGGTGTCCATTAGTTATTTGTCTGGAGGTTAATTCCGTCTGCCATCCCTTGTAAGGAAAAGGGGCACCTGGCACCCCTTTTCCTCATGAAATGGCGGTGGATAAGTGTTTAGCCCCCCATTGATGAAATTCAATGGGGGGTTATGTGATTGGTCAGGAGAGGTCAGCTGATTAGGAAGTTTCTGGAAGTTCTGAAGGGATTAATCAGGATAGGTCAATTATGGTCACTGACCCCCACAACATTCCAGAAACCCCAAAATCCCTATTTAAAGAATAAATATTGAAGGCTCCATGCCACTCACCAGAAGAGTCTGGAGAGCCCCACCCTTCCACCCTCGTCGCGGCCTGTTATGTGGTGGGTCCCTTTCATAAGTTGAAAGGGGATTGGTAAAAGATTAGTTTTATTGTTTTCTGGTTTCCTTCAAGTCTGGTGCTGTCTCGTCTTGTATGGCCATCAGTGGTGTCCGTGGATCTGTGTTCAGACAGGGAAGCGGAAGTCTAATGAAAATACCCTAGGGCAGTTGGGGGCCAGTTCTGTTACATTGGTTATATTATTGTATTGTATATATATTATATTGTAAAGCGCTTAGCAAACTGTTGGCGATATAAAAATCCTGTATAATAATAATAGTTTTAAAACCGTAAAAATGAAATTACCGCTCGAGCCTTAATGACTGGGCTGATGTGGTTCTGTATTTTAAAATATTCATGGTTTTTGAAAAAAAAGTTATATTTATGATTTGTTAAAACTGTGAAAACTAATAAACAAGGCCGCGGCTATTATCAATTCAAGTTGGTGTCCATTAGTTATTTGTCTGGAGGTTAATTCCGTCTGCCATCCCATATTGCATTTCCTGTCATCCAGCTCCTCTACACCCATCCATCTGGTACCCCACACCCCTCCTTTTGATTTCACTGTCATCTACACCCATGGAGACCCCTCATTCCTACATCCCCTCCTATTGCTTTCCCTGTCATCCACCTCCTCTACACCCCTCCATGGGAACCCTACATTCCAGAACCCCTCCTTTTGCTTTCCCTGTCATCTACACCCATGGCTACCCCACACTCCTGTACCCCTACTTTTGCATACCCTGTCATGCGGCTCCTCTGCACCCTACACTCCTTTGAGACCCTACATCTATCCATACCAATGAGTCTCTTATATGGGTGTTGGGGGGAGGTCACTCCAAAACCACATATTGTGCCCCTCTACAGCAGCTGTTCCCCTCTATGCACACACAATTTTGCATTACCTAGTTTAGAACCTCTGCTTCCATCTTGCAGCACCCACTTAGAAGATGTCAACTCTCAGCTTACAGGCAAAAAACAGCAGTTCAAGCAAATAGTATAAAAAGTTGAACCGGAGGCCTGGTAGTCACCATGTTCTGCATTCTCCCCCATTGCATTGTGGAGTTTGGCGATTTGGTTATTGCTGATCGGCATGTACATTTTTAGGATTTTTACATACAATAAAGCATTCCAAAGGATTTTTATAATATGTGAGCCCAGGGCCGGACTGACCATTCGAGAATTTGAGCACTCATGCACTGCCCGAGGGCAAGGGGGTCAGTAGGGGGCCCCATGAAATGCCCCTGGTACCTTTTTATAGGCTTTTTTGGGTGTGCTTTGAGTGTGGGCAAGGACACAGGGGCCCCATGATCCCCTATTGCCCGGGGGCCCCATGAGTTGTCAGTCCACCCCTGTGTGAGTCTGACATTCTGTTATATTCTTTATTCCCAGGACCATGATCTGTGGAGAATCTGCATGAAGAAACTCAAGGGTGACTGGATTCAGCAGAGGGAGTTTCAGTCACACAGGCATTTATTGACTTCTCCATGATAGAGAGTCATATATTCTTGGGTAAGCTGGGTGAAAAGACACAGGGTGTGAAGACACATGGTGTGTTTTTCAATGAGGAAAGCTATGATGCACAGAGACAGTTTGCATTCACCTTATGGGTGTTGGACTTTTTACACTGTTTGCATGATTTTTTACTTATTTATTCACTATTATTTTGTATTTATTGCACTTTATAATCTTAGCTAGTAAGGCATACTGTCTAACAAATTATTTTATGTATGCTATCCTATACACTGTATTTGCTGCAGCTTGTGTATGTTAATTCATGCTAATTCATTTTGTCATTTGTGAAAGTTCAATTTTGGGTTTACAAAAAAAAACAGCAGATGGCTGATAACAATATGCATTTGAGGGGAGTCTCTCTCTTCAGTCTTCATACATATCCCCAGGATGCAGATCATAAGTTTTTTTTTTAAATGTATCACAAAAGTTGTCATAATTGCATATCGCAATGGGATAACATTATACACCGAACTGATTATATGATTTTGCAACATAATTTGACCCTATGTGAACAAGATGCATGATATCAATATTACTGTGTTGTACAGATGTGCTGGTTAGCATGCCTAATACGGCGTTTTAAATTCTCATGAAGTGGAGATCCCTAAATCTTTCCATTTTCCCTGAGTCAAAATACTCAAATTAATGGTACACTGGACATATAAAAGTATATCTATACCCACAAGGTATATGTAGGAAATTTAGTATGACTTCAGGTATGTGGCTTGCAGTTCCAGGTACAGCTATTCTGATTGTAAGAGTGTCCTACTGAGCTAGCAACTATACTAGGAATGTTTTTATTTTTACTTTGTGGATATATGCAATATGTAAACCACTTATTTGAACTGTGGGCATGGGAATTCTGTGTTTATAATCTACACTGCATGCTGGTTTGCAGTTCTGAAGGTTGGATCTCATTGTACATTTACCAGCCCCCTAAAGCCATTTAAAAACATACCATATTCACTATTCTACCTTCATGAAGTATCCTTAGAGCAAAGCAAAGTTTCCCTATTAATTATACAGATATGAAAAACTTGTCTGACAATATTTTAAATTACAGAGATTCACTGCTGCCATCAGGTGGTGGACCTTTAAACAGAAAATAAATTGGTAAAGCAGAATTATAAATGACTTTGCAGTATAATGGATATAATAAATACAGTATCTCACAGAAGTGAGTACACCCCTCACATTTTTGTAAATAATTTATTATACCCTTTCATGTGACAACATTGAAAAAATGACACTTTGCTACAATGTAATGTAGTGAGTGTACAGCTTGTATAACAGTGTAAATTTGCTGTCCCCTCAAAATAACTCAACACACAGCCATTAATGTCTAAACTGCTGGCAACAAAAGTGAGGACACCCCTAAGTGAAAATGTCCAAATTGGGCCCAAAGTGTCAATATTTTGTGTGGCCACCATTATCTTCCAGCACTGCCTTAACCCTCTTGGGCATGGAGTTCACCAGAACTTCACAGGTTGCCACTGGAGTCCTCTTCCACTCCTCCATGACAACATCACGGAGCTGGTGGACGTTAGAGACCTTGCACTCCTCCACCTTCCATTTGAGGATGCCCCACAGATGTTCAATAGGGTTTAGGTCTGGAGACATGCTTAGCCAGTCCATAAACTTTACCCTCAGCTTCTTTAGCAAGGTAGTGGTCATCTTGGAGGTGTGTTTGGGGTCGTTATCATGTTGGAATACTGCCCTGTGGCCCAGTCTCCTAAGGGAGGGGATCATGCTCTGCTTCAGTATGTCACAGTACATGTTGGCATTCACGGTTCCCTCGATCAACTGTAGCTCCCCAGTGCCGGCAGCACTCCTGCTTGACTGTAACCAAGACACACTTGTCTTTGTACTCCTCACCTGGTTGCCACCACACATGCTTAACACCATCTGCACCAAATAAGCTTATCTTTGTTTCATCAGACCACAGGATATGGTTCCAGTAATCCATGTCCTTAGTCTGCTTGTCTTCAGCAAACTGTTTGTGGGCTTTCTTGTGCATCATGTTTAGAAGAGGCTTCCTTCTGGGATGACAGTCATGCAGACTAATTTGATGCAGTGTGCGGCGTATGGTCTGAGCACTGACAGGCTGACCCCCCACCCCTTCAACCTCTGCAGCAATGCTGGCAGCACTCATACATCTATTTCCCAAAGACAACCTCTGGATATGACGCTGAGCACGTGCACTCAACTTTTTTGGCCGACCATGGCGAAGCCTGTTCTGAGTAGAACCTGTCCTGTTAAACTGCTGTATGGTCTTGGCCACCGTGCTGCAGCTCAGTTTCAGGGTCTTGGCAATCTTCTTATAACCTAGGCCATCTTTATGTAGAGCAACAATTCTTTTTTTCAGATCCTCAGAGAGTTCTTTGCCATTAGGTGCCATGTTGAACTTCCAGTGACCAGTATGAGAGAGTGAGAGCGATAACAGCAAATTTAACACACCTGCTCCCCATTCACACCTGAGACCTTGTAACACTAATGAGTCACATGACACTGGGGAGGGAAAATGGCTAATTGGGCCCGATTTGGACATTTTCACTTAGGCACCCCTAAGTACTCACTTTTGTTGCCAGCGGTTTAGACATTAATGGCTGTGTGCTGAGTTATTTTGAGGGGACAGCAAATTTATACTGTTATACAAGCTGTGCATTCACTACTTTACATTGTAGCAAAGTGTCATTTCTTCAATGTTGTCACATTAAAAGGTATAATAAAATATTTACAAAAATGTGAGGGGTGTACTTACTTCCGTGAGATACTGTATATTGTGACAACTTGGGGGTTGTTTAACTCAATGCTAGTGCAAACTGAGTCCAGTCCACTTCACATGCCATCCCATGGAACTTGCATACACATTCATGTATGTATTCAGGAAACCCAGTGTCCAAATCCACCATACAATAAATGGTCCCTTTTAACAGTCAAACAAGGTGTTAATGCTATAAGGTCTCCAATTCTCCAAAGGATCTCACCTTCCCAATCATTCAAATATCCTAATTCACGTGTAGCATAAACATGTGTACTCTTCTTCCTCCTTTCTTAGAATAGTGTCCTCTCCTCATGCAAAAATATACAAGAACACATATAGTGCATTATCTCTTAAATATAGTCAAAATAAACTAAAATATTACACTCACATAGAAGTGCCACTAATGTGCCAACTCATTCACCATGAGACAACATTCACTATCCGTTATCCTTACTCTTACCCTCCAATCCAAAAAACATTGCTTCTATTAAAAAGGTCTTATAAATCTCTTCCTTTTCTTTCTCTTCTTTACTTCATAATGTGATAGTCCTCCCAAAAAAACAAAAATCATATAGTGTAGTACTTCCAATTAAATAGGAAGCAATGGTGCCAGTGTTTATTAAATTATTAGACTTAAATCCGAAATTCACAATTACAGTGCAAAATCAAGTCTCAAAGTAATTTCCCAAAAAATTATGCAAAAATAAAATAATCTAAAAATATAAATACATCAATCAAATAAAATAAAATAAAATAAAGTCCCAAAACACAAAGGGGTTTATTTACTAAAGCTGGAGAGTCCAAAATCAGACTCCCTTCTGCATAGAAACCAATCAGCTTCTAACCTCAGCTTGTTCAATGAAGCTTTGGCAATGAAACCTGGAAGCTGATTGGTTTCTATGCAGAAGGGAGTCTGATTTTGGACTCTCCAGCTTTAGTAAATAAACCCCAAAGTGTCCAAATAATGAGTCCAAACTAAGATCAAATCTTGATAGGAAGACTTTCGGACTTTGTCAAGGATCCTTGTTGACAAAGTCCGGAAGTGACGAAATGCGTCCAGGGCACGTGACGTATTGACGTTCCCGGAAGTGCCGCAGCAGCCATTTTGGATTCTGGAGCCCCTGTGTGTCGGAGGTTTGGAGAGGAACGGTACACTTCAGGTATCCCCCTGAGCAGAGAGTGTGAGTGTTGGACAGGAGTGGTAAGGGGGAATGTCCTGGTTATCGGGAGACCTTCTACACCTTCTACACATGGAAAGGGGATCGTTAGGAGCTGGATGCTGATTTGCTGATTTTATTGATCTTATATGTAAGTGGCTACAATAAATTTTTAATATTACTGAGATACATATACTGATTCCTGGTCTGTTTATGAGGTCCTAAGGAACAAGAGGATACCAATCTAAGGACACTCTGTATACATGTGGTTATTTACAAGCTGAAATTCTCTGACTGAGTGTAATTATGCACTTAGTATAAGGTGTGCAGTGACATTTATTTAGTAATATACTTTTCACATGAGTGCTGTGACACTGGAGTGTTCTTTGTGCATGATACACGTGTGGCACTTTGGGGTATATTATTTAAAAGGTAATATACTATGTCTAGATTTTTTTTTTTTTTAGGGATTTGAAGAGCACCTGTGATTGATTTGCATCTTCTTCAGTGGAGTAGGAAGCGTCTTCCTATCAAGATTTGATCTTAGTTTGGACTCATTATTTGGAAACTTTGTGCTTTGGGACTTTATTTTATTTTATTTGATTGATGTATTTATATTTTTAGATTATTTTATTTTTGCATAATTTTTTGGGTAATTACTTTGGGACTTGATTTTGCACTGTAATTGTGAATTTCGGGTTTAAGTCTATTAATTTATTAATTATTGGTACTTCAGGGGAAGGTTATTGATATGACTTTAAGGAATTTTTGAGGATTTTTTTATTTATGTGTGCCGATTTATATTTATAATGGTGCCAGTGTGCCCATAGTCCTGCAATCTTTGTGATCACCATATACCAGTGCTCAATCCACCTTAGGTGTCCCAATACCTTACGGCTCATGCACCTTACCAGATCCTCTTAGGTCTGGAGCATAGTAATCTCATACACCACTGCTACGCCTTAAAGATCTCCTCTATTGTCAGTTTTCCACTCCAATGTTATCCATATGCAACCAAACCAAACATAGGCAGACCATAGTGTAGCAAATTAAAACAAGCTGGTTTACTTAATAAAAAAGCACTTACAATGTATAAAAGAATGCCAGCATACAACACCTGAATCGGACGTATACCAAGATGACCGCCGCTGGACTTCCGGTTTGAGTCTGATGCACTCCCTGACGAATTTCGTCATTACGACTTTGTCAAAGGATGTATCATACAATCATGTATGTGTATGTCACTGTGTCTGCATGGGCTAAGGGGGACACTCTGACCCCCCCCCACCACCACCTTAATCTCAATCATAACAGCTTTGCTTCTTGTACTAGTGAGCTGTGATTGGCCCACATCTATCACTTGGAACATCGGCCAATCACAGCATCCTGTAACGTGATTAGCTGCTGTAGCCAATCTGAGATCACTAGTAATCACACCTGCCATGAATTAAACACTTTCATGACAGCTCAAAGCATGGCTGGTACAATGATCTTCATTGTATCAGCAATCAAAGTGTAGTACAGAGTAGTACAGTGTTACTATGGTGACACTGAACTACTCTGATGAAAGCATGTAAAGAAAAATACTTTTTAAAATAGTTAAAATAAATATTATTAAAATTTAAAAGAAAATGATTACTTTTTTTTAACATGCTGTCACCAGGCAATGTCCCTGATCACTGCCACACCAGTTATATGATGACACTGTATTGCACTGGTGACAGTATGTAAAAAAAGAAAATTGTGGAGAAAAAAAAATGTTAATTCAAATTCTTCATTTTGCAAAAAATTGTGATAAAAAAATTACAACTCGCCATGCCTTTTACTAAATACCTCAGATTGTATACTTTCCAAAAAGGGTAATTTGGGAGTTATTTGCCCTGTCCTGGCATTTTAAGGGCCTCAAGAAATTAGGCCATCAGTACATCAGCATTGATCAATTTTCATATACACGGTTCAAAAATAAATTAAAGGAACACTTTGAAAACACATCAGACCGTAATGGGGAAAAATATCATGCTAGATATTTACACTGATATGGACTGGGTAATGTGTTAGGAAGGTAAGGAAAAAAACATCATTTAATGGAAATTAAAATTAACAACCTACAGAGGACTGAATTCAAAGACACCCCGAAAATCAAAATGAAAAAATGAGGCAGCAGGCTATTCCATTTTGCTGAAATGTCATTGCAGCAACTCAAAATAGTACTCAGTAGTTTGTATGGCCCCCACATGCTTGTATGCATACCTGACAATGTCGGGGCATGCTCCTAATGAGACAATGGATGATGTTGTGGGATATTTCCTCCCAGATATGGACCAGGGCATCACTGAGCTCCTGGACAGTCGGAGGTGCAACCTGGTGACGTTGGATGGACCCATCATGATATCCCCGAGGTGTTCTATTGGATTTAGGTCAGGCGAGCGTTGAGGCCATTCAATGGTATTAATTCCTTTATCCTCCAAGGACTGCCTGCATACTCTCGCCACAAGGCCAAGCATTGTCATGCACCTGGAGGAACCCAGGACCCACTGCACCAGTGTAGGGTCTGGCAATGTGTCCTAGGATTTCATTTCAATACCTAATGGCAGTCAGGGTGCTATTGTCTAGCCCAGGGGTCTCCAAACTATGGCCCTCCAGGTGTTAAAGAACTGCAAGTTCCATGAGGCCTTGCAAGACTCTGACAGCCACAGGCAAGACTCCCAGAGGAAGAGGCATGATGGCACTTGTAGTACTTTAACAGCTGGAGGGCCATAGTTTGGAGGCCCCTGGTCTAGCCTGTAGAGGTCTGTGCGTTTTTCCATAGATATGCCTCCCCAGACCATCACTGACCCACCACCAAAACGGTCATGCTGAACAATGTTACAGGCAGCATAATGTTCTCCACGGCTTCTCCAGTCCCTTTCACATTTGTCACATGTGCTCAGGGTGAACCTGCTCTCACTTGTGAAAAGCACAGGGCACCAGTGGCTGACCTGCCAATACTGGTGTTCAATGGCAAATGCCAATCGAGCTCTATGGTGCCGGGCAGTGAACACAGGACCCACTAGAGGATGTCGGGCCCTCAGGCAACCCTCATGAAGTCTGTTTCTGATTGTTTGGTCAGAGACATTTACACCAGTGGCCTACTGGAGGTCATTTTGTAGGACTCTGGTAGTGCTCATCCTGTTCCTCCTTGCACACAGGAGCAGATACCGGTCCTGCTGATGGGTTAAGGACCTAATACGGTCCTATCCAGCTCTCCTAGAGTAACTGCTTGGCTCCTGGAATCTCCTCCATGCTCTTGAGACTGTGCTGGGAGACACAGCAAACCTTCTGGCAATGGCATGTATTGATGTGTCATCCTGGAGGAGTTGAACTGCCTGTGCAACCTCTGTAGGGTCCAGGTATCGCCTCATGCTACCAGTAGTGACACTGACCCTAGTCAAATGCAAAACTGGTGAAAAACAGTCAGAAAAGATGAGTAGGGGAAAAAATGTCAGTAGCCTCCACCTGTAAATCTATTCCTGTTTTGGGGGTCACCTCATTGTTGCCCATCTAGAGCATCTGTTTCATTGTTGCCCATCTAGTGCATTATTAACACCAAAGCAGCTGAAACTGATTAACAACCTCCTCTGCTACTTAACTAACCAGATCAATATCCCAGGAGTTTAACTGACTTGATGCTATACTCTGATTAAAAAGTGTTCCTTTAATTTTTTTGTGCAGTGTATATATACCATTGTTTGTAGATGCTATAACTGTCACATAAACCGATTAATATACACTTACTACATTTTTTTTTTGCCAAAGACATGTAGCAGAATACACTTTGGCCTACATTTATGAAGAAATTAGATTTTTTTTTATTGGATATGTTTTAAACCAGAAAATAGAAAATGTAAATTTTCTTTTCAAAATTTTTGGTATTTTTTTGTGTATATAATAAAAAATAAAAACCCAGTGATGATCAAATACCCCCAAAAGAAAGCTCTATTTGTGTGAAAAAAATATATAAACTTAATTTGCGTACAGTGTGACCTCGCAATTGCCAGTTAAAGTAGCGCAGTCTACTTTAAAGTTTCTCCCCCCCGTCTGTTCTGTCGTGAACAGCACGGTGCAGACATGCACCTCTGGGCTCCCTTGGAAACAAACAGTAAGGCCTCATTCATACCAAAAAATGATGGAAATTGACACGCGGATTTCACTTGCAGAGACATAAATATACATACGCACTTCAATGAGTTTTATACACATTGCAGATTTCTGCATGGAAAAAATAGGGCATATAGAGAACAATTGATTTTGTTGTGCCTTTGCAGAACACGTGCAGAAAAACTGACATCTCTACACCATGGTGTGAATGAGGCTTAAATCCCGGGAGTGAGGAGTCCTGAACTCTAATCCTGATTCTCCTATAAACCCAGCACACATCTGTACCATTAGTGTGCCTGTTCTCTGCAAATCGTAACATAAGCTGCCATTTTACACAGTGGCAAGGCCTCGCCCTGCCACTGCCAACCCTAGCATAAGAATGGGGGAAAAAGCAGATTTCAGTGACTCTGAACATGGCATGTGCCAGACGGGCTGGTCTGAGTATTTCAAAAACTGCTGATCTACACACTCTAATACATGAAGTGTGTTACTGGCCAGATTGCCAGGTGATAACTGAGGGAAGATAGACTAAGAAAGGGAAACTGATGGTGCCAAAACATCTAATGATTGGTATGCTACAATATATCACATTTTTGGTTTGGGGTTTATTATCACTTTTTAAATTTCATATATTCATTAGTAGTACAGTTCGATATGTTTAGTGTGTGTTTGTGTATGTACAGTAGATGTGGTGGCTGCAATCGTTTTTATTAGGCTTTTTTTTCCTTTATTTTCACCAGGTGATCCAGCCAGTAAGTCTGCTTTTTTATTTTCAACTTATTTTAACAGACCAATCTATCAAAAGCAGCAGTTAGAAGGTTTAGACAAACCATGTAAAGCTGAAATAAAATTACCTTCGCTTCAACGGTCCTGTCCCTTGCAGGCATCTTTTGCTAGTCTTCAACCATCATCATTGACTGGCACAGGATGACATCACTTCTATTCACGTGCAGGAGTCAGTCATCCCAGTACACAGAACCTGGGCCAGTGGTGTAAGCTGAGCTGTGCAGGCACAGCTCAGTTTACACACCGAAGAACATAACGAGCAATCAGGTAGGTGCATCTAATTGCAAACAAGACATTGCATATCTCTTCTGCAATAAAGAGTTCGTCTGCTCACTGCTTGTGGCAGCAGAGCTTTAGATCCACTTTAAAGCTCACAAGGGTGCTTAAAATGTTCAGTTTTTATTCATGCTCTTGAGAGCTGCTGGTTTTGGGTCCCCCATTACTTCCTGCTCAGCCAGGCAACATGCATTTTCTACTCCATTTCTAGTCCATCTGCTTGTGATTTTTCTGTTTTTTTTCCCAACTTGATTGCAAAATAACAATTGAGAACAATTTCCTTCTCTAGACTACATGGCAGAAATCTGAGTGTGTTCCAGCAGGAAACCTGTAGGAGCCCTTAGTCCCCTAGGTGAGTAAAATACCAGCCCACCTGGTTACAGTATCTGATTCCAGGACAAAGGATTGGGTAAGTTATGCACTTTCCCCTGAAGACTTGCCAGGAACCAGCAGATTTCTCCCTTCTAGGTCCTGGGGGGTGTAGAGGTACTCACACTATCCATGTTCTGCAGCTGTGCATAGAACTGCTTTCAGGCCTTTGTAGCTGGGCTGGTTCCTCTCCAAGCTTTGCAGGCTGTCCCTCCCCGGTGGACTGCAGGTAGTGGTGCTCCCTCTTTCAGCTCTCCTCTTTCTTTCTTCAACTTTCAACCTCCAGGACCCCCTCCCAGGCTACACAGCGGCACCTCTCAGCACTCCTTCTTCCATCTGACTCCCTTGCTGATCAAACTCTGTCATAATTATGAGCTGCTCTGCCACACTGTCATGCCTCTTTCTTGGGATTGTCAGACTCCAATAAATATGCAGATCAGTCCCTCCTCATCTCCGCCTACTGGCTTCTAAAAACTTCTCCAAGTTTCTACAGCAGGGGGAGGTACCAGAAGACTGACCTGTAGAGCCCTCTGGCCCTGACCTGAAGTTTGGTTATGAAGGCCTGAACAATAACATCTCTATTAAAAAGACAATTGAGAAAGAGTGTCGTATGAGCTAAGAATCATAAGGAGGAGCATGGGCACCATTGTGTGACTGGGGAATAGAGAGCTGTGGGGTGGGGCTACAAGAAGAGTTTAACAATTGTAGTTTACCCAACGTATTAGTAAGTTGAGCTTTGAGATATATCGAGACAAATCGAATATTGAAAGGTTGCATGAGTGGCTAGTTCCGCAGGAGTAAAGGAGTATTCCATGAAGCACCGCCATCTAGAGATGAAGCAACGTGTAGACTTAAAATTTTGAGTAATGGTGTCCAGCTTCTCCAGATTAAATAGGGCAGTTAATACCTGTATTACCGTCTTGAGCTGTGGGGGGGGTTTGGCTGTATTCAAGCTTGCATGAGTGCTCTGCAAACTACCAATAAACAAATAAGGATCCACTGAGGAACAGCATTAGGACTTGCCAACATCACTGGATCTTGAGAAAAGATTATAAGCTCTGTGAATGATTTTGAATTGAGTTTCCCACCATGTTTCGCAGAGGACAAGTAAAGAGATTTTCCGGTATCCTAAGATTTTATCCAGAGTTTCATCAGTAGACAGTATGGGAGTCCACGTGGGAGTACCTGATAGAAGTCTGAATTGATGAGGTCAGCTTCTCTTGTATCTCCAGCCCAGGCCCCACTGAAGGTGGAACAGATGGTGCCAAGGGACAGGAGCAACACGAGTGCCTGCGGATGGAGGTGTAACCTCGGTAAATCAAGCAGGGCATCCCATCAGGACCAGAGGAGATACCTGAACAGCCAGCTGAGGTTAAGGAAGCACTCCACTGTAACTGCAAGATCTGGGTGCATGGCTTGCCAGAACATCTAATAAGCATGAGGCCGGAACACACCATAACAACTGGATCTGATATAATAGATAGCCAGGACAAGCACTCGGCAGGGCTGTAGAGCTGAACTGAAGCAGGAAGCATAGTCAGAGTAATAGCTAGGGTAAGCAACGAGCAGGTGATGAGGTATCGGAACATCAGACAGGCATGTGGTCAGGAGGAAGCCAGGATCAGGAACCGATGAGCAGAAGCAAAATCAGAATCCAAGAGCAGGTCAATGGCAAGCCGGAACAGTAATGGATAACACACAGGATACAGCAGGACACAGGGAATAGCGGAGTAAGAGCCTCCTTTAAATAGTCCATCTGGCGCCAGAAACTGTGGGCATGCATTCTTTCACGCATGCGTGAGCCTATGCTCAATTTTATTAGCAATGCGCCTGTGCTCATTTCTATGCGCGATGTTGGGTGCATTCGCATTTCTATGCGCCAGTCGCAGTACAGGAATTCCCTTACACTATGGCTTAAAAGGAGTAAGACGGTATTTTGCAGACTGGAGTGAGATTAGATGAGAATAGATTGCCGAATAGTTATCCCAACATAGTAAAATTTCTAGAAAGGAGCGCTGGAAGGGATGTTGTTTTGGAGAATAGCACATCCAGAAGAAGGTCACCAGCTGATGGTAGTAAAAGATATGAGATCCTGGTAAGGAGTATTTGACAGCTAGTACTGAAAAGAGCTGGAAGGTATGTTTGGTATCATCAAAGATGGGTATGACTTTAGTAAGTCTGCTATGAGACCAGTGGGTAAATGCTGCATGCTCACTTGCTGGAGGAAACATAGAGTTTCTAAGAATAGGCAGGTGAGAGGATATCCTTAGTGGTAGGCCAAGTAGTTTCCGTATTTCCCTCCAGGCCAATGCTGTGTCTCTGATCAGGAGATTCGATTGGAGAGATTGAGGTAAGGCCTTGAGGTTAGAATGCAGAATGGCTGAAAGGTGTAGCAGAGACACCAGGGCCCCCTCCAGGGAATAGTTCAGATAACATGATTTCCTAGTGATCCAATCAAGACATTGACGGAGAAGGCAGGACAGGTTGTAAAACCTAATATTTGGCAGGTCTGCACCTCCCTGAGTCTTTGAGAAACTAAGCTTTTGCAGTGCAATACACATTTTTTTACGCTACCACAGAAACGTCTGTAGAGCCCTATGAATCTTCTGAACATCAGAATGTTTTAACAGAACAGGGAGTGTTTGCATAGAAAAGAGCACTCCTGCAAAAGAGACCATTTTGTAGAGATGACATCTCCTAAAGAGTAAAAGAGGAAGAGTTGTCCAAACTTCCAGTTCCTGTAAAAGCTTGTTGATTAAAGGAGGGTAATTTAGGTAATAAAGAGACGATGGTTCTTTGCTTATGCAGATGCCCAAATACGTAATGGATTGAGTAGCTATACCAAAGGGAGAGGAAGGAACTCAAAGCGTAGATTGTAAGGGAGTACTTCACGCTTATCAAAATTGATTCTTAGGCCGGAGCATTTACAGAAGGTCACAAACAGGTCCTGAAGTAGTAGGAAGTCTTTGGGTGGATCTGAAAAGAACAATACTAAATCATCCGCAAAGAGAGCTGAGAGTAAGGTCGCCAATCGTGACACCACTAACCCCCGATGTCAAATTGAGCAGTCTGCACAAAGGTTCAAGGGTGATGTTAAAGAGCAGGGGAGAAAGCAGGCAGCCCTGCCTGCTGCCTTTGGTCAAGGGAATGCTCGGGGAAATAAAGTCAGGTGTGACTAATCTAGCTGAAGGCGAAAAGTCCAAAATGGGGCCCCGAAAAACCAAGCCCCTTCATAACCAGGAAGAGCCAGGCAAAGCTTATGTTGTTGAAGGCTCTAAAGATATAAGTGCTAGATCCATCTGTGGGTTTGTTTGAGCATATTCCAGGGCTAATAGTACTTTGCGAATGTTAAGCGTTGCTGAACGACCAGGCAGGATTGGGCCAGATGTATTTCGGGAAGCAGTAGGGCCAACCTGGATGCCACGATTTTGGAAAAGTATTTTGGCATCTACATTGATTATAGGGAGATTACAGAGATAGGTCGGTACGAACCTGGGAGCAGTGGGTCTTTCTCCTTCTTAGCTAAGAAGAGGGAATGACCATGTGACCATATAACAGTGCTACAAAATAAGGTGCTTACAGGATTTAAAAAAGAAAAACAAAACTGCATTGGCATGATATATATGAATAAATTATGGCAATTAACACTTCTGTTTAGTATCACTTTAACCCTCTGTGCGCCGGAAGTTCAGAAACAGAAAGAGGATGGGGCATCCCTGAAGTGAAGTTTTCTACAGGATCCAGCTGACTACATGATTTGGAGCCTACTACTTTACAGGTACGTTAAGTCACTAAAGCTGTGGAGCTAAAAATAATTCAGCTAAACCTCAACTTTAAAACAATTCTAAGGGTTACTTTTTTGGGGGGAAAATTACAAACATGCTATACTTACCTGCTGTAGGCAGTGTTTTTGCACAGAGCAGCCTTGATCCTCCTCTTCTCAGGTCACTCGAAGGCTCTCCTGGCCCCTCGCTCCTGTCGGGTGCCTCCACAGCAAGCAGCTTGCTATGGGCAGGGGTGTCCCTAGGGTTGGTGTCACCCGGTGCGGTAACACTTGGTGTCACCCCTCCGACAATCCCCGCAGGATGGATCAGATCTGCGGACTGAGCATAATAGATTGGAGTCTGATCCATTATGATCCCCAATCTGCAGATCCGATCCATTTTGCGGGGATCGTCGGCTTGGAACCTATACGGGGATAACTGATCTTTCAACACCAGTCTGGTCTGCACATGCTCCAGAAGTGATGTCAGATGGAGGAGGTTCCTGCTATCGCGGCCGCATTTCCTGGTTACAGACAAGTCCCAGATCTTGCACAGCCTTACCTAGATCAGTTAACCCCGTATAGGTTGCAAGCCGACGATCCTCGCAAGATAGGGAGCATAATGTATTGGACTCCAATCCATGATGCTCAATCCGCAGATCTGATCCATCTTGCGGGGATTGTCGGCTTGCTTTAAAACTTTCCTTTTAGTGGAGCTCGTGGAGATGGTCCGGTGTCACCCGGTGTGGCGCTCACCCCCGCACACGCCTAGGGGTGCCACTGGCTATGGGGGCCCTCGCTACTCTGTATGTCCATTCACACGGCTTGGCCCTGCCCTTCATTGGCTGACTGGTTATGATTGATAGCAGTGGGAGCCAATGGCTCCCGCTTGCTGTCTCAGCCAATGAGGAGGCAGAGACCCAGGACAGACGAGGCTGTTGTTCACATCGCTTGATAGCGATGGCTAAGCTAAGTATTGAGGGGGCTGCACACAGAAGGTTTTTTACCTTCATACATAGAATACATGAAGGTAAAAAAACCTTGAGCCTTCACAACCACTTTAATAAAGGCTGCAGTTAGCTCAAAACCTAAAAGAAATCTGAACTGAGGAAATGTGTCAGGAATGGACTTGCCAGTAATGGTGGGATTCACCTGCCTTGTGGGCTGCAGTACCAGGGCTGGCCAGCAGGTGCTCCCAGCAATCAGAGACTCAACCCTGCAGCCAGCCAAACACCTGAAGTTGATTATACAGGTGTATTTAAGGGATGGCCAGACCTGCAGTCTCTGCCTTGGTGTGTGGTTTTCCTGGGCCCTGTATCTTGTTCCTGCATCCCTGTTCCTGGCTCTGTCTGATTCGTTGCTGACCCTGCCTGATCCGGACCTGCTGACTTCTCCTGTTTCATCCCTGGCTTGTGACCCCGACCATTCTCTGCCTGACCCCCTGTACCTACCTGCCCGATTGTTATTGACCCGGCCTGCCTGACGACGCTTGCACTGTATGTATTGTTATCTCTGGGTGGTTTGGTTTGGTTCGTCTGCACTGTGTTATGTTTTAGTATTGCACTGCGTTTGTTTGTATTGTTAGTCTTTAATAAATTATATTGTTTATAACGTATCTGAAGCCTGCGTTTCCCTGCGTCAGTCACACACCTCTGGTCATACCCGGGAGCCCTGACATTACACCAAGGCCAATCCTGACCAGAAGTGGCTGCACAGGGAAGCCATCTTGGCTTGTTGCTGGGAAGGATGGATCTTGATGAGGTTGTGTATTTATCTCTGCTAGTGTTTGATGACAGAGAGTATGCTTATCAAACTCTGAAGGAGTATCCCAGGGATGAACTGCTAGAATGTATACGGATCGCTCATGTTCTAGTAGATCAGGGCACAGAATTCTCTGAGGTGCAGCCATTGATTCAGGTTTGTGCTGAGTTGGTTTCATCTGGTACCCCCGAATGCAGGGATGAATTTTTGCCGCCATTTAGTGCCGACCAGGTAGAGTCCCTGGTATGGTTATTAGAGGATGATGTGGATTACTTTCTGGAGCGTTATTCTGCATGTTCACCACAGGTACTAAGAGATTGTATAAACGCAGTGCAGTCATTGACCAGACAGGCTTTGTGTAAGCTGAGCTTTGTTCAACCCATACTGCAGACATGGTCAGACTTGTTGCACCCAGCCTCAGTCAGCTTACAACATCATTCCTCCACTCAAGGCATTCTTCCTGCATCCCCGACAGCACCCCCAGTGACTGTCCAGTATACTCTATCTACCACATACCAGTCCTCTGCTCCCACTCGCTGCACCTATCCTTTCTTTAACCCTGTAAAGAAGTCCTCTGTAGCAACTGCTCCCTCCTCTGTTCCATCTTCCAGCTCTTCTCTGTCCTCAGCTGCTCCATTCGTTTGCAGACCTGCGTTTACTTGCAGTGCCCCAGTAGTTAAAACCAGAAAAAAGCGGAAATTCTTTCCAACCAGTACCATCCTGCCAGTATCCAAACCGGTGAGCCTGCCGTCTGAGAACCTGCCTTCCGTGGTTCAGCCTGGTGCCTCGGCACCCGCACTTCAGCCTGATGCCTGTACCCAGCCTGATGTCTGTACCCAGCCTGATGAACCTATCACGCCTGATGACCCAGTGCCCGCTGTCGAGCCAGACGATCCGGTACCTGATGACCCGGTGCCCACTGTCATGCCTGGTGACCCGATGCCCGCTGTCGAGCCAGACGATCCAATGCCTGATGACCCAGTGCCCGCGGTCATACCTGGTGACCCGATGCCCGCTGTCGAGCCAGACGATCCAATGCCTGATGAACCAGTGCCCGCTGTCATGCCTGGTGACCCGATGCCCGCTGTCGAGCCAGACGATCCAGCGCCAGATGACCCGGTGCCCGCTGTCATGCCAATTGACTCAGAGCCCACTGTTGTGCCTGGTGACTCGGTGCCCACTGCCTTGCCAGATGACGTGGTGCCCGCTGTCGAGCCAAATAACCTGATGCCTGGTGACCCGATGCCCGCTGTTGGGCCAGACGATCTAATGTCTGACCCAGTGACCACGGTCATGCCAGTTGACTCGGTGCCCACTGTCGTGCCTGGTGACTCGGTGCCCACTGCCTTGCCAGATGACGCGGTGCCCGCTGGCGAGCCAAATAACCTGATGCCTGGTGACCCAGTGCCCGCTGTCATACCTGGTGACCCGATGCCCGCTGTCGAGCCAGACAATCCCATGCCTGATGACCCAGTGCCCGCTGTCATGCCTGGTGACCCGATGCCGGGCCAGACGATCCAATGTCTGACCCAGTGCCCGCGGTCATGCCAGTTGACTCGGAGCCCACTGTCGTGCCTGGTGACTCGGTGCCCACTGCTTTGCCAGATGACGTGGTGCCCGCTGGCGAGCCAAATGACCTGATGCCTGGTGACCCAGTGCCCGCTGTCATGCCTGGTGACCCGATGCCCGCTGTCGAGCCAGACGATCCAACGCCAGATGACCCGGTGCCCGCTGTCGATCCAGACGATCCGGTACCTGATGACCCGGTGCCCGCTGTCGTGCCAATTGACTCAGAGCCCACTGTCGTGCCTGGCGACTCGGTGCCCACTGCCTTGCCAGATGATGCGGTGCCCGCTGTCGAGCCAAATGACCTGATGCCTGGTGATCCGATGCCCGCTGTCGAGCCAGACGATCCAATGTCTGACCCAGTGCCCGTGGTCATGCCAGTTGACTCGGAACCCACTGTCGTGCCTGGTGACTCGGTGCCCACTGCCTTGCCAGATGACGTGGTGCCCGCTGGCGAGCCAAATGACCTGATGCCTGGTGACCCGATGCCCGTTGTCGTGCCTGATGACCCGGTGCCCGCCGCTCCGCCTGGGGGCCCGATGCCTGTCGCTCCGCCTGGGGGCCCGATGCCTGTCGCTCCGCCTGGGGGCCCAATGCCTGTCGCTCCGCCTGGGGGCCCGATGCCTGTCGCCCCTCCTGGGGGCCCGGCGCCCGCTGCTCCGCCTAGGGGCCCGATGCCTGTCGCCCCTCCTGGGGGCCCGGTGCCCGCCGCTCCACCTGGGGGCCCGGCGCCCGCCGCCCCTCCTGGGGGCCCGATGCCTGTCGCCCCTCCTGGGGGCCCGATGCCTGTCACCCCTCCTGGGGGCCCGCTGCTCCGCCTGGTGGCCCGGTGCTCGCTGCTCCGCCTGGTGATCCGGAGTCCAGCCCGGTGTGCCGCTGCCCGGAGTCCAGCCCGGTGTGCCGCTGCCCGGAGTCCAGCCCGGTGTGCCGCTGCCCGGAGTCCAGCCCGGTGTGCCAGTCTTTGATATCCTGCCAGTTACCAGACCCGGGCGGTGGAACATTTTGCCCAGCTAGGACTGTTTGGAGCATCCTGAGGCCGCTCCTTGAGGAGGGGGTACTGTCAGGAATGGACTTGCCAGTAATGGTGGGACTCACCTGCCTTGTGGGCTGCAGTACCAGGGCTGGCCAGCGGGTGCTCCCAGCAATCAGAGACTCAACCCTGCAGCCAGCCAAACACCTGAAGTTGATTATACAGGTGTATTTAAGGGATGGCCAGACCTGCAGTCTCTGCCTTGGTGTGTGTTTTTCCTGGGCCCTGTATCTTGTTCCTGCATCCCTGTTCCTGTCTGTCTGATTCGTTGTTGACCCTGCCTGATCCGGACCTCTGCTGACTTCTCCTGTTTCATCCCTGGCTTGTGACCCCGACCATTCTCTGCCTGACCCCCTGTACCTACCTGCCCGTTAGTTGCTGTACCCGGCTCGTGACCTGACTACTCTCTGCCTGCTCCTCCTGTTCCTACCTGCCCGATTGTTATTGACCCGGCCTGCCTGACGACGCTTGCATTGTATGTACTGTCATCTGTGGGTGGTTTGGTTTTGTTCGTTTGCACTGTGTTATGTTTTCGTATTGCACTGCGTTTCTGTTTGTATTGTTAGTCTTTAATAAATTATATTGTTTATAACTTATCTGAAGCCTGCGTTTCCCTGCGTCAGTCACATACCTCTGGTCACACCCCGGAGCCCTGACAAAATGTATGACCTCAATGTGAAAAAGACATGTTGACTTGAATGCTTAGAGCAGAATGATCCACAAGGCAACCTAAGAAGGGCCCTAGGATTCAGGGGATGTCCAAAGGGTTCAGCTACAACCTTCTTGCTCTTGTAGTAAACCAAAAGGGATAAGGGAAGATGCACTAGCAATTGAATGCATTTCACACAGCAAGCCATGTCAGTGAGTATAATTATATGCTATTATATGCAATTATATGATAAAAGTCAAAATCCCAGCACTGCTCCTAATTTCCTAATCCCAGAAAAAACACCATAAACCATACAGCAGCTACCACTAAAAATGTGTAGTCACCTCACATAAATCAAAAACAGAATAAAGTGCAATAAAGTGAGGTGCTTTATAAAATATGAATATGCTTCATTATATTGCACTTTGTAATGCAAATAATGATTTATTACTTACCTTTAAAATCATTTTCTTGGAGTACAGTATGGCACAAGGGACTTACCGTAGTTCTAACTATGGGTTATAGACAGTGCGACAGTGTGAGGCCCTGCTAGACATGTGCAGTTTGTTTCATTTTGAATATAAATTCCTGAGAAATTTTTAGTTATTCATTGATTCTTTTCTGGTATGGATTTTAAGGGGAACCCCACTCCAAAATACAAAAACACCAAAATCCCTACCAGACCCTTATCCGAGTATGTACCCCGGCAGGCCAGGAAAGGGGAAGGGACAAGTGAGCGACCCCCTCCTGAACCATACAAGGCCACATGCCCTCAACATGGGGAGTGATTTGGAGCAGGGAGCCTCTTCCCCACAACCCTTGCCCGGTGGTTGTGGGGGTTCTGCAGACGGAAGACTTATCAGAATCTGGAAGCCCCCTTTAACAACCCCCAGATCCTGGCTCCCCATGAGAATGAGTCAGTGGGTAAATGTCATTAACCATATGAAAAAAATACCCCATAAAAACACTGACACGCATGGAAAAAAACAAACCCGCCTCCTGCCAAATGCAGCACCTCCTGCCGAATGCAGGGAGTCATGCTGCATGACAGGTAAACATGGGGGTGAGGTCACCAGATGACATCAAGAAGGTAAGTTCGTTTTGACAAGGAGTTCCCCTCCAAATACAATTGGGGGGAACTCCAAATTTACAAAATGAATGCTGGAGATAGGAAACAAATTCCAAAATTCCGAAAACAAATTAGTTCAACATAACATATGAGGATCTGGTATGGATTTTAAGGGGAACCACACACTAAATTTTTAAAAAATGGTGTGGGGTCCTCACAAAATCCATACCAGACCCTTATCCGAGCATGCAGCCCGGAAGGCCAGAAAAGGGGAGGACAAGTGAGCACACCTCCCCTCCTGACATCACCTGATCACCCCACCCTCATGTTTACCTGTCATTCAGCGTGGATCCCTGGACAGGAAACGCTGCATTCAGCATGAGGCAGTTTTTTTTCCGTGTAGGCTGGCGGTTTTTGTTTTTCATTCAGTTAATGACAATCGACCAATGACTCATTACCCTGCACCACACTAGGCCACACGTCGTCAACATGAGGGAGTACTTTGGGGCAGGGGGGCTCCCTCAAAGCACCTTGGGGCCCGATGTTAATGCGGACAAGGGCCTCTTACCTACAACCCTTGCCGGTGGTTGTAGGGGTCTGCTTATCAGAATCTGGAAGCCCCCTTTGACAAGGGGGTCCTCAGATCCCGGGTTCCCCCATGTGAATGAGTATAGGATACATAGTTCCCCTACTCATTCACCAAAAAATGTGTAAAAAATAAATAAGAACACAAACAGTTTTTTGCAAGTCTTTTAGAAAGCTGTGTGTAGTTCCCACAATGGTAAACAAAAGGACAGGGTCACCGGTGATAGCAGGGTCTAATATGGATTTTTTTTCTTTAATTTTGGTGTGGGTTTCCCCAAAAATCCATAATAGACCACGTGATTTGTTTTCAATTTTGGAGTGGGGTTCCCCTCAAAATCCATACCAGACCCAAGGGGGTTCATCTCCACTGTTGTTGTTTTTTTTTAATTTTTAAAGCGGTCACTGTTTACATTCTGCTCTCAGCGGGGAATCCCACTGACAGCAGATGAGTCATTTGTTCTATTCTGAATATACAAAACAAATGCCGAAGAGACAAAACTAATTTTGAAATTCCAAAAAGGAACTGGTCCAACATAATATTGAGTCAATATTTCATGTTGGACAAATTCATGTTAAGAATTTCAGTATTTCTGCCACATCTTCGGCATTCGTTTTGAATATCTGGAAAATTGGAAAAGCATTACATTAAAAAAACTAAAAAAAAACAGCATGGGGGTCTCCCGCTCGCTCCTTAACAACCAGCTATTCTTCAGAAAGAATTTGGATTGGAGAAAAGATTGGGGTCTCAGTATTTGCCAAGTTTTCAGGGCTCCCATTTTGAAACACAGGCTTTGTGTAGTGACAGGTGTGTGACCCTGTCTGGAGTACTCTATCCGAAAAACTGCACTCCAGGTTGGTGGGGTTCTATGTCCATAGGATTGAGAAAGTTGAGGCAGCTGAGCGAGACCAAAAGAGGATCTGGGACAACTAAGCAAGTCCATGGAACCTAGGTCTCAGAGGAGTGAGAAAGCCCAAAATGTCAGGAGAACTCCTATCTAAAACGTCAGCATTGGGCCCGTGCATCAAGGTGCTGTAACCATGTCTGAGTGAGCCAAGAGGACCAGAGGGGGCTGAGTGATACAGTCAAAGGGACTGGTAAGAAGGTGCTGCTAAAGAGAGCCAGGGGGCTTAGTATTTTTACCTGTTCACTGTTATGCTTTGAGAAGTGCAAACCCCTGCATGGGTGAAATACTAACACAAGAGACTGTTTTCTTTAACCACTTCAATACAGGACACTTTCGCCCCCTTCCTGACCAGGCCAATTGTTCTCACACTTTGAATGGCAATGACTTATACAACACTGTACTCAAATTAAATTTTTTTTTTTTTCGAGACAGAGCTTTTGGTGGCATTTAATGACCACTGGGTTTTTTATTTTTTGCAATATAGGCAAAAAGAAAAAAATGCAAAAAAAATAAAATTTATATTAGTTTCTGGTATAAAATTTCGCAAAAAAATTATCTTTGTTCATAAATGTAGGTCAAAATGTATTCTGCTACATCTCTTTGGTAAAAATAACTGAAATCAGTGTATATTATTAAGTCTGTGTGAAAGTTATAGAGTCTACAAACTATGGTATACAGTATACTTGAAAATGAATCAGTCCTGATGTACTAATGGCCTATCTCATTTCATGAGGCCCTAAAATGCCAGGACAGTACAAATACCCTCCACATTATCCCTTTTTGGAAAGCAGATAGACCAAGGTATTTAGTAACAGGCATGGTGAGTTTTTTAAGTTGTAATTTTTTTTGTCACAATTTTTTTGTTCATTATGCTATTCAAAATGAAAAATTTTAAATTCTGAACCATTTTATTTCATTGTGGCCCGCGACCGATTACCAAATCACTTAAGTGTAACTTGGTCTTCACAAGGTTGAGCACCCCTGATCTATATAAACTACTATTGTGACATAAATTCAGAAAAAGGTCCAGCATTGAACAGAGAACTGAAAACCCTAATTTTGGAACCTTAATCATGAGGCACAAATTATGAGTTGACCAAGTCCTCTGCACCAAGAAGGTACTCAGGACTGCTCAAGACCCAAGAGGCAAATGTTTATCGAGTGCTCAAACCAATTAATTGAGCAGAAAGGATCTTTCTGTGTCCAGAGCCGAACTCCAGGGTATGCCTGGTCCTGCAAGACACGTGACATGTCCCACACTGCCAGAACTGTGAGTAGTAAGGCATGAAAATGAGGAAGCCATCAGACCCAAGACCCTCATGCCAAACTCAGGGCAGAGTCTGAATGTGGAAGCAAAGAGCCTAGATCTTGAACAGAGTGGAGGCTAGGATCGGGCTCAGAAACTAAAGTGAAGAGATATTTCCAGCACTGAGTTATGGAAATTAAGGATAATGGGATCTGCACAGTATGGGTCTACACAGTCCACAGGACAGTGGCTGAATCTACCATGCCTTCAGAAGAAAGTCCTCTAATATCCCACTGCCGAAGCAGAGCAAAAACAGGGGCTAGAGTCTTTGGAATGGACAGTGCCCAAATAAGGGCCACACTGAGAAAAAGGAAGCATAGGAGCTCCCCAAGACTGGCAGTAGACATTCCACAGAGGCCAGAAGGTCCCCCATATCGAGGAAGCGGTGACTGACCTCTTGGCTTCCATGCAGGACTATTGTATCTGGAGAGGTACTCCCCTGCATTCGCCTCACATGAACAGAAATTAAGTGAAAAAACAGATTGGCTGTGGAGAAAAGAGAGGCAGACTGATTGTGATCTATGTGCTCAGAGTTGGCCAGAGAGCTAACAGTATATATAAAGATATACAGTAATGGCCAAAAATATTGCAACACCTGCATTTCTGTCAGAGAATGCACCATTTCACCCAGAAAACTGTTGCAATTACAAATGTTTAGGCATTCTCATGTTTATTTATTTTGTTTGCATTGGTATGACACAAAAAAGTGGAGAAACAAAACGCCAAGTCCAATAGATTCCACGCAAACCCCCAAAAATAATTGTTGTTGGAGGGGTTAAACTGATATATATATGTAGGTGAGATTATACATGAAGGGTCGATATACTCAATATGACTTTGCATAAAGTGTGAATAATAAATGCTTTTTATTTTTACATTTATAGTATCTTAAACTGAGTGAATATGACCCTAACCTAAAAAGCTAATAGGGTTTTAAAGGTACCATACTATACATTAGAAAAAACTTGGCAAAAATATAAGATTACTTTTATTAATTAAATTAATTTTAAAAAGCCACCATAATGGTGGAACATAGAATTAAAACACATAGGGCATATTGGGCCCGAATACAAAGACAAACAATACTACAAAGTGTAGCCTACTAACACATGTACTAACACATGAAACAGATTGAAGCTCAACATAGTTGGTACAAAATAGTATTTGTAGGTTGCTCCAACATATTTGATACAGTTGAACGCTTGTTCGTTACTCCAACGTGTTTCATGGGACAAGGCCCGCTTCTTCAGGGAGACAAAGTATACGTTTCTAGAATAAAGCAAAAGTAGGCCCAAAACATATTATAAATATATAACCATTACAATACTCAAGAAATGGAATGAAAAACTGTCAGCATTTACCGGTTGGTAATATTGATGACTGCACATAAGGCCAATGAAAGACAACCCGAGCAATTGGTTCAAGGATGGATGGAAGGGGACCCCTCAGTCAAAAGTATCAGTGGTCGCCAGAGAGATGGAACCATCACTCCACAATAAGGAGCTAAAACATCATTAAAGAAAATGCATTATAGATTAAGATAAGATAAAAAAATGTCCCACAGAAATACAAACTACATCCCTACTCCCCAAACTAGCAATCAATAAAGCCCTACAAAGAGGGGGGGACAACAGTAACAGAGGGAAGGGAAAATAAGTATAGCCTCATGCCCTCCACATCTATACCAACTTTATGGCACCATAAAGGGGGTCACCTTAAGCATAGAAATAATTAATGACAGGCAAAGTCCATCTAAATACATACCATAGAAAACAATGTAAGTAGATGTCTCAATAAGCATCCAAAGAGGCTCCAAAACAAGTTGTATGGATATATGGATATCAGAAGAACTTTCAGATCAACAGAGGGAAGAATGACATGACAGCATCCCTACATCCCAGCAATCTCCTCCAGTGTAGTCCTAGCCTCCATCTGCTAATGGCAGGCTTTAAATAGTGGTACATACTGCCAAATTGGTGGCATTTGCACCATAATGCGCATGCGTGGTGATATCATTGACGCATGCCAATGACGTCACGACGCCCGGCATCAAGACGCCATGTGCCGTGACGTCAGCAAGTCACATGATCGCGGCCATCTTAATGAAACCCATAATCCAGAACACTAGACACCTAATGTATCTACAACCACCAAACAAAAAGCGCCAAGCGCACAGACAACCGGGGAGGCACTTACAATCAACAACACCATATCCTATACACCAGTTACAGTATATATCCATTCCAAGCCACTAACAAAGGGGAAGAAAGATATTGGCCAGATCAGACCTCTATTTAGGCTATATGTAACATCCAAATGAAGCCATAAAAAAAAAAGATAAAAGAAAAATGACATGCTGGGATTCAGAGGTCCTATGGAGTCAATTCTATTACCAACAGGCACTACATTATGCTATTTGGATATTTCACCATAATTAACAAATTATGCACAGGGCCCACTAGAGGACGTCGGGCCCTCAGGCCACCCTCATGAAGTCTTTTTCTGATTGCTTGGTCACTAGGCATTCACAACAGTGGCCTGCTGGAGGTCATTTTTTAGGGCTCTGGAAGTGCTCATCCTGTTCTTCCTTGCACAAAGGCTCAAATACCGGTCCTGCTGATGGGTTAAGGACCTTCTACGGCCCTGTCCAGCTCTCCTAGAGCAAATACCTGTCACCTCAAATCTCCGTTTTCTTGAGACTGTGCTGGGAGACACAGCAAACATTCTGGCAATGGTACGTATTAATGTGCCACCCTGGAGAAGTTGGACTGCCTGTGCAACCTCTGTAGGGTCCAGGTATGGCCTCATGCTACCACTAGTGACACTGACCCTAGCCAAATGCAAAGCTAGTGAAAAACAGTCAAAAAAGATGAGTAGGGAAAAAAATGTCAGTGGTCTCCACCTGTAAAACCATTCCTGTTTTGTTGTTGTTGACCATCTAGTGCACCTGCTGTTAATTTCATTAACACCAAAGCAGCTGAAACTGATTAACAAGCCCTCTGCTACTTAACTGACCAGATCAATATCCCAGAAGTTTAACTGACTTGATGCAATACTCCGATTAAAAAGTGTTCCTTTAATTTTTTTGAGCAGTGTGATAAAACACTTTACTGGAAACCACGCCAAAAGGTGCAGCAAGTAGGATTTCATTTTATTATAATGCACAGTACTGAAACTCTTACAATAATATTTCTTTCAAAGAAAAACTTTAGGGACACTAAAATCATGAAAACTCTTGCCATAATGGATGCTAACACTTCATCATATACAATAACATCACAAAATCACAATCAATACATAAATAATATAGACATATGAGATTATATAAACACATCTATTAAATCAAATGAACAAAATATAAGGAATATAGAAAAAAACGTTTCTCTAAATAATTAAATAATAAACTATATGATGGCTGAGGAAAAAAAAAATTAAATAAAAAATCAATAGTAGACTAATGAACAATCAGGGCAAAAAAGCTTTGAAACTTAATAAATCATTCAAGCCCGATGCTTGTGTTGCCACCAAATTATATATCCATCTTGCTTCTTTCTGAAGAATACAGCGGTCTCAGTCACTGCCTCTGGGGTCTAAATGGACTCTATCAAGGGCAAAAAACTTCACACATTGAGGAGGAACTCTGCACTGGTCAGAAAGTGAAAAGTATACAATGTATCAGTGTAAAAATGAGCTTAAGAATTAAAATAAATTCCATCATGGGGAGATCATTTTGTGAATGAAAGCACACTACAATGTTTCATAGTTTCACAATATTGCTGTGTGCATTCTGGTGCAATGTTAGCCTGCAAACAAAAAATTGTGAAAAAACAACACCAAAAATAATGCAAATTTTAAGTGCTAAATATCGCATAACATAAACATTTAATGCATTCGGTAAATAACGGATGTTTTTTAGTGAATTGACTACTTTTGAAATAAATACTGCATGAGTTATTTGAACTCAAAAATTAATGTGGCATTTATCTCTTAGTGAATTGACCCCTATGTACCTAAAAAGTTCTGATAATGTTATGGGTATGTCTCTTAGTGTTCAGTATATGCAGGAAGCATGTGAAGGGTATGACACTGGTTATGTTTGGGAGAGAAGAGCAGAAAGCAAAACAACAGGCAATATGTACAACAAAGGAGTGTGGTGGGCATGACAGTGGTCAGTATATGTAGGAAACTAGTATAGAGGGTATAATGGCGTTCAGTATGTGCAGAAAAAGAACACACAGGATATGACAAGGGACAATATATGCAAGAGGGAGGTTAAGAGGGTATGACAGTGCACTCAATAACTAGGTGTTGGGGAGAGAAGGCTTTGACAGTATACACAATGTAAATATACGGTGTCTTAGAAGTAGCAGGAAAGGAGAGGAAAGTGTGACAATATAGGGTATACGTTTCTAGTTTTTATTACCAACATTAAATAGGGGTAAAAAAGAATTACATCATTCAACCAGCACAAAAAAACATAGGATAACTATAATGATTAACATACAGTGCATCCAGAAAGTATTCACAGCGCTTAACTTTTGCCACATTTTGTTATGTTACAGCCTTATTCCAAAATGGATTAAATTAATTTTTTCACTCAACATTCTACAAACAATACCCCATAATGACAATGTAAAAGAAGGTCATTTTGAAATTTTTGCAATTTATTAAAAAAACATAAAACAAAAACACCACATGTACAGTTGTGTTCAAAATAATAGCAGTCAGACATCACTAACCTGATCAATCACTGTTTTTGGTAGAAATGATATTTCTACATGGCAAATAATTTACTAGCAGGTGTAGTAGAGTAATAGAAATCCAACAGACCCAACAGTCATGACATGCATGCTGCTGATTCTGTGTAATTGAATCACTAATTGAAAGGGGCATGTTCAAAATAATAGCAGTGTGGAGTTCTATTAGTGAGGTCATTCATTCTTTGAAAAACAGGTGGCAATTATTGCCCTTATTTAAGGAAGGAAGGCAGCAAATGTTGTACATGCTGGTTACAGTGCATTTCTCTCTGAAATTCTGAGGAAAATGGGTCGCTCCAGACATTGTTCAGAAAAACAGCGTACCATGATTAAAAAGTTGATTGGAGAGGGGAAAACATATAAAGAAGTGCAGAAAATGATAGGCTGTTCAGCTAAAATGATCACAAATGCTTTAAAATGGCAACCAAAACCTGAAAGACGTGGAAGAAAGCGAAAAACTACCATTCGAATGGATAGAAGAATAGCCAAAATGGCAAGGACTCAGCCAACAATCAGCTCCAGGAAGATCAAAGAAGGTCTAAAGTTACCTGTGAGTACTGTTACAATTAGAAGACGCCTATGTGAAGCCAAGCTATCTGCAAGAAGCCCCCGCAAAGTCCCACTGTTGAAAAAAAGACGTGCTGAAGAGGTTACAATTTACCAAAGAGCACATTGACTGGCCTAAAGAGAAATGGCGCAACATTTTGTGGACTGATGAAAGTAAGATTGTTCTTTTTGGGTCTAGTGGCCGGAGACAGTTTGTCAGATGACCCCCAAACACTGAATTCAAGCCACAGTACACTGTGAAGACAGTGAAGCATGGTTGCGCAAGCATCATGATATGGGGATGTTTCTCATACTACGGTGTTGGGCCGATTTATCACATACCAGGGATCATGGATCAGTTTGAATACATCAGAGTACTTGAAGAGGTCATGCTGCCCTTTCCTGAAGAGGAAATGCCCTTCAAATGGGGGTTCCAACAAGACAACGACCCCAAACACACCAGTAAACGTGCAACATCTTGGTTCCAGACCAACAAGATTGACGTTATGGAGTGGCCAGCCCAATCCCCGAATCTTAATCCAATAGAAAACTTGTGGGGTGACATCTAAAATGCAGTTTCTGAGGCAAAACCAAGAAATAGAGAAGAACTGTGGAATGTAGTCCAATCATCCTGGGCTGGAATACCTGTTCACAGGTGCCAGAAGTTGGTTGACTCCATGCAACACAGATGTACAGCAGTTCTCAGAAACAGTGCTTATACAACTAAATATTAATTAAGTGATTCAAAGGAAAGCAAAATCTTCAAACATTTTTCAGTTTATATAATGAATGTTTGAGTTTGTAAAGAAGAATACAAACACTGCTATTTTTTGAACAGTCTAATATTCACTTTTCTTCAATTTTGTTTAGAGGAACAACACAAATTTGATATATTTTTCTTTGTGTTTTGATTTGGAATAGAATGTGTAGTGTTCCCAATGCATTTGTGTGTATGGAAATAAAAGCTATTAGAAGGATTTTGAGCTTTATTCACTTTTTTCAACACACTGCTATTATTTTGAACACAACTGTACATAAGTATTCACAGCCTTTGCATTGACACGCAAAATTGAGCTGTGGTGCATCCTGTTCCCACTGATCATCCTTGAGATGTTTTCACAACTTGGAATTGGAGTCCACTTGTGGGAAATTCAGTTGATTGGACATGATTAGGAAAGGCATAAACCTGTCTATATAAGGTCCCACAGTTAACAGTGCATGTCAGGGCACAAACCAAGCCATGAAGTCCAAGGAATTGTCCGTAGACCTCTGGGACAGGATTGTATCAAGGCATAGATCTGGGGAAGGGTACAGAAACATTTCTGCAGTATTGAAGGTCCCAATGAGCACAGTGGCCTCCATCATCTGTAAATGGAAGAAGTTTGGAACCACCAGGAATCTTCCTAGAGCAGGCCACCAGGCCTTAGCCAGGGAGGAGAAGGGCGGAGAGGGGAGAAGGGCCTTAGCCAGGGAGGCAACCAAGCACCCGATGGTCACTCTAAAAAAGCTCCAGCGTTTCTCTGTGGAGAGAGGAGAACCTTCCAGAAGGACAACCATCTCTGCAGCACTCCACCAATCAGGTCTGTATGGTAGAGTGGCCAGACAGAAGCCACTCCTAAGTAAAAGGCAAATGTCAGCCTGCCTGGAGTTTGCCAAAAGGCACCTGAGGGACTCTCAGACCATGAGAAAAAACAATCTCTGGTCTGGTGAAACAAAGATTGAACTCTTGGTCTGAATGCCAAGCGTCATGTCTGGAGGAAACCAGGCACTGCTCACCACCTGGCTAATACCATCTCTACAGTGAAGCATGGTGGTGGCAGCATCATGCTGTGGGGATGTTTTTCAGTGGCAGGAACTGGGAGACTAGTCAGGATTGAAGGAAAGAGGAATGCAGCGATGTACAGAGACATCCTTGATGAAAACCTGTTCCAGAGTGCTTTGGACCTTAGACTGGGGCGATGGTTCATCTTTCAACAGGACAACGACTCTAAGCACACAGCCCACATAACAAAGGAGTTGCTACGGGCCAACTCTGTGAATGTCCTGGAGTGGCCCAGCCTTGAACCTGATTGAACATCTCTGGAGAGATCTGAAAATGGCTGTGCACCAACGCTCCCCATCCAACCTGATGGAGCTTGAGAGGTACTGCAAAGAAGAATGGAAGAAATTGCCCAAAAATAGGTGTGCCAGGCTTGTAGCATCATACTCAAAATGACTTGAGGCTGCAATTGGTGTTAAAGGTGCTTCAACAAAGTATTGAGCAAAGGCTGTGAATACTTATGTACATGTGTTTTTTTTTCGGTTTTTATTTTTAATAAATTGCAAAGATTTCAAAATGAACTTCTTTCACGTTGTCATTATGAGGTATTGTTTGTCAAAATGTTGTGGAAAAAAATGAATTTAATCCATTTTCGAATAAGGCTGTAACATAACAAAATGTGGCAAAAGTTAAGCGCTGTGAATACTTTCTGTGAATTTGCTGTAACATCCATTATATTAACTCAAATTTGAACAACAGGGGGTTAAGGATATGCATGCATCCTACATACTAGGGGGAGTACAACTGGGAAAGCATGAACCCACTGTGGCCAAGAGCAGCACAGAAGCTGAAAAACTGCCACTGCAGGTCCATAAGCAGCTGGGTAAAGGGCAAATACAGGCATTTTAGATGGGGCATGAAGCATGGCATTCTTATCTAGCTGGATGTCAGAAAACAGCCGCGAAACCAAGATCATGGGAAAAGAAGCAGGAAACACTGGCATCTGTCAGTATGGCTGGAAGGTGAAGTACAGGCCAGACAGGGGTCCCTTTGGGCTGGTTGCCCTGGCTCAGTGTAAAAGAGGGCAGTTCAGCAAATAACTGCACAGCACTATGTAGTGATGACAAAGTAGGAAGTTCATCCTAAGAGCCAGTTGCCCCTAGAGGTCAAAGAGATAAACAAAAAATGTCCACTGAGGGGATAGCTCCCATTTACTGTCCCAATTAAGGTTCGTGTGAGGTCTGGGTGTCTCTTGGATCTGTTCGCACTGGCGGTCAGGGCCCAGTTCCTGGCGACTGGACTGGTGAGTCCAGAGCTCCAGTGAAGTGTCTGCAACATACATTTAACGCGTCTATGTTCTGCCCAATGAACCCCCAGAGAAAAAAAAAACGTGAGGTGCATAACAGCCCCTTCAGGGACACATTCTTTGACCTCCCAGTATACCCCCTGAGAGGTCTTCAAGGACAAACAGATGTACCACTGCCTAGACCTGTATAGCATACTGTGGCAAACTCAAACTATGGGCCATGGTCGGTACCCACAGAGGATCCAGTGCTTACAGCAACATTACAATTTGGTCATCTTTGTGTATGGTTCCCTAAGACTCAGCTGAGAATCCAACTGATCCAGAAACCTGCAGGAGGGAGCCACAGTGGCTATAGATCAGTAAGAGCTTGATAGACGAATTTAGAAATAATAAAATAAATAATTAATTAAAAGAAAATAAAATTCTCTTGGTATAGAGAAGATGCCAATTACCTAATGAACTAACCAAAAACTAATAATGGGGGGATTGGGAGGGGTTATAGAGGGGATGTTCCTGCAGCGTTTTTGCTAGTGTCCAATTATCTAAGGGAGCTGTCCGTAATGCACGGTAAAGACTTAGGATGGCCATACACTGAACAAACGTTGATTGGTTCCTAATAAAGCAGATGGATTTTCAGCAGTGGGTGGTCCTGTCGGCTTTGTTCCTTGAAAAATCAATGGAATCAGATGCAAAATTGTCGGCTGAGCACTACCTGTAACCAATCACATGCAGGCACTATTTGAATATTTGGACAGCTGGTGCAGCGCTGTTTAGCATAGATAGAGGAATCTGACAGATTTCTTCTGTTCAACCCGCTGGCTGAATGAAACATACAGTGAGGAACAGAAGTATTTGAACACCCTGCGATTTTGCAAGTTCTCCCACTTAGAAATCATGGAGGGGTCTGAAATTCACATTGTAGGTGCATTCCCACTCTGAGAGAGAATTCAAAAAAAAAAATTCAGGAAATCACATTGTATGATTTTTAAAGAATTTATTTGTCTTGCACTGCGGAACATACAGTATTTGAACACCTGAGAAAATCAGTATTAATATTTGGTACAGAAGCCTTTGTTTGCAATTACAGAGGTCAAACGTTTCCTGTAGTTCTTGACCAGGTTTGCACACACTGCAACAGGGATTTTGGCCCACTCCTCCACACAGATCTCCTCTAGATCTGTCAGGTTTCGGGGCTGTCACTGAGCAACACAGAGTTTCAGCTCCCTCCAAAGATGTTCTATTAGATTTAGGTCTGGAGACTGGCTAGGCCACTCCAGAACCTTGATATGCTTCTTATGGAGCCACTCCTTGGTTATCCTGGCTGTGTGCTTCGGGTTGTTGTCATGTTGGAAGACCCAGCCACGATCCATCTTCAATGCTCTGATTGAGGGAAGGAGGGTGTTGCTCAAAATCTCACAATAAATGGCCCCATTCATCCTCACCTTAATACAATGCAGTCGTTCTGTCCCCTTCGCAGAAAAGCACCCCCAAAGCATGATGTTACCACCCCCATGCTTCACAGTAGGGATGGTGTTCTTGGGATGCAACTTATCCTTTTTCCTCCAAACACGATGAGTGAAGTTTAGACCAAAAAGTTCTACTTTGGTCTCGTCTCACCACATGACTTTCTCCCATGCCTCCTCTGGATCATCCAGATGGTCATTGGCAAACTTCAGACGGGCCTGGACATGTGATGACGTGAGCAGGGGAACCTTCCGTGCAATGCATGATTTGAAACTATTACAGTGTAGTGTTCTACTGACAGTGACCTTTGAAACTGTGGTCCCAGCTCTCTTCATGTCATTGACCAGCTCCTCCCTTGTAGTTCTGGGCTGATTCCTCACCTTTCTTATTATCAGTGATACCCCACGAGGTGAGATCTTGCATGGAGCCCCAGTCCGAGGGAGACTGACAGTTGTCTTTAGCCTCTTCCATTTTCTAACAATTGCTCCAACAGTTGATCTACTTTCACCAAGCTGCTTGGCAATTGCCCCGTAGCCCTTTCCAGCCTTGTGGAGGTCCACAAGTTCGTCTCTGGTGTCTTTTGACAGCTCTTTGGTCTTGCCCATGGTAGTAGTTGGCATTTGACTGACTGTGGGGTGGACAGGTGTCTTTAAAGAGCTCAGACAGGTGCTACTAAGTTAGATTATTTAGTGGAGTAGAGGTGGACTTTTTAAAGGCACAGTAACAGGTCTTTGAGAGCCAGAGTTCTTGCTGTTTCTTAGGTGTTCAAATACTTATGTTCAGCAGTGCAAGACAAATAAATTCTTTAAAAATCATACAATGTGATTTCCTGAATTTTTGTTTTTAATTCTGTCTCTCAAAGTGAGTGGGAATGCACCTACAATGTGAATTTCAGACGCCTCCATGATTTCTAAGTGGGAGAACTTGCAAAATCGCAGGGTGTTTAAATACTTCTGTTCCTCACTGTATCTATCAGTGTATGGCTAGCTTAAGTCCTCTCTATTTCACTGCACAATCAAGAAACAAGGCTTTTCTGTGCTTATTGCTTCTTTATCAGTTTTAATAGAGGGGGTGAGGAGGGCCAAAACTGCTGCCCAACCCAGGGCCCCATTCTGCCTTAATTAATCTCTGAGCAAACTAGAACAATGATTTCATGTTTTTCTGAAAGCTTGTCCTGAAACACATATTCCATTCTGACTTCACTCTGACTTTCTAATCTCTATGCTTAATCCAGGTTAGTGAACCAGAAACCATGAAACCACAGACAGCTAGATAACTAGTATTCTTGGAAGGTGGTCTGCAACAGCAGCCCATATCTCAGCACAAGATTACTTTAATAAATTATAGAAAGGGAAGCTAGGAGCGAATATAAAAAAGAAGGGATTATCACATCCTAATTGTATATAAGAAAAAAAAATACCAAGCAGACTTTTTAAGGCACACAAACAGATGTATATATTAAAAACATATAATTTTTATTATACACAGTTTATTTAAAAAATTAAAATTGCAGTACAAATGTATCCAAGAAGGAAATACATCTAGAACTCATACAAACAGTGCATCACCCCCAGTACATTTAATATACATGCAAATAAAAATTCTTTATTACAATATCAATGCTAGCACAATACCAGACTCTCTCTGAACCCAACGCATTTACCAGAATCTAGTTCCACTTCTTCAGGAGTACAGATGAGATGCACAAGCTAAGACAGAGAAAAAAAATATTACCAAACATATTATATTAGACATATGCAAAATAAGGACTGTGAGTTCTAGAATGTTATTTCAGTGGGAAATAGGAACACTTTTTTCCCCCCAAAAAAGTAGACAGTGAGAGCTGAATGTGTTATTTTGCTATGATTTGTTTTTCGAATGAAAATTTCATTTTCGGAGATTCAGATGTAGAGGAATCTTCGAATGGACAGAAAATGTTATAATGAAATTAGCGAATGCATTTGTTTCATTCGGATGACGTTACATGATGCCAATGGGGAAATTAATTACATTTTCAACTACGTTTGAGAATTCAGATTCAGGAAGCAAATTGATCTGAATTTCATTCCATTCATTAATTCAGATACACATGATGCCAGTTGATATTGCCCAATCAGCTCCCGGACCAACGAATATACAAAACAAATGACAATGGTAAGAAATAAATCCCGAAAACGAATCGGTTCAATATAACGAATATGATGAAACAAAATTCCTTAATGAACAAATGTATCCAAAACAAAACTTTCTGGGATGCACATTTCTAATTATCAAGCCGTAGAGAATGGAGGCGGCTGTATACTCCCTTAAATTCTGTTCTAATGAACTTTAGAAATGTATGCAGTTGTTTTAACTAGACATAGTTGCAGTGCCAGAAGTGAAACTTCCTTTCCTTCCTACCACCACTCACCAGATATATTTGTTTTTCAATAAACAATAAAATTATGAGCTGGTGGCTAATAATGTCATGCCTCCATCCCCTATTTCGCATATTCAAAGACTTTAACCTCCCTAGTGGTATGATTATGTCAATATTTCTGTGCTCAAAGCGGCACTTTTTATATAGTATAGTATAATATTGTTTTATTAGGCAATAAAAGGCAACATAAACTATTAAACTCACATTTCTCCAATGTATAATAAGCCTCTAGAACCTCATGCTATGGGTGTACTTGCATGGGTTCATGTGGAGCACAAAGATGGCGTCTGCACCGGAAATTACCTCACCATGCCAGAAATTGCGTCACCACGTCACCTACGCGTTGCGTCAGATGAAGTCACGTGTGCTTATTATACATTGGAGAAATGGGAGTTAACATACAGTCAGGTCCATAAATATTGGGACATCTACACAATTCTAAAATTATTGGCTCTATACACCACCACAATGGATTTGAAATTAAACGAACAAGATGTACTTTAACTGCAGACTGTCAGCTTTAATTTAAGGGTATTTACATCCAAATCAGGTGAACAGTGTAGGAATTACAACAGTTTGCATATCTGCCTCCCACTTGTTAAGGGACCAAAAGTAATGGGACACATTAATAATCATAAATCAAACTTTCACTTTTTAATACTTGGTTGCAAATCTTTTGCAGTCAATTACAGCCTGAAGTCTGGAACGTATAGACATCACCAGACGCTGGGTTTCATCCCTGGTGATGCTCTGCCAGGCCTCTACTGCAACTGTCTTCAGTTCCTGTTTGTTCTTGGGGCATTTTCCCTTCAGTTTTGACTTCAGCAAGTGAAATGCATGCTCAATCGGATTCAGGTCAGGTGATTGACTTGGCCATTGCATAACATTCCACTTCTTTCCCTTAAAAAACTCTTTGGTTGCTTTTGCAGTATGCTTTGGGTCATTGTCCATCTGCACTGTGAAGCGGCGTCCAATGAGTTCTGAAGCATTTGGCTGAATATGAGCAGATAATATTGCCCGAAACACTTCAGAATTCATCCTGCTGCTTTTGTCAGCAGTCACATCATCAATAAATACAAGAGAACCAGTTCCATTGGCAGCCATACATGCCCACGCCATGACACTACCGCCACCATGCTTCACTGATGAGGTGGTATGCTTAGGATCATGAGCAGTTCCTTTCCTTCTCCATACTCTTCTCTTCCCATCACTCTGGTACAAGTTGATCTTGGTCTCATCTGTCCATAGGATGTTGTTCCAGAACTGTGAAGGCTTTTTTAGATGTCGTTTGGCAAACTCTAATCTGGCCTTCCTGTTTTTGAGGCTCACCAATGGTTTACATCTTGTGGTGAACCCTCTGTATTCACTCTTGTGAATTCTTCTCTTGATTGTTGACTTTGACACACATACACCTACCTCCTGGAGTGTGTTCTTGATCAGGCCAACTGTTGTGAAGGGTGTTTTCTTCACAAGGGAAAGAATTCTTCGTTCATCCACCACAGTTGTTTTCATGGTGTTCCGGGTCTTTTGGTGTTGCTGAGCTCACCGGTGCGTTCCTTCTTTTTAAGAATGTTCCAAACAGTTGTTTTGGCCACGCCTAATGTTTTTGCTATCTCTCTGATGGGTTTGTTTTGTTTTTTCTGCCTAATGATGGCTTGCTTCACTGATAGTGACAGCTCTTTGGATCTCATCTTAAAAGTTGACAGCAACAGATTCCAAATGCAAATAGCACACTTGAAATGAACTCTGGACCTTTTATCTGCTCATTGTAATTGGGATGATGAGGGAATAACACACACCTGGCCATGGAACAGCTGAGAAGCCAATTGTCCCATTACTTTTGGTACCTTAACAAGTGGGAGGCACATATGCAAACTGTTGTAATTCCTACACCGTTCACCTGGTTTGGATGTAAATACCCTCAAATTAAAGCTAACAGTCTGCAGTTAAAGCACACCTTGTTTAATTTCAAATCCATTGTGGTGGTGTATAGAGCCAAAAATGTTAGAATTGTGTCGATGTCGCAATATTTATGGACCTGACTGTATGTTGCCTTTTATTGCCTAATAAACCAATATTATATTATCGAGGTTCTTTTTTTGTATGGATTCTGAGGGAGCTGGCCATACCTGTTATAGCCTAAGGAGAGTGTTTGGAGGTGATCCTGACCTGGTAAAGCTCATTTATTTACCTGATGCGAGGTACTGGTCTGCATTGGATACTGATAAGAGGAGCTTATTCTTGGAGGATCCAGGAGTGATCCAAAAAGCTATTAGGCCCTTTTAGGGTCACGGTAAGGAGGTGAGGAGCCAATCTAGATACTTTGGATACATCACCAGAGAATGCTACGCACAGGACCACTTGCATGCGTTTGGAACACTGATATCACATTTAATTCAGTTGGATGTTTTATATTGTTTCTATATATATTTTATATATTTATTTTCTAGTTGTAGGTGTGAGTGTAATATACACTATCTATTGGAGTATTTTTAGCATGGAGCACTTTATTGCACTATATTTATCCCCCAGTGTTGGGATCACATGTGTGTTTCACTATTTGTATTTATATGGTTTTCACTGATGATCATTGAGTTTTGCATTTATTATCACTTTTACTTGTAATTTTGATCACTATTGGTCCATCAGAGACCATTTATGGTTCATAGTCACGTAGTATTTTTTGCACTTTGTTATTTTTTAGGGATGTGATCACTGTCATCATTATTTTATTATTCATTTGTTGATAAGAGCGCTACACCATTTTTGATATATTTCAGTTATTTCACTTGAAGGTAATAAGGTATAGGTGGTAGCAGCCTCATCTGTAATTTAGCTATATTTATCCTTAGACTGCAGGAGGTTTTCTTTATATCTTCTGATTTACTATCACTGTTCTCTAGCTAGTCTAAAACCGCTTTTGACATAATAGGATGCTTTTTGGACGTTTCTCAGTTTCAAGGCAGTAAGAATGGTAAAAATGCAGGCAGGGCACAGGACAATGCAGTAGGAACAAAATGTATGTGAAACACTTTGAAACAGGAATGTTTTATTATGTGATTTTAGTGTATTTCATGAATGTCACTTTCAAATTTTTTAATTTCCCGCCGGTTTTGGCCCCCATACATCCCGACGCACGTAGGGACCTGAACCCGGAAGAAGGATGCCGGCATCGGCTGGAGCAGATGGCAGGGGACACTGCAGGGGGGACATCTCGGGAGCGCAGGACAAGGTAAGTGAAACAGGGATCACAGAGCAACGCTGCAGGGTAATCCCGAGTGTAGCTCGGGGTTACCGATTTTGGCACTGATTAACCCTGAGCTACACTCGGGATTACTGCCAGGGAGGTTAAAGTGTTACTAAAGCCAGGACCCTGCATTCACTATATCTAGTCTCCAACAGTACACAAAACATGGAAGTGCAATTATTTTAGTAAATATAAACTGCTAAATACCTTTTCTCATTAGCAGTTTTAGCAGTCTTGTGACTTCTATCAGTGTCCAGCCGAGCACTGATAAAAGCTTGTAGGAGGAGTTTTCATTCTGCTTTAGGAGGATGCAGAACTCCTGACCTCTGTCTGGACAGTGCTGATCACATGCACTCTCCCAAGAAAAAAAACCAAAAACCTCTCTAGCAATACACACCAAACTGAGCATGTGCAGAGTGACTCCACACGATATGTCTTATCAAATCTAATTACAATCCAGGTATGTCATGTAAACCAGGCAGTGTTATGATAATACTGTATATATCTCAAAGTTTGTCAATAAACTTGATCTGCACAATCGATGTGGCTCTAAAATCTTGTCTTTATTCAGTAAACCACAGTGTAAAACTTTAGTCATAAGATATGACTAAAGTCGTGTAGGCTGAAACACGTCAACTGACTGTTACTGTAACTTTTACACTGTGGTTTACTGAATAAAGATTTTAGAGCCACGTCGGTTGTGCAGATCAAGTTTATGGACAATTATTCTCAGCTGTGCAACTGAAGATCGAGCACCCGCCAGCTCTATTGATGGAGGTCTGTATGGGTAGTAGCACCATATTTTCTCAATATCCCATAGTTTGCAGATGCTAGAACTTTCACACAAATCAATTAATATACACTTATTGGGATTTTTTTTACCAAAGATATGTAGCAGAATTTTGGCCTAAATGTATGATGAAATTTGAGTTTATTGTATATTTTTTTATAACAGAAAGTAGAAAATATTGTATTTTTAAACATTTTCGGTCTTCTTTTGTTTAAAATCGCAAAAAAATAAAAAAAAAAACAGTGGTGATCAAGTACCACCAAAAGAAAGATATATTTGTGTGAAAAAATTATATATACAGTATTTAGTTTAGGTACAGTATTGCTTGACCACGCAATTGCCAGTTTAATTAGCACAGTGCAGTATAGCAAAAAATGGCCTGGTTGGCAAGGGGGTAAAACACGTGTCAAACACAAGGCCTGCAGGCCGAATCTGGCCCTACAGGCTATTTCATGTGGCCCTCGCAGCCACGGCTTTTTTTTCTGCCGGTAGGTGGCGGCACTCTGTACCGCCACCTCCAGCTCTCACCCTTTGCTCTGCAGCTTTCTGTGTTACAGCTTTTCTTTCGGTGGCTCACAGCTCTCCCAGATCTCTGCCTGTACTCACTACGGGGCATGGCAGAGCTAGATACAGACTAATGAACTTCCTGCAAATGAGAAAGAGGTGAAGCTGCCTAGATTGCCGGGAGGTACTAGAGCTGGGCTGAGTAGGTGAAATGCAAGGAAACTTTTGAGGGTGTGGGAGAGATTAGTGCTGTAGAGGGAGATGTGTGCAGAGGTGAGGGATGGGGGAGAGTGGTGCAGAGGTCAGAGCTGAGAAGGAGGGGTGGAAGTGCAATATGGACAGCCTGTGAAACAGAGCTGAACCCTGCACTCTGTATATAGCACATTCCTGAACTTTGCATACATAGTCTTACAGATATAACCGGCCCTGTGAAGAGCCAACGCGGCTCTTGATGAAATTGAGTTTAAATTACCTCCTATACCAGTTTTTCTTCTTTTTTTTTTGCATTGAATTAAATACTACAGTACCCGATGAAGAATGTGAGCAGGCCATTTCTCATATCTTCCCATCTAAACCCTGCAGTTCTCTTTTTAAATCAAACAATGAAAAATGACCTGAAACTCATAGATACAGGTGCATCTCAATAAATTAGAATATCATCAAAAAGTTAACTTATTTCAGTAATTCAATTCAAGTGAAACTCATATATTATATAGATTCATTACACAGAGTGATATTTTCTGAGATACTGAATTTGGGTTTTCACTAGTTGTAAGCCCTAATCATCAAAATTAAAATAAATAAATGCTTGAAATATAAGAATATTGTGAAAAAGTTCAATACTGTAGACTCATGGGCCTTGATTCACTAAGATGTGAGTGTATTAGCAGAGACTGACCATTCAGGCAGACTCCGGTCAATCAATCAGTCGTCTGACCAGCGTCTAGCAAGCTCATTAACGAGCGTCTACTGACTACTTTGCCATTAGTGAATGTGGTATCCCGTCTGGCACATTTTTAGGTGCAATACCGGATATATTCGCTAGATGGCGCACAAGCGCGGGCTTTATCAACATTGGCGTTTTTCTGATAGAAAATTCTAATACAGCTGTACTATTACATTCTGAAAATTCTCTTTTGCTATTTTTTTTTTTTGGCTGTTTTTCCAAAATGATCAGGAAAGTATTGCATTTACTAATGAATGTCATACATTTTATTTTCAAATTTTTCACACTTATATCTCAAATAATTTATATACTTCTAATTTCCCAATATAGTTATATATCTTCATTCTCTTTAATCACATAACTATTCTATGTTAAAGACAAGTGCAGCGCTATAAATGCATGTGATCAATAATGAACGCATGTAAAAACCAAAAAGTGTAAAGAATTGCAATAATGATGTAAACTGGTAAATCGTGCTAAAATAAGTTCATATAATTATTCCTGAATAATGGAATGTCCTTGGTGTGAGAGTACCAACTCAGAGAGTGCCTATGAATGGCACGTGTGTTCTCTCCGTGACGGACAGTAGTGCATGAACTCGTGAAAGGTAAACCACCCTTGGGACTGGTCTACACTCACCAGAACAAAAGTATTAATGTGCATGGGTTATACACATCGCACATCTGGGGGTGCAGCGGTATGCTGGCAGCTATGGGTTAGTCAACCAGCTCCATCCATCCATCAGGGTGGGTGCCCAAATGGTCCTGGGGAGGAATTAGCTCAGCCACAGGAGCCAGAAAGGTGCTCAATAGTGTAGTACACTGTCACAGGGGTGGATGACCTTTCACGAGTTCATGCACTACTGTTCGTGGTTATATTTATCTTGTGTAATACCATTTTACTAGTCTATATCATTTGACCAGTGCTCGCTTTATCATTTTTAAACAATGTAACTATTCTACATTATAACTCAAACTGTGTTTCCTACAGTGGTTTAGTGGTTAGAGCTCAGAACTTACAGCACTTGGGTCATGGGTTCTAATCCCAATCTTGGCAACATCCCAAAAAAATGGAGATCAATTTTCTGGGTTGTGGCAGGAATATTGATCAATCAATTATGATTTTGCCTAATGACTAGAAAGTGGATGAATGTTACTTGCGTACTGTTCTTCTGCCAATTAGGTCATGTGCAAGTTTCATGCCGTGTATATTTCATTGTAACTTTTTTCTCTTTTAAATCTGTCTCCTTATACAACTTGACCCCCTCCCCCACCCCATCATCACCTGTCCCATATGCAAATCTATGGATCACCGCCCCACTCTTTAACTATCTATTTACTGATCAAGTGAATGTGTCTCATTTTCTATCAGCTACAGCTCAGATCTCACATTATTATACAATTGCTGATTGTATCTCACCACTAGTCTGATTGAATTCACAATTCCTGGTCAGTCCTGTTCCCTGACCTCTAATAACCTTTAGGGCCAGTTCACACTACATGTGTTTCAGTTGCTTTTTCAGCATCACAAACGCACAGAAAGAAGGTTATATGGTTGTCAATGTCATAGTTCACATCAGCGCTTGCATTTTCAATGCACTGCAGGTGCTGTAAACAAAGTTGACCACGCTGCATTGTTTCTGCACAGAACTGTACTGGAACACATTGAAACGTCCTTGAATGTACTAAAACGCACATGTCCCTAACTACATTGAATACAAAGAAAATAGAAAAAAATAAGTGGAAGGGATACAAAAATGCAATGTAAACATGTCCAAAACGCATCCAAAATGTACTGGAACACACTAAACATGCATGCCAAAAGGGCATGAAAAAAACCCATCAGGAACACATCTAGACTGTTTCTATAGTGTGAACCGGCCCTTAGGACTTGTTCACACCATTGGTGGTGCAGAAACGCATGCAAGAACACACATTTTCCAGCACAGCAAGGTAATGCAATGCCCTATGTAGATGTGCGCAGGTACCATGATGAAAACGTTGTTGCACCTACACACGTCTATTAAAAACAGCCCCATTCACAGCCACAAATACGCATGGCACCACACTACTGTGCGGTTAGGTGCGACACACTTGGAAAATAACATAAAAATAAGCCAACATGGCTAAAACATATCTTGAAAATATGGGGACTCTGATATCCGGCGACAGTCCGTTCACGAACGAGAAGCAATTCTGCACCCCTAAAACCAACACAGAGGAAAGGGATGGTCAAATTGCTGTGCTGCTTCCAAACCACCTCTGGCATGCCAGGGTCATTATGCAGGTCCTCGATGCCAGTTCTTGCCTGCGGCCACAAAATATCCACTGGCCACAAGTGAAGGTGAGTGGAGGACATGAAGGTGGATTTCTACCAGCTTCAACCGCAAGCAGTACCACTCCTGAAAAATGAGAGCAAATAATCATTGACACGTCATCATGACAGTCAATTCTCAGTGCAGGCTATCTAGAGTGTCTTCCTTTTTAACCATTTCAAGAGTTCAAGGAAACATTCTTGGTGCATCTACTGTGTTTGGAAAGGCCAAAGGTCCCCCCCTCCCCCAGGCACACTAATGCTTATGCAGGCCATAGACGGGGAGAAAAACAGCCGATTTTTCTTTTAAAAAATGAAAAATCGGTTGTTCAAGCGGCCGACGTTACCAGCAATGGTAAAAAAAAAAATCGGCCGATTTTCATCCCGTCTACAGCCGGCAAAAAGTGTCCCTGCAGAGAGCTCCGCTATTTCTTTGACAGTTCTTTGACATTTATAGCGGTTGCAACAATGTATTTGTATCCATTTCAGATACAGATGTTTTTAGTCGGAAACAAATAGATACAATGTTGCAACCGCTGTAAATGTCAAGGAACTGTCAAAGAAATAGCGGAGCTCTCTGCAGGGACACTTTTTGCCATACTGGAATTCCTCTCATTTTTCATCCTTCTTCTTCCTCTTCTTCTTCCTCTTCTTCTTCATCATCATCCTCTTCTTCTTCATCATCATCATCCTCTTCTTCATCATCCTCTTCTTCTTCTTCATCATCATCATCCTCTTCTTCATCATCCTCTTCTTCTTCTTCTTCATCATCCTCTTCTTCTTCTTCTTCATCATCCTCTTCTTCCTCTTCATCATCTTCTTCTTCATCATCATCCTCTTCTTCCTCTTCATCATCATCCTCTTCTTCATCATCATCATCCTCTTCTTCTTTTTCTTCTTTTTGTCTTCCTCTTGCAGGTCACTGCTCATGTGCAGATTTTTTATCAGTAAAAAAATCGACCGATTTGCCCATCATTGCCGCGAAAATCGGCCGATCGGCAAATTCGGCCGTTTTTTTCCAACTTTACCGAAAAAAAAAATCTGCCAAAATACCGAAAAACGGCCGAACAAATAGCCCACTAACGATCCGAAAATCGGCCGATTTTATTTTCGGCCGAAAAATCGGCCGATTTTCGACCCATCTATGGCCTGCATAAGATATGGTGTGGCCCTAGGGTCAATGTGTGTTTAGAATACTTCCAAAATGCACATACAAAAACACTACATCCAAATGCATGTTGCATTTCTATAGCATGTTAAACAGAAGAAAAATGCACTTACATAATGTTAACATGCGCAAGTAAAAATAGACAAAATCCACATCCTTTTATTCTGGCTTCACATACATGCATTTTGGTCTAACACCGCACTCCTGGGCAAATCACATGCAATTTGTGTGCGTTGCAATTAGAGACAAACATTTTGCACCGCATCCGGGCCAAAAATGTGCAGGACCCTTTTTCAGGGTATGCACATGGGTGTGAATAGGCATGCCATCCAATTTGGCAAATCGCAATACGCTTTGTGTACCAATATTGGTGTGTTGGTAACTTCACCTAGAAAGCCGCAGCAGGTGGCATGAAGGGGTTGCGGTTGTGATGCGGTGCAGCGCTTGCACAGAAAACACTGCAAATTTCACATCGCATCTGTGTGACACCAGAATGTGCCAATATGTGGCTTGACAAAGCACAGTGGTCAGTGCAGATTATTTTCAATCCATGTTTTTTTACACTTTTCATTCACTGGTTTAACTCAGGTGATCATTAATCCCAATTATCTCCGGAGATCACATGCAGCCCCTCAACCATCTACACATATCTCTGGAAATCTATACAGATCTCCTTGAAAAAATGTCTCCTCTCCTCTTCGGAAAACAATTGTCCTCCACCTCATAAACAGGGGGACAGAGAAGACTTCTCCTTGATAACTAAAATCAGATGAATTATCTGTGCTTAATAAACATACACCAATACTGCAAATGCATTGTACTGTCCAAGGCATTGCACACTAACGCATTGCACACTAGAAATGTCAAATGCGTTAGTGTGTACAGTGCATGAGTGTAAAATGCTTTAGTGCACACTGCAGTGTACAACGCATTGCACACTGTAATACACTGTACAAAGTAATACCGTGTACACCCACACATTGTAGACTGTAATGCACTGTACTCTGTCATGCAGGATGGAGCAACGCATTGCACACTGTGATACCGTGTACACCCACACATTGTAGACTGTAATGCACTGTACACTGTCATGCAGGATGGAGCAACGCATTGCACACTGTGATACCGTGTACACCCACACATTGTAGACTGTAATGCACTGTACACTGTCATGCAGGCTGGAGCTACGCATTGCACACTGTGATACCGTGTACACCCACACATTGTAGACTGTAATGCACTGTACTCTGTCATGCAGGATGGAGCAACGCATTGCACACTGTGATACCGTGCACACCCACACATTGTAGACTGTAATGCACTGTACACCGTCATGCAGGCTGGAGCTACGCATTGCACACTGTGATACGCTGTCCACTGTCATGCAGAATCCAGCAACGCATTGCACACTGTAATACCATGTACACCAACACATTGTAGAATGTAATGCATTATACGCAGTATACATGTCCAGATATTCAAAGATTAGCCATGAAGGCCTAGCTGGTTACCTATTTGGCGACCGCAGATAGCCGAATAACGCTACACTGCATCCAGGCAGCTCTGGGAGGGTGTCATATGACATCCTGGCAGAACGCGCTCTCCGTGATTGCTGTGTCCTAAGGACACAGCTGATCACGTGATGTGGTAAAGACCAATCACAGCGGCTTTTTACCATGTGATCAGCCATGTCCAATGACACGCTGATCACCGGGAAATGCATTTGCCGGGTCTTGGCTGCACTTTCATCACGCTGTCAGAATGTGTAGAAAGTACTGCCGAGAACCAGCAGTTATCAAAGCAGGGGTCGGCCCCGATGATCAGTGCCCACCAGTGCCACCCAACAGTTCCGCCCACCTGTGGCCAGCAGTGCAGCCTCATCAACGCACATCAGTGTTGCTAAATTACCAGTTTACCAAATGTTATAATATAAACAGACTTTTATTCATTATGAGCTATTTTGTGGTTTATCGAGCAAAAAGTAAAACTCACAGCAGCAAGTCAATACCACCCAAAGAAAGCTCTATTTGTCTGAAAAAACTGATACAAATTTAAGATGGGTACAATGTGGCATGACCGCACAATTGTCATTCAAAGGGTAACAGTGCAGAAAGATGAAAATTGGCCAGGACAGGAAGGGGGTATGAGTACCCAGTAGGCAAGTGGTTAATATCATTGACCCATCAATACCCAGGAGCTAATGTACAGATAAGTAGCATGTGCACCAAGTGAGATTCTGCTAGGCCCCACCCACAAAATTACAATTACTTGTCCCTCACATGTTATAAACATATTTGCAATGGCCACAGTTACTTTACATATAAGGATCATCTCCTCAGTTGAGAACTGTGCTCTCGCCATGTCCAAATGCCAATAAAGTTATCAAAATTTTCAACCAACACAAAACCTCCAACCACTTCTCATCCACTTACACTCCCCACAACCACTTCCGGGTGCGCGCGCACCAGATGACGGACTTCCAGGAGGATAGCTGCTCGTGCGCCATGGGGGACACCTGTTTGGCGTTTATTTGTGCACGATCGCGCATATCTATGCACGATCGCTCATTTCTATGCACGGCTATGATAGCTTTCGCGAATGTGTGTTTTAGTGATTTTTTTCTTTTTAAACCTTGGCTAATATATATTTGTTGCCAAAGGCCAAAAATCAACATACAGTGGGGACTATTTTATTACTGTAAATCAAATTGTAGAAAACCTGTAGCTGGCTGCACAGTGAATGTGACATATTCATTAGTACATAACAATATTGTGGTGCAAGCAGGTTTTTTATTTTTTTGTTTGGTTTTGAAAAAGCCAGTTTGCACCCACTTGCATATTCACGCTCTTACAAGCTACATTTGAGCAGATTATATAAGTATACAAAGTAACTATTAAGGTTGTTCATATATTGAACATAAAATAAACACAAAAACATCGGTGAAACATTTATTGATCAAATATATCTTCATTTATTTGGTCAGCAGGAACAAGTAGGTACAGTCAATATCTTGGTGAGTCACAAAAATAGGATTGATGTGGCAAAAATAAAACACTCCTGCTCATAAGAGCTTACAATCTAAACATACTTCTAGTGAACTGTGTGTGCTCAGGTTATAGCAGGAAACAAAGGGGAAGATGAATCAAGGAACATTTTCATGCACATAAGGTTTACTTACACAATCATTTAGTATAAAGATCCATTCACAAAAAAAGTCTACAGATCAAAATATAAAGAAAACAAGACATATGTGAAAAACCCCTCCCACCTCTACAAATCCCCTACACATACATTTGTCAGCAGGTTTGTAAGAAAAATGCATTTGAGTCTAAATAAGCAAGCAAAATTAAAACAAGAGCAGATTTTAAACAAAACGATTGACATGTGTGAGGCTTTCAATGCAAAGAGAAAAAACACAATCATTGTGCAATAACACACAAGCACACTTTACAAGGCCAAAAATATGCAAACATTTCCAGCCCACTTCCAAACACAGCCTGAGTGGTGTCTGGGGCAATTCAGCACAAAATCTCTTCCTCCCCCAAACCACTACAAGCAAGGACTTATGCAGGCCATAGATGGGTCGAAAATCGGCCGATTTTTCGGCCGAAAATAAAATCGGCCGATTTTCGGATCGTTAGTGGGCGATTTGGTCGGCCGATTTTCGGTATTTTGGCCGTTTTTTTTTTTCGGTAAAGTTGGAAAAAAATCGGCCGATTTTGCCGATCGGCCGATTTTCGCGGCAATTAGTGGGCGAATCGGCCGATTTTTTACCGATAAAAAAACTGCGCATGAGCAGTGACCTGCAAGAGGAAGACAAAAAGAAGAAAAAGAAGAAGAGGAAGAGGATGAAGAAGAGGATGAAGAAGAAGAGGATGAGGATGAAGAAGAAGAGGATGAGGATGAAGAAGAAGAAGAGGATGAGGATGAAGAAGAAGAAGAGGATGAAGAAGAAGAAGAGGATGAAGAAGAAGAAGAAGAAGAAGAGGATGAGGATGATGATGAAGAAGAGGATGAGGATGAAGAAGAAGAAGAAGAAGAAGAAGAAGAGGAGGAGGATGAGGATGATGATGAAGAAGAAGAGGATGAGGATGATGATGAAGAAGAGGATGAGGATGAAGAAGAAGAAGATGAGGATGAAGAAGAGGATGAGGATGAAGAAGAAGAAGAGGAAGAAGAAGAGGATGAGGATGAAGAAGAAGAAGAAGAAGAGGATGAAGAAGAAGAAGAAGAAGAAGAAGAGGATGATGAAGAAGAAGAGGATGATGATGATGAAGAAGAAGAGGATGAGGATGAAGAAGAGGATGAGGATGAAAAAGAAGAAGAGGATGAGGATGAAGAAGAAGAGGATGAGGATGAAGAAGAAGAAGAGGATGAGGATGAAGAAGAGGATGAGGATGAAAAAGAAGAAGAAGAGGATGAGGATGAAGAAGAAGAGGATGAGGATGAAGAAGAAGAAGATGAGGATGAAGAAGAGGATGAGGATGAAGAAGAGGATGAGGATGAAGAAGAAGAAGAGGATGAGGATGAAGAAGAAGAAGAAGAAGAAGAGGATGAGGATGAAGAAAAAGAAGAAGAAGAAGAAGAAGTAGGATGAAAATAAGAATAATTCCAGTCCAGCAAAAAGTGTCTCTGCAGAGAGCTCCGCTATTTCTGACAGTTCTCTGACAGTTCCTTGACATTCACAGCGGTTGAAACATTGTATCTATTTGTTTCCGAATAAAAACATCTGTATCCTAAATGGAAATAAATAGATACAATGTTTCAACCGCTGTAAATGTCAAGGAACTGTCAGAAATAGCAGAGCTCTCTTCAGGGACACTTTTTGCTGGCTGTAGAAGGGATGAAAATCGGCCGATTTTTTTTACCATTGATGGCAACGTCGGCCGCTTGAACGACCGAATTTTCGTTTTTTAAAAGAAAAATCTGCAGTTTTTCTCCCCATCTATGGCCTGCATAAGTCACAAACCACCCGGCCTAGTAACAGGCCAAATCACTCCCTACTGCACATCTTTATATAAGCTAGGTTGTATTTGGAGCATGCCAAACAAGGCCCCACACCCAATGAAGCCACACCCACCACTGACCTTAATTTGGTCAGTGAAAGTGTTTTCACCTGATGAATCCGCTTCCTACCTGCATTAACCCTTGGTATACAGGCCCCACAAATCAGAAAGATATATACAGTGAAATGTACGTGTGCAGCATACAACAGAACATTGAGCAGGGATGTGAAAGGGAACCCCAATTGGAACCGTTATTGCTACTATGGTCACAATTCCCTCCAGATTCTCGCATGAGTTAAGACAGTCACATGACCACATCTTGTATGCAATACTGAAAATGACAAATCGATTTGACTAGTATGGTGAATTTCCCATCAATTGGTAAAACACTCCAGAAATCAATCACCACCAAACATGACACTCTGGGCAAAGCTGATTTACAAATCATGCAACTTACAGTAAAGTTGACCATTTCAATGCAATTTTCAAGACATCTGACACAGATCTCTATGCAAATTGCCACTAAAGTAGTACATGTACTACTATAGAAATCAGTGTTTGAAACGCACCCATGTGGTCACTCTAATAGCAGACAATAGGGTGCGACTTTGCAGACGATTTACAGCTTGCATGTTGTGCAAATCACATGCCAAGTCCCACTCAATGAGCACGCTATTGGAGCGTTCATATTGTTGTGGTTCAAACTTGGTAGGAGCCGCAAGTAATAATAGAGTAATGAATACACTACTTTTCATGCAATTTGCTGAGAGATCGATGTCGAATGTCTTGCAAATTGCACTTGAAATCACCATGTACCCCGACTTTGAAATCATGCAACTTCTATGCAAGTCACATGATGTGACTGTGGTGTCAATAACACCACTTAGAAATCTGCTTTAATGTGACCGGGTAGCCCCCAGTAACATTGTTTGCGATTGCCATGCAATTGGCATGACAGGCGACTTGCAAATCGTAGACCAAGTCGCACCCTATTGGCCACTGTAGGCTCTGTTCACATCCAATTGGATTGTGAACTCGTGCAACTTCACTGTAAGTTGGACAATTGCCGCATCGGATTAGATGTGACAGTGGTGTTGGCCCCCAGTAACATTGGGTGCAATTTGCCATGCAAAGAGCAAGCTGCTGGCCATGCCAATCACATGACAAGTCACATCCAGGGTGTGCAATTTCAGGTGCGATTTGTGCATTGACATCGTACCTGATATTGGATATAATGAATGTGAGTGTATTAACATACACCATTTGTTGCAGCGAGAGTTCAAAGGTATTTGAGAATTGTGGCCATTTATTAGCAATTTAACATCTAGACTCAAATAGAAATCGCAATGCTACACACAATTGAAAACACAACTAGTTAGTAATTCTCTAGAAAACACAGTAAAATTGGCAACTTAAAGAGTAATTTTCAATTGCATATAGTGTGAGCGAAGCAGGAAAATCAACAAAGGAAATAAATCTTTGAAGGCGTGCGGTACCTGCCTGCTGGGATAAGGGTCTGCTATGCATTTGGGGGAAAAATGCACGCCAGGATTTGTGACAAGTTTGATGTGTGGATTCACCAACCAAGTCTTTTCTCTCTCGTTCACTCTTCTGAATGTCTCTCTTTATCACTCTTCAGTATGTATCTCTTGCTCACTCTTCTTTGTCTCACTGGCTCGCTCTTCTCTCTCGCTCACTCTTCTGAATGTCTCTCTTTATCACTCTTCATATGTATCTCTCGCTCACTCTTCTTCGTCTCACTCTTCTCTCTCTGTCAGCTCTTTGCTTGCCAAATCCTTCACAAAAGTGGGTGGAGTGTAAACCATCATTATCAAATCTATTAGTGATTCAGGCCCTTATCTTATCCCATTGTATGACATTCACATAAGGTGCAGCTTTGAAGGTGTTTCAACAGACAAGGCCTCATTCTAATTCACATTTTAGGGATCATTTAGACAGAAAGCAAAGATGTTGCCAGAATATGTATGTGAAGACAGCCACACACGGAGATCATGCTACTACCTCGCCGGGGTTGGGATTCAAACCTACAACCCTAGAGTTATGAGGCAGTAGTGCTAACCACTAATCCACAGAGCTACATTGCTAACCCAGCCTGTATTTCTGTGCTGTGAATCAATCCTAGGTCCCTGGGCATGGTCAGTATAACTAGCCAGATATCTCCAATGTGACACAAATGTTGTGCTATGTTGCCAATTCAGATGTATGTTGGTTCTATGTATCCCAATACAAAGGATTGCAATACTAATACAGGCGTACCTCGGTTTACCAACGCCTCAGGAAACGTCATATTTGGGGTACAAATGTCAAACCATTTCAGTTAATTGGTCTGTTTACAAATGTTTGAATAATTTGGTATGGGCATGTGGCCTGGTATGGTTCAGGAGAGGGGGAGGCGCTCGCTCGTCGTCCCCCCCCCTTTCCTGACCTGCCGGGCTGCATGCTCGGATAAGTATGTGTTATGGATTTAGGGGGGTACCCCATGCTGTTTTTTATTTAATTTCAGCGTGGAGTTACCCCTTAACATCCATACGAGACCCGAAGGGCTTAGTATGGATGGGAGGGGGGACCCCACGCCAGTTATTTAAAGAACTGTTTATAAATCACTGCAATACTTTGACATTCAACTGTCAGTGGGGAAATCCGCCGACAGCTGAAACATGAGCGCTGCATTGGTTTTCATTACTAAAATGCTGCATGAGTTGATAACATAACTCATGCGGGATTGTAGGAGCGACAGCCATGTGTTAATGTTTCAGCTGTCAGCGGGGTTCCCCACTGACAGCTGAATGTAAAATAATTCCCTTTATTGCATAAATAATAAAAAAAAAAGCGTGGGGTCCCCCCTCCCATCTGTACCAAGCCCTTCGGATCTGGTATGGATATTAAGGGGGAACTCCACGCTGGAATTAAAAAAAAAAACAGCGTGGGTCCCCCTCAATATCCATACCAGACCCTTATCCGAGCATGCAGCCCGGCAGGTCAGGAAAGGGGGGGACGAGCGAGCACCCCCCCTCCTGAACCATACCAGGCAACATGCCCTCAACATGGGGGGGGGTGCTTTGGGGCAGGGGGGCTCCCCCCCCCAAAGCACCTTGTCCCCATGTTGATGAGGACAAGGGCCTCTTCCCCACAACCCTGGCCGGTGGTTGTGGGGGTCTGCGGGTGGGGGGCTTATCAGAATCTGGAAGCCCCCTTTAACAAGGGGGCCCCCAGATCCCGGCCCCCCCCCCACGTGAATGATTCTGCGGTACACGGTCCGCAGACTTATTCACAAAAAAACTAAGTGTGGTGTAAAAAAAACACAGTACAGGGTCTTTGACAAGTCCTTTATTAAAACAATGTCCCCCGAAGTAGATCCAACGTCAATCGCGGCAGCAGGGACCCGAAAAAAAAAAAAGTTCCTCTCCCGTCCGAGGCTTCCAGCCTTGTGAAGAAGAGGCTAGCTGACATTTCTTATATAGGTATGGGGCGGGGCCAGCCGGGGACATCATCTGAGTGACCCGCCCCATGTCACATGCTTGCTCTTCCCGGCTGGCCCCGCCCCATACCTATATAAGAAATGTCAGACTGTCTCCTGCATTCAGCTAGTTAGCCTCAGTGGAGAGACAGGGTGACATTTCTCAAATAGGTAAGGGGCGGGGATGATGTCCCCGGCTGGCCCCGCCCCATACCTATATAAGAACTGTCAGCTAGCCTCTTCTTCACTAGGCTGGAAGCCTCGGACGGGAGCGGAACCTTTTTTTTTTTTTCTTTTTTCTGGTCCCTGCCGCCGCCGCGATTGATGTTGGATCTACTTCGGGGGACATTGCTCTAATAAAGGACTTGTCAAAGACCCTGTACTGTGTTTTTTTACACCACACTTAGTTTTTTTGTGAATGAGTCTGCGGACCGTGTACCGCAGAATCATTAACGTAGGGGGGGGGGCGGGATCTGGGGGCCCCCTTGTTAAAGGGGGCTTCCAGATTCTGATAAGCCCCCCGCCCGCAGACCCCCACAACCACCGGCCAGGGTTGTGGGGAAGAGGCCCTTGTCCTCATCAACATGGTGACAAGGTGCTTTGGGGGGGGGGAGCCCCCTCTGCCCCAAAGCACCCCCCCCATGTTGAGGGCATGTGGCCTGGTATGGTTCAGGAGGGGGGGGGTGCTCGCTCGTCCCCCCCCCCTTCCCTGACCTGCCGGGCTGCATGCTCGGATAAGGGTCTGGTATGGATATTGAGGGGACCCACGCTGTTTTTTTTTTTAATTTCGACGTGGAGTTCCCCCTTAATATCCATACCAGATCCGAAGGGCTTGGTATGGATGGGAGGGGGGACCCCACGCTTTTTTTTATTATTATTTATGCTATAAAGGGAATTATTTTACATTCAGCTGTCAGTGGGGAACCCCGCTGACAGCTGAAACATTAACACATGGCTGTCGCTTCTAAAATCCCGCATGAGTTATGTTATCAACTCATGCGGCGTTTTAGTAGTGAAAACCAATGCAGCGCTCATGTTTCAGCTGTCGGCGGAGTTCCCCACTGACAGTTGAATGTCAAAGTATTGCGGGGAATTAGAAACTGTTTTTTAAATAACTGGCGTGGGGTCCCCCCTCCCATCTGTACCAAGCCCTTTGGATCTGGTATGGATATTAAGGGGGAACTCCACCCTGAAATTAAAAATAAAAACAGCGTGGGTCCCCCTCAATATCCATACCGACCCTTATCCGAGCATGCAGCCCGGCAGGTCAGGAAAGGGGGGGGGACGAGCGAGCGCCCCCCCCCTCCTGAACCATACCAGGCCACATGCCCTCAACATGGGGGGGGTGCTTTGGGGTAGGGGGGGCTCCCCCCCCCAAAGCACCTTGTCCCCATGTTGATGAGGACAAGGGCCTCTTCCCCACAACCCTGGCCGGTGGTTGTGGGGGTCTGCGGGCGGGGGGCTTATCAGAATATGGAAGCCCCCTTTAACAAGGGGGCCCCCAGATCCCGGTCCCCCCCCCACGTGAATGATTCTGCGGTACACGGTCCGCAGACTCATTCACAAAAAAACTAAGTGTGGTGTAAAAAAAACACAGTACAGGGTCTTTGACAAGTCCTTTATTAAAACAATGTCCCTCGAAGTAGATCCAACGTCAATCGCGGCGGCGGCGACCCGAAAAAAGGAAAAAAAAAAAAAGGTTCCGCTCCCGTCCGAGGCTTCCAGCCTAGTGAAGAAATGCCTAGCTGACATTTCTTATATAGGTATGGGGCGGGGCCAGCCGGGAAGAGCAAGCATGTGACATGGGGCGGGTCACTGGGATGATGTCCCCGGCTGGCCCCGCCCATACCTATATAAGAAATGTCAGCTAGGCTTTTCTTCACTAGGCTGGAAGCCTTGGACGGGAGCGGAACCTTTTTTTTTTTTTCCTTTTTTCGGGTCGCCGCCGCCGCGATTGACGTTGGATCTACTTCGGGGGACATTGTTTTAATAAAGGACTTGTCAAAGACCCTGTACTGTGTTTTTTTTACACCACACTTAGTTTTTTTGTGAATGAGTCTGCGGACCGTGTACCGCAGAATCATTCACGTAGGGGGGGGGGCCGGGATCTGGGGGCCCCCTTGTTAAAGGGGGCTTCCAGATTCTGATAAGTCCCCCGCCCGCAGACCCCCACAACCACCGGCCAGGGTTGTGGGGAAGAGGCCCTTGTCCTCATCAACATGGGGACAAGGTGCTTTGGGGGGGGAGCCCCCCTGCCCCAAAGCACCCCCCCCATGTTGAGGGCATGTGGCCTGGTATGGTTCAGGAGGGGGGGGGCGCTCGCTCGTCCCCCCCCCTTTCCTGACCTGCCGGGCTGCATGCTCAGATAAAGGTCTGGTATGGATATTGAGGGGGACCCACGCTGTTTTTTTTTTAAATTTCAGCATGGAGTTCCCCCTTAATATCCATACCAGACCTGAAGGGCTTGGTATGGATGAGAGGGGGGACCCACGCTGTTTTTTTTTTTTTTTTTTTTATTGCGGACCTTTATTTTTACATTCAGCTTTCAAAATAAATATTATCTAGACCTTCAAAATAAGTAAAATCATAACAGAAATAATTATAAAGGATAAGAAACAAAAATAGAATCACTAGAACTAAGGAAATCTAATTAGATTACATGAAGATATGCCGAGTGCTGTTTATTAAACACAATAGACGCGAGCGAGTGCCGGCTGTCAGAGGAATCCACAATCAGATTCACTATTAGTCAGTGGCTAAAAAGCAAACGCCCATGGCAGAGGTCTAAAAGGTGTTCTGCACATGCTCAGTTCTATCTGCCAAAGACACTGCACGGGCGTCTAGATTTTTACTGTGTCGATTTCCTTGAAAAAAACGATTTTTAACACATTCTTAATTTTTTTGGAAATAGCAGATATTGTTTAAAGTGAAGTCCTGATATTTGGCAAAGCAAATTTCTAAGTGAACATGTCTCTACAGTGATTTTTCATGGTGTTAGACGTGCTTCTTAGCAAGTCTGCTTTTGTGAGTCTGATTCCGGGCGTGTGTCTTTTTGTGAATTAGATTGGGCATCTGCTTATGGGCTCTGGTCAATAGTGAATTAGGTTGCAGGGTAAAAAATGGACGGACGCCCATGAAAATTGGGCTTAAGCCCATAAATATGCGCCCACGCCCAATAGTGAATCAAGGCCATGGTGTCACACTCTAATCAGTTAATTAACTCAAAACACCTGTAAAGGTTTCCAGAGTCTTTAAATGGTCTCTCAGACTGGTTCAGTAGGTTACACAATCATGGAGAAGATTGCTAACCTGACAGTTATCCAGAAGACAGTCAATGGCACCCTCCACAAGAAGGGTAAGTCACAAAAAGTAATTGCTAAAGAGGCTGCCTGTTCACAGAGTACTGTATCCAAGCATATTAATGGAAAGTTGGGTGGAAGGAAAAAGTGTGGTTGAAAAAGGTGCACAAGCAACAGGCATAACCGCAACTTTGACAGGATTGTGAAGCAAAGGCCATTCAAGAATTCGGGGAAGATTCACAAGGAGTGGGCACACACACAGACGTATCCAGGACATGGGCTACAAATGTCACAATCCTTGTATCAAGCCACTCCTGAACCAGAGTCAATGTCAGAAGTGTCTTACCTGGGCTAAGGAGAAAAAGGACTGGACTGCTGCTCAATAGTCCAAAGTCCTCTTAGTTTCCACAGTCAGTGATGATTTGGGGAGCCATGTCATCTGCTGGTGTTGGTCCACTGTGTTTAGTCAAGTCCAAAGTCAATGCAGCCTTCTACCAGGAAATTCTAGAGCACGTCATACTTCCCTCTGCAGAGTAGCTTTATGGAGATGCTGATTTAATTTTCCAGCTGGACGTGGCACCTGCCCCACACTGCCAAAAGTACAAATACCTGGTTTAATGATCATGGCATCACTGTGCTTGATTGGCCAACAAGCTCGCCTGACCTAAACTCCATAGATAATCTGTGGGGTATAGTCAAGAGGAAGATGAGAGACACCAGACCCAGCAATGCAGATGAGCTGAAGGCCGCTATAAAAGCAACCTGGGCGTCCATTACACCTCAGAAGTGCCACAGGCTGATCGCCTCCTGCCACACTGCATTGATGCAAAGATTCATGCAAAAGGAGCCCCGACTAAGTATTGAGTGTATACTATACTGTACATGGACATACTTTTTAGTAAGCCAACATTTCTGTATTAAAATCCTTTTTTTATTGGTCTTATGCAAAATTCTCATTTTCAGAGATACTGAATGTTGGGTTTTCACTAGCTGTAAGCCATAATCATCAAAATGAAAAGAAAGATATGCTTGAAATATATCACCCTATGTGTAATGAATCTATATAATATATGAATTCTACTTTTTGAATAGAATTACTGAAATAAATAAAATTTTTGATGACATTCTTATTTATTGAGATGCACCTATACATTTTTGTTTTGTATGGAATATTGATTAGTATACAATTACTAAATCTCACAGGACCAGGAAAATTACACTCAGCATATTTTGTAGTTACACTGAAGCACAGTTCATTTTGGTTATGTAAACTTCCTGGAAGCTAAATCACAATCCTATCACTGCATCTGTCATCTAAAACAGGGGTTGGCAACCTGTCGATCACAATCTGCCCATCGATCAGAGGTAGATCACATCCCTTCTCTTCTGAACCCAGAAACCTATGACAGGAGCAGCGTCAACATTCAATGGAACCGATTCCTGCATTTTCCCCCTGCAGAAGTTGAAACTCTGCTTCTCCTCCTCTCCCTTACACTGGCATTCAGTGCAAGAGGAAAATACAGGGGATCTGTTATAGCAAATGCTTTCCACACCACCCCTTCTGTTCAGGTTCTCCTTTCTTCTTCTGCCTGAGCCCCCCTGTGTACTCCCTCCCGTGACACTGTCCATTGCTCTATTGAAAGTCCACTTTTAACCACTTCCCCATGGAAGATTTACCCCCCTTCATGACCAGGCCACTTTTTGCTATGCAGCACTACGCTGATTTAAGTGACAATTGTGCAGTCATGCAACGCTGTACCCAAACAACATTTATATATTTTTTTTCTCACACAAATAGAGCTTTCTTTTGGTAGCTTTTGATCACCTCTGGGTTTTTTACTATATAAAATAAAAAAGATCAACAATTTAAAAAAATATATATTTTTTACTGTCTGCTATAAAACATATCACGTAAAAAAAAATTAAAAAAAAATCAAATCTCTTAATAAATATTGGCCAAAATGTATTGTGCTACATCTCTTTGGTAAAAAAAAAAAAATCCCAATAAGTATTGAGTATTGATAGGTTTGTGTGAAAATTTCAGCATCTACAAACTATGGGAGAAATACTGGCATTTGTATTTATTTATTTTATTTATACTTGTAATGGCAGCGATCAGCGACTTATAACAAGACTGCGACACTGCAGCGGACAGTCTGACACGAACTGATGCTGGGGGATCTAACCAACTGCCACTGACATCACCAGTGCCATTATTACAATGATCAGTGATAATAATATGCACGGTCACTGTACTAATGACACTTGGAAGGAAGGGGTTAACATCTAGGGTACTCAAGGGGTTAAGTATGTGCCTAATATGTGTTTGTGTGTGTACTTGTCACTGAACACAGCTCTGTGCTGTTTACACTGACAGAGCTGTGTTCTATAAGTCTCAGAGCTGATAACCAGGTGCCGGCAGTCAATCACTGGCTGGCACCTGGTGATTGGCATGTGCTGTGAGGAATCACAGCACAGCTGGGTGGGTGCGTGCACACTTCCCCTACCCGGAAATGCAGAATCACATATATATATATATATATATATATATATATACAGTTGCAAGAAAAAGTATGTGAACCCCTTGGGATTACGTGGAGTTTTGCATGAATTGGGCATAAAATGTGCTCTGAACGTCATCTAAGTCACAAAAATAGAAGAACACAGTCTGCTGAACATAATACTACACAAACATTAGATGTTGCCATGGTTTAATTGCACATAACATGTAAACATTCACAGTGCAGGGAGGAAAAAGTATGTGAGGCCCTAGCTTAATGACTTCTCCCAGAGCTAATTGGAGCCAGGAGTGAGCCAACCTTGACTCCAATCACTGTGATGATATTGGATGTGTTGCTGACAGCTGTCCTGCCCTTAAAAAACACACACCTGTTTTGGGTTTACTGGTTTCAAGAAGCACTGTCTGATGTGAACCATGCCTCGCAGAAAAGAGCTCTCAGAAGACCTACGATCAAGAATTGTTGACTTGCATGAAGCTGGAAAGGGTTACAAAAGTATCTCCAAAAGCCTTGATGTTCATCTGTCCACGCTAAGACAGACTGTCTACAAATGGAGAAAGTTTAGCACTGTTGCTACTCTCCCTAGGCGCGGTCGTCCTGTAAAAATGACTGCAAGAGCACAGCGCAGAATGCTGCATAAGGTAAAGAAGAATCCCAGAGTGTCAGCTAAAGACCTACAGAAATCTCTGGCACATGCTAACATTTTTGTTGACACATCTACAATAAGGAAAACATTAAACAAGAATGGAGTACTTGGGACACCACGGAGGAAGCCATTGCTGTCCAAAAAGAATATTGCAGCACGTTTTGAAGTTTGCAAAAGAGCACCTGGATGTTCCACAGCACTACTGGCAAAATATACTGTGGACAGATGAAACCAAGATTGAGTTGTTTGGGAAGAACACACAACACTATGTGTGGAGAAAAAAAGGCACAGCACACCAACATCAAAACCTCATCCCCACTGTAAAACATGGCGGAGGGAGCATCATGGTTTGGGGCTGCTTTGCTGCCTCAGGGCCTGGACGGATTGTTGTCATTGATGGGAAAATGAATTCCAGAGTTTATCAAGACATTTTGCAGGAAAACGTACGACCATCTGTCCGCCAACTGAAGCTCCGCAGAGGATGGGTGATGCAACAGGACAATGACCCAAAGCATACAAGTAATTCAACAAAACAATGGCTGCAACAGCACAGAATACGCCTTCTGGAGTGGCCCAGTCAGAATCCTGACCTCAACCCGATTGAAATGCTGTGGCATGACCTTAAGAGAGCGATTCACACCAGACATCCCAAGAATATTGCTACACTGAAACAGTTTTGGGAAGAGGAATGGTCCAAAATTACTCCAGATCGTTGTGCAGGTCTAATCTGCAACTACAGGAAACGTTTGGTTGAGGTTATTGCTGCCAAAGGAGGGTCAACCAGTTATTAAGTCCAAAGGTTCACATACTTTTTCCTCCCTACACTGTGAATGTTTACATGTTATGTGTAATTAAACCATGGCAACATCTAATGTTTGTGTAGTATTATGTTCAGCAGACTGTGTTCTTCTATTGTTGTGACTTAGATGACATTCAGAGCACATTTTATGCCCAATTCATGCAAAACTCCACGTAATCCCAAGGGGTTCACATACTTTTTCTTGCAACTGTATATATACACACACATAAACATACACACACAAGATTATGTGCAGAACGGCCACTCTGTAGCAGTAAAGCTACAATGGGCCGGTCGCAAAGTGGTTAAGGTATGCTAAGTTTTTATTTTTACAATGATTCTTGTTTTATTATATTTTTCTAAGTTTTCCTTACGATTTAGTTAGCCTGTGCTAGTTGATTTCTTTAAAAAAAAAAAAAGGGCACTGAACCCCGGGATCTTTGATCTCTTTCATGTTGTTTAGGTAGATCTGCACCTCTCACTGGTTGCCTACTCCTGATCTAAAATGTATTCGTACTTTTTTCATTTAGGCTGAAAGGAAACATAAGCTTGGAACTGATCCCAAGTACTACTTATGCAAACATGATTACACTTGAACAATACAAGTTTCAGCCACTACAAGGTTTCAGCTACTACAGATGCTTGTGTTACAAAATGCTTAGTATTATTTGCTAGTAATCTACTAAGTGACTGTTATGCAAGTGACTCTCTAATCCTCCTGTCTTAAATTAATGGAACCCTGTATGCATTCCAAGATTTTTTCTACACTGAGGTTGTCTGCCAAAATGTATTTTAAAAAGAGTCCCTTATGGAGAAACAAAGAAAAGGTTTGCCACCCATTGGTCCTTGGAGCGGGGCTGGAAGGCTTGGAATAGAATGATACCTGCAAAAGTTTGATACAGAGCTACGTTTCAGATCAATAAACAAACTCTGTCCCCAACCTGGAAATCAGATGACTTTTTAAGGAGGCATTTTGTAAACGTTTTCTAGTGCTGTGTGGTCTTAAAGTACATCTATAGACATATCATGTTAATCTATGAAAACACCAAAAATTCTGCACCCCCACCCTAAATCTTATAGCTGCTCTCCAAATATCCACTATGATAATCAATAATTATAAAAGAACAGCACTCACCTAAAATGACTTTCTTTAGTGTATATCCAGAATGTGCAAACACATAAAAAAAAAACTAATTGCATCAAATATACTATAATGTGCAAATAACGCAGATGATCAACATATCAAAAAAGTGCAAACGTGTCAAAATTCAAATAACATCAGACACAAAGTACAAAAAGTGCTCAATAGTGTAAATAAAACTGTACACAAATCATAGGTTATGATTGTGCATCAACGTCCATCATACGTAAACTTGTGAAAGACAAAGCCAAATCCAATTTCTGTAACTTCCACCCGATCTTTGCTCCTACTCTAAGCTACCTCACTCCCCTTTGAAGGGGCAACGCACCTCCCTATATTGACCCCTTAATATATAAGAAGGCCATATACAGCCTATTAATAAAAAAATCAACCGGAGCTTGAACACTCCAAAGGCAGCTCTTAGGCTACTTTCACACTACTCCATTGCAAAAACATGTTAAAGACATATGTGTTTTTGCCACATTTCTGGTGCATTTTGCACCTGTGAAAAAAAAGACATGCAACTGTGGGTGTGTTTTTGTCACATTTTTAATGCATTTTCCTTTTCTAAACAAGGGTGCGTTTTTGATACAGTTTCCATTTATTTCAATAGGGGGATGTTTTTGGTGCATTTTTTTCTACCGCACCAAAAATAAAGCTTGCAACGGACCTGCAACTGAACAGCATGAAGAGTTCCACAGGATTTAATGGTCATGCGTTTTTCCTCCAAAAAAACTGAAAAAATTTTCAGTGTGAAAGCAGCCTTAGGCTTAATAAATGCTCTCCCATAAAAAGTAAAGAAGGATGCAGGCGTCACTGCGCAACATGTATACACTTTATTGAATCCGTAAAAACATGATAAAAAACTCACATTGTCAAGTGCTGTCACTTCGGAAATAGTGTTTTTTTTGGTCAAACAAATACACAGCTGGTAGAACTGGGGGTAAGTAGGACTATCCAAAAGTCTGAACGTCACTGCAGGGTGGGAAGTAGGCATGAGACAAGCTACATTTCCAATGCCCTTGAGCAAAATAATTAGATTATATGTGTGTGTATATGTATGTATGTATGTATGTATGTATATTTATAGGGCAGTCCTTGTGGACACAGCCAGCTTAAGAGCGACAACGCCACCATTATTTCTGAAGACGCAGCTTAGTGTTGTCAATTTTGCCAAGGTAAGTGATACAATGCACAGAGGTCTTACAAGATTAACATGTAATTCCTGTGGCTTACAGGGTGAGTTTTTTCTTGTACTTTACCAAGATATTCTTTACTTTTGCAGTCATTCTGCATTTTATGACAGTCCACTGTACAGAACCTGATCACGCTGCTGCAAATAAAGTTTGCACAAAAAAGCGAGCTGTGTGATACGCTGAATTGCACCCCACACTGCTCCTTACTTCAGTTGGGTAAGGACAGCTGCTGGAGAGGTAAAGCACTCCAGCAGCTGTCCCTTTTAGAGTGAATGCAGCCTCAGTAGTCTCTTAAACTGTATTCCCTTCCTTCTGTAGTTCTTTTCCTGAATTTAACAGGTTTAACCTTTAGTAAAATGATGGCTGGATGGGACTTTCATCGATCCAGGTGGGCATCATATGACGTCCACCTGGATCAACGTCACGCAATTTTTTTTTTCGTATTTCTTTTCTCTAAAAAATTATGACAAAAAAATTACAATTTCAAAAAACTCGCCATGCCTCTTACGAAATACCTCAGACTACTTTCCAAAAAAGGTTAATTTGGCGGATATCCGTACTGTCCTGACATTTTTGGGCCTCAAGAAATTAGATTGACCATCAGAATAGCAGGACTGATCGATTTTCAAACATATACCATAGTTTTGTGGACTCTACAACTTTCCTACAGACTAAATAGTATACACTGATTTGGATTATTTTTCACCAAATAAATGTAGCAGAATACATATTGGCCTAAATTTATGAAGAACACTTATTTAATTATTTGTGTTTATTTAGCACTAGCTAAAGAAGCTCTATTTGTGTGACCAAAATGATAAAACTTTACTTTGGGTACAGTGTTGCATGACTGAGCAATAGTCATTCAAAGTGCAGCAGCGCTGAAAGCTGAACATTGGCCTGGGCAGGAAGGGGGTAAAAGTGCCCAGTACTGAAGTGGTTAAATAGAACCCTCACACAAGGTTATGAAGTTTTTTTTTTAGAGACTTCCTTAACCAGGATTCTGTGGAACTGTAGGGCTCTCCAGAGGTTGCTAGGTGTTCCTTGAGCAATCAGTAATTTCTGCATCTTAAAGCTCGTTCACACTAGTGCGTTGTAAAATGCAATACGCATTTTTTTGAAACCACATATCATGTTTTTAATGCATTGCATTATAATTTATCACAATGCAGAATGCATTTGATCCCTGGTCACCTAGGAAATAATTGACATGTGACTCAAAAATGCACATAAAATGTGTGGCGTGTTTTTTGTGTGTTTCCATTGAAAGGAAGAAGCATTTTTGGTGCGTTTCCCAAACAGGGCACTAAAGATGCAGCAAGCAACGATTTTAAAAAATGCAGTGCATTGAATCAAATAAAAACACACAGATGTGAACCGTTAGGTAGCATTTAAAGGGGACTGTTTTTTGGGCATTTTTGCCATGCCTGGAAGGTGCATTTTAGCATAACAAATGCGCAGCAATGTGAACATGGCCTTAGGTAGGTAACCACTGGCACTAATGATCTTTTTAGCACTCTGTAAAAGCAGCATTTTCAAAAACACTCTTAGGTTACAGTCACAACTGTGTTTTGGCCCAACCGGGGGGTCCCCGCAGACTGTCTATTGTGCCCAGGGCCAATCGCTCACAGCTGATCACTACACAGCAAATACATGCAAGGGGCAGCATTAAGTTGCGTTAGCCAGCAGACTCCCATTGCTTTAAGTGGGGCTGCCTCCCAAAACCCCTGCTTGGGTTCTTTCATGCATACACTGTCAAAGCGTAGGTGTGAATGTGGTGGTCTTAGACACTTTTCCTTCAGCATGCATTTGAATAAAGTTCGGTTGGAAATTTTCTGTGCGGCTACTTTTGATTTTTCAGTCAAAGAATGTTGGGCAGGAGGGTGGCGATGAGGCCATCCACGGAGGAAATTTCAGCCAGCTCATCAGGAACTGTACACAGTGGGGTTATTTACTAAAACTGGAGTGCAAAATGTGGTGCAGCTCTGCATATAAACCAATCAGCTTCCAGGTTTTATTGTGAAAGCTTAACTGAACAAATGGAACTTAGAAGCTGATTGGCGTCCATGCACAGCTGCACCAGATTCTGAGCGCTCTAGTTTTAGTAAATCCACCATCCATCCAATTTGTATAGTATATGGCCTGTTTAAAGAACATTCTTCCCACTGACCATCAGACTAAAGGAGGCACTTTACTAACCACCAATACTGATTATTAAGATAATGGGGTTTTTTCACAACTGACCATGTGAGAGAACAATTTTTACTGTCTGACCTTCTTTAACCCCTTCATGCCTAAGGGTAAAACAAATCTAAATGCCTAAGCACAATTTTGCAACGTTGACATGTGTTAGTAAAACTGTACATATCACAACTACTTTGTACATCCAGGTGAACTATACCACACATTTTTCAGGACAAATTGGGCTTTCATTTGGTGGTAAATGGTAATGGATATCTCCTGATTTGTTTTTTTTATTATCAAAGGAAAACTGGCCCAAAATAGTAAAAAAGAAATATTTTTTTTTATTTAGCTGTGTTTTTCTTCTTACTACCATAACCTACCACCAAAGAACAACCCAAAATAAATTCTCCGGCTCTTGACGATCACAGCGATACCATAGATGTGTATGTTATTTGTTGTTTGTACCCGTAGTACAGCCCAGAAACAATAGTGCGCCTTTTGTTTTTGTCTTTTTTGTTTTAACTAAAACACACTGACATTGACACCAATTTTTTTTTTAAATCCCGAACTTTGACACTGGCACTGAACTAGATCATACCTTGATCTAGGTATTTTTTCTTTATTTTTTAATATTTATCTTTTTTTTTTTTACAAAATTTTTTTTTCTCTCTATGCCAGGAGTTAGAGAGATACAATGTATCTCTCTACTCCATTCATAGAGAGAGAAAAAAAACAAGGGGACTGGGCTGTACAGTGACTGATCACTGTGACAGCCAATCAGGCTATCACAGCAATCATGTGACCCGGAATCAGGAGTCCTATGTCCCGATCGTTAGAACGGGACCCGGGGCTCTCAGTGACATCACGGTCTTTCTGCTGGGAGCGCGCAGTGCACAAAGACAGGTACGCAAATATGCGGCCCCACGGAAAAAAGCCCAGTTCCATGAGGCTGCATATTTGTGTGACGTCGGCGGCAAGGCCTGTGGATCTCTCTCTCTCTCTCTATATATATATATATATATATATTAGTAGAGGTTCCCTGAGAAGTGAAAGTTCTTTCAAGTGCTGCTCCATGTTGGGAAAGACTGCTCAAGGGCCCTTTCACACCGATCTGTTTTTCATGCATTTTTGGGGTAACTATAAGCAGAAGAAAAATGCATGAAAAACGTATGCCTTTTAATCCAATGAAACTCTTCACAGTAGTGCGCTGCAGATGCATTTCATTTTTAAAAGTCCTGTATGCTGCTTTGCACCTCCCTATTGACATGAATGGAAAACACATAAAAAATGCAAGGCCCAGTGTGAAAGCACTCTTAGAGCCGGTTCACAATTGTCTGTCATTCATAGCAGTATTTCGTAAACATTTATTATATTACAGCTTAGCAATTCTTGGATGTGATGGCTGCATTCGTTTTCTTTTTTTAGACTTTTTCTTTGATTTTCATCTGGTGATCCAGCCAGTAAGACTGTTGTTTTTCAAAAGCACAAGCTCTCCTCCTAATGTATCAGTTAGAGAGCTGAGACAAACCATTTATCACTGGCAGGGGTGCTCACAATGATTAGCTTTTATTTATGTAAAACTTTTATTCCAAAAGAAAAAAAAAATGTTCGCTGTGATTGCTTATAAAGTATTAGCTGGAGCTTGGCTTCAGTTTGTTAGTGTATTTAAAACTGCCAGTGCATCTAACACTCCGCTCCCCCAGACTGACAATAGTGCGCTCTAAATGTGCCCCCTGTGCTCCTTCATCCAGAGTGGAGGCACTGTAATACAAAAGGTATGTTACTGGCCAGATCACTAAGGGAAAACAGATGTGGAAGAAAGCCTAAAAAACAGAAAACTAATGCAGCCATCACTTCTAATGATTGATTGGTAAGGTGCAATATATGACATTTTTTGTTTACCACTGCTTTAGGCATGTTTCACATACGTGTGTTTTTTGGTGTGGAACTCTATATTATTATTATACAGGATTTACATTGTGCAAACAGTGTGCGCAACGCTTTATAATTTAAAGGGAAACGGTAGTTACGATACAATTGGGTACAACATGGCTAAGCGGGCCCTGCTCATCCCAGCTTACAATCTAGCAGGGTGGGGCAAGTGGTGCAAAAGGTTAAAACTGTGGGGGATGAGCGCATTTTCACAAAAGCGCATTAAAGATGCAGCAAGCAGGAATTTTTTCTTTTTATACGCTTTAAAAAAAAACACAGGTATGAACAGATCCTTATTGGTGCTACCCTCTTTAGCCCTGTTCTCTAGTCCAGCCTTTCTCAAGCAGGGTGCCGCCAGAGGTCTTCAGGGGTGCCGTGACATCCTGGCAGAGAAAGGCTATCAGTTAAGCCCGAGCTTCCGATCCCCAGCAGGACTGTAAGACCACTGAGCAAAGGAAAGCAAAGGGAGGGTTCTTCTGTGCTCTCTGCTTCCTCTAGAGTGCAGAACCTGGCTGTGTGAGGAAAGGTAATGTACTGTAACTTTTTATAGGGCAGTATACATGTGTTTGTATGTCTGTTTGTGTACATGTGTCTGTGTGTGTACACGTGTCTGTATGTGTGTATTTACATGTTTGTGTGTACATATGTGTCTGTGTGTGTACATGTGTCTGTATGTACATATGTTTGTATGTACATGCGTTTGTGTGTTTTAATGTGTTTGTTTTTATAGGTGTGTGTGTATGTATTTTACTTTTAATCTTGACCCACTATTCCTGTACTTTCATTTTTAGGACATGTTCGTAATAGCAGCAAGGACTGCTCCTCTGAAAAGCAATCCACGTTCAGATCACTTTTCAGAGACATTCGACAGGTGGTAAAGAGGCAATATGTTGCCTCCTCACCACCTGTTTTAACCAGGTAAAAAGCAGCGTCACCACACCACAACCGTGTGCAATGCGTGCACAGGTGCAGGCTGATTGTAGTTCAACCCTATTCACCTGGAGGTGTACTTCCAGCTGCAACATGTGTATACCCCTAGCTGATGCTTCAGGGGGAGCACATGGAGGTAAAAGTAGCTCAAATGCATGGTTTTACAGCCCTATAACCTCACTGGTGAACAAGCCCTTGGTTCACATCTTTGTGGCTGTGTGTAGGGCAACCCACTCATTTCAATGTGCTGCCTTACCCACAGAAATGCATAGAAAGTTGTCCCTGACCCTTTTTAAAAATGCACCACACCAAAAACGCCCAGTGTTGCCAATGTATGGGGGTACCCCTAAAGAGCAGCAGAGCATCTATCTGCGTGTCAGGAATAAGCATAATTTTGTGTGCGTTCCATGACACACAGTAACGTGAACCAAGCCTTAGACAGGGGTGCCTCGATTGAAAATACTTTTTAAAGGCACCCCAACTAGAAAAAAGTTGAGAAACACTTCTCTAGACCAGTGGTCTCCAAACTGTGGCCCTCTACAGTATTCCTCTGAAACCAACAATGGGGCATAATTCCTGCTAATGACATCAGCAATGGGGCACTATTTCTCCCATTGACACAAATTCCTCCCACTGATACCAATGATGGGGCATTATTCCCCCCACTGATACCAATGATGGGGCACTATTCCCCCCACTGATACCAATGATTGGGCACTGTTACCCCCACTGATACCAATGATGGGGCACTGTTACCCCCACTGATACCAATGATGGGGCACTGTTACCCCCACTGATACCAATGATGGGGCACTGTTCCCCCCACTGATACTAATGATGGGGCACTATTCCCCCCACTGATACTAATGATGGGGCACTATTCCTCCCACTGATACCAATGATGGGGCACTATTCCTCCCACTGATACCAATGATGGGGCACTATTCCTCCCACCGATACCAATGATGGGGCACTATTCCTCCCACCGATACCAATGATGGGGCACTATTCCTCCCACCGATACCAATGATGGGGCACTATTCCTCCCACCGATACCAATGATGGGGCACTATTCCTCCCACCGATACCAATGATGGGGCACTATTCCTCCCACCGATACCAATGATGGGGCACTATTCCTCCCACCGATACCAATGATGGGGCACTATTCCTCCCACCGATACCAATGATGGGGCACTATTCCTCCCACCGATACCAATGATGGGGCACTATTCCTCCCACCGATACCAATGATGGGGCACTATTCCTCCCACCGATACCAATGATGGGGCACTATTCCTCCCACCGATACCAATGATGTGGCACTATTCCTCCCACCGATACCAATGATGGGGCACTATTCCTCCCACCGATACCAATGGTGGGTCATTAACCACTTCCCGCCCGGCCTATGGCCAGATGGCGGCTGGCAAAACACCTTGTCCCTCCGGGTGTCCTTTCAGGCATGCGCAGTTTTCATGCCCGCAGAGCCACGCAGCGGCGCGATCTGTCACCGGCCGTGTACCTTGGACACGGCCAATGACAGATCTGAGTACCGGCCCCGTTGCCAGTACCATGTGACCTGCTGTGACCAATCACAGCAGGTCACATGACAGTTGTATACAATGGATTGCTTCCTGTCATGCCATCCATTGTATACAAGTGTGGCTAGCTGTGAATGGTCACAGCGATCACATGCACAAGCTGAGCCAATCACAATGGCAAATCTCCCTGCTGCCATTTACGTCCAAACTCCTCCAGCGCTTAGTCTACAATCGCCTAAGCTCCCACCTCAATGACAACAACCTCCTTGATCCCCTACAGTCCGGCTTCTGTCCCCTACACTCCACCGAAACTGCCTTACTCAAACTCTCCAATGACCTGCTAACCGCCAAAGCTAATGGCCACTATTCAGTGCTCCTACTCCTTGACCTCTCTGCGGCCTTCGACACAGTCGACCACCCCCTCCTCCTCAAACTACACTCCCTTGGCCTCAGAGATTCCGCTCTCTCCTGGCTCTTGTCCTACCTATCACAATGCTCCTTTAGCGTTACCTATAACGCTACCACCTCCCCCTCACTCCCCATCTCTGTTGGGGTCCCTCAAGGCTCTGTCCTCTGGCCCCTTCTCTTCTCCATCTACACCTCCTCCCTTGGCCAACTCATACACTCTCATGGCTTCAACTACCAACTCTATGCCGACGACACACAAATCTATCTCTCAACCCCTCGCCTCACACCCTCAGTTTCCACCCAAATCACAAGCCTACTAAACGACATATCAGACTAGATATCGCTCCACTTCCTTAAACTGAACCTCTCCAAAACCGAGCTCCTAGTCTTCCCCCCTGCCCCTACACCGGCCCCCACTGACTTCTCCATCACGTCCAACAATGCCACCATCAAGCCTGCACGGCAGGCCAGAGTACTTGGTGTTATTCTTGACTCCAATCTATCCTTCCAGCCCCAAGTCCAATCACTAATAAACTCATACAGACTCCACCTCCGCAACATCGTCAAAATCCGCATGTTCCTAACCCCAGAAACCACTAAACAGCTCATCCACTCCCTCATCATATCACGACTCGATTACTGCAACTCCCTCCTCACTGGCCTGCCTCACCACAGGCTATCCCCGCTTCAGTCGATCCTGAATACGGCAGCCAGACTCATCCACCTTACCAACCGCTCCGTTTCCGCCACCCCCCTCTGCAAATCCCTCCACTGGCTTCCGATCGCCCAACGTATCAAATTCAAAATCCTAACACTGACGTACAAAGCTGTCCATCATACTGCCCCGAACTACATCACTGACCTAATATCCAAGTACCACCCAACACGCACTCTCTGCTCCTCACAAGACCTCCTTCTCTCTAGTTCCCTGGTCTCCTCCTCCCATGCCCGCCTCCAGGACTTCTCCAGGGCATTACCCATCCTCTGGAACTCCCTTCCCCAATCCATTAGACTATCACCTATTCTCCTCTCCTTTAGGAGCACCCTGAAAACCCACCTCTTCAGGGAAGCCTACCCCACCACCCGCTAATTGCCGACCTCCTCCACTCTTCCTACCATTCCATCCCCCACAGATATTTCCTCCTGTACCACTATCCCCTCCCTCCTAGATTGTAAGCTCCAAGGAGCAGGGCCCTCGAACCCCTCGTGTATCACATTGTAGTGTTATTGTACTGTCGCATGTACTGTCTCCCATTGTAATCTACAGCGCTAACCGAACTGTTGGCGCTTTATAAATACTGTATAATAATAATTCCTCCCACTGATACCAATGATGGGGCACTATTCCTCCCACTGATACCAACAATGGCGCACTGTTCCTCCCACTGATACCGATGGGGCAGAATTCCTCCAACTGATACCAATGATGGGGCACTATTAGTCCACTGACACCAATGATGGGGCACTATTCCTCCCTCTGATTCCTATGATGGGGAACTATTCCTCCCAGAGGAATGCTGCTGACCAGACCTTGATGTCCAGTCCAGGATGATTTACATACAATGCTCAGATTGTATGTCTATGTGGTATGCGCATAACCACATTAGATTTTCCATTTTATCAAGTTGGATTTGAAGCACATTTGGAATACATCCACTGCCTTTTCTCAATTTTATATATTACATGAACTTTTTACGTTCAATTGTCCTTTAACCTCTATAATAGGAGTGTTATATACTGGTTTAGTATATGTTGATGTTTTTTATTGATTGATTCACTTATTCTTTAGCGCTACATACCCCATATTTTTTCTTATTCCTCCCACTGATACCAATGACGGGGCACTATTCCTACCACTGATACCAATGATGGGGCACTGTTACCCCCACTGATACCAATGATGGGGCACTGTTACCCCCACTGATACCAATGATCGGGCACTGTTACCCCCACTGATACCAATGATGGGGCACTATTCCTCCCACTGATACCAATGATGGGGCACTATTCCTCCCACTGATACCAATGATGGGGCACTATTCCTCCCACTGATACCAATGATGGGGCACTATTCCTCCCACTGATACCAATGATGGGGCACTGTTACCCCCACTGATACCAATGATCGGGCACTGTTACCCCCACTGATACCAATGATCGGGCACTGTTACCCCCACTGATACCAATGATGGGGCACTATTCCTCCCACTGACACCAATGATGGGGCACTATTCCTACCACTGATACCAATGATGGGGCACTATTCCTCCCACTGATACTAATGATGGGGCACTATTCCTCCCACTGATACCAATGATGGGGCACTATTCCTCCCACTGATACCAATGATGGGGCACTGCTACCCCCACTGATACCAATGATGGGGCACTGTTAACCCCACTGATACCAATGATGGGGCACTGTTACCCCCACTGATACCAATGATGGGGCACTATTCCTCCCACTGATACCAATGATGGGGCACTATTCCTCCCACTGATACCAATGATGGGGCACTATTCCTCCCACTGATACCAATGATGGGGCACTATTCCTCCCACTGATACCAATGATGGGGCACTGTTACCCCCACTGATACCAATGATCGGGCACTGTTACCCCCACTGATACCAATGATCGGGCACTGTTACCCCCACTGATACCAATGATCGGGCACTGTTACCCCCACTGATACCAATGATGGGGCACTATTCCTACCACTGATACCAATGATTGGGCACGGTTACCCCCACTGATACCTATGATCGGGCACTATTACACCCACTGATACCAATGATGGGGCATTATTCCAACCACTGATACCAATGATGGGGCACTATTCCTCCCACTGATACCAATGATGGGGCACTATTCCTCCTACCCACTGATAACAATGATGGGGCACTATTCCTCCCACTGATACCAATGAAGGGGCACCGTTACCCCCACTGATACCAATGATGGGGCACTATTCCTCCCACTGATACCAATGATGGGGCACTATTCCTCCCACCGATACCAATGATGGGGCACTATTCCTCCCACTGATACCAATGATGGAGCACTATTCCTCCCACTGACACCAATGATGGGGCACTATTCCTCCCACTGTAACCAATCATAGGGCACTATTCCCCCCATTGATACCAATGATGGGGCAGAACTCCTCCCATTGATACCAATGATAGTGCACTGTTCCCCCCACTGATACCAATGATGGGACACTATTCCCCCACTGTGACAAATGATGGGGCACTATTCCTCCCACTGATACCAATGATGGGGCACTATTCCTCCCACTGATACCAATGATGGGGCACTATTCCTCCCACTGATACCAATGATGGGGCACTGTTACCCCCACTGATACCAATGATCGGGCACTGTTACCCCCACTGATACCAATGATCGGGCACTGTTACCCCCACTGATACCAATGATGGGGCACTATTCCTACCACTGATACCAATGATTGGGCACGGTTACCCCCACTGATACCTATGATCGGGCACTATTACACCCACTGATACCAATGATGGGGCATTATTCCTACCACTGATACCAATGATGGGGCACTATTCCTCCCACTGATACCAATGATGGGGCACTATTCCTCCTACCCACTGATAACAATGATGGGGCACTATTCCTCCCACTGATACCAATGAAGGGGCACCGTTACCCCCACTGATACCAATGATGGGGCACTATTCCTCCCACTGATACCAATGATGGGGCACTATTCCTCCCACCGATACCAATGATGGGGCACTATTCCTCCCACTGATACCAATGATGGAGCACTATTCCTCCCACTGACACCAATGATGGGGCACTATTCCTCCCACTGTAACCAATCATAGGGCACTATTCCCCCCATTGATACCAATGATGGGGCAGAACTCCTCCCATTGATACCAATGATAGGGCACTGTTCCCCCCACTGATACCAATGATGGGGCACTTTTCCTCCCACTGATACCAATGATGGGACACTATTCCCCCACTGTGACAAATGATGGGGCACTATTCCCCCACTTTGACCAATGATGGGGCATTATTTCCCCCACTGATACCAATGATGGGGCACTATTCCTCCCACTGACACCAATGATGGGGCAGAATTCCTCCTACTGATACCAATGATGGGGCACTATTCCTCCAACTGATACCAATGATGGGGCACTATTCCTCCCACTGAAACCAATGATGGGGCATTAATCCCCCAACTGACACCAATGATGGGGCACTATTCCTCCCACTGAAACCAATGATGGGGCATTAATTCCCCAACTGACACCAATGATGGGGCACTATTCCTCCCACTGAAACCAATGATGGGGCATTATTCCACCAACTGACACCAGTGATGGAGAACTATTCCTCCCACTGATACCAATGAAGGGGCACTATTCCTCCCACTGATACCAATGATGGGGCACTATTCCTCCCACTGATACCAATGATGGAGCACTATTCCTCCCACTGACACCAATGATGGGGCACTATTCCTCCCACAGTAACCAATGATGGGGCATTATTCCTCCCACTGATACCAATGATGGGGCACTATTCCTCCCACTGATACCAATGATGGAGCACTATTCCTCCCACTGACACCAATGATGGGGCACTATTCCTCCCACTGTAACCAATATTGGGGCACTATTCCCCCCATTGATACCAATGATGGAGCACTATTCCTCCCACTGACACCAATGATGGGGCACTATTCCTCCCACTGTAACCAATGATGGGGCACTATTCCCCCCATTGATACCAATGATGGGGCAGAACTCCTCCCATTGATACCAATGATAGGGCACTATTCCTCCCACTGATACCAATGATGGGGCACTATTCCTCCCACTGAAACCAATGATGGGGCACTATTCCTCCCACTGAAACCAATGATGGGGCATTATTCCCCCAACTGACACCAGTGATGGAGAACTATTCCTCCCACTGATATCATGGATGGGGCAGAATTCCTCCCACTGATACCAATGATGGGGCACTATTCCTCCCACTGATACCAATGAAGGGGCACTATTCCTCCCACTGAAACCAATGATGGAGCACTATTCCTCCCACTGACACCAATGATGGGGCACTATTCCTCCCACTGACACCAATGATGGGGCACTATTCCTCCCACTGACACCAATGATGGGGCACTATTCCTCCCACAGTAACCAATGATGGGGCACTATTCCCCCCATTGATACCAATGATGGGGCAGAACTCCTCCCATTGATACCAATGATGGGGCACTATTCCTCCCACTGATACCAATGATGGGACACTATTCCCCCACTGTCACCAATGATGGGGCACTATTCCCCCACTGTGATCAATGATGGGGCACTATTCCTCCCACTGTGACCAATGATGGGGAACTATTCCTCCCACTGTGACCAATGATGGGGCACTATTCCTCCCACTGATACCAATGATGTGGCAGAACTCCTCCCACTGATACCAATGATGGGGCAGAATTCCTCCCACTGACACCAATGATGGGGCACTATTCTTCCCACTGACACCAATAATGGGGCACTATTCCTCCCACTGACACCAATAATGGGGCACTATTCCTCCCACTGACACCAATAATGGGGCACTATTTCCCCCACTGACACCAATGATGGGGCACTATTCCTCCCACTGACACCAATGATGGGGCACTATTTCCCCCACTGACACCAATGATGGGGCACTATTTCCCCCACTGACACCAATGATGGGGGCACTATTTCCCCCACTGACACCAATGATGGGGCACTATTTCCCCCACTGACACCAATGATGTGGCACTATTTCCCCCACTGACACCAATGATGGGGCACTATTTCCCCCACTGACACCAATGATGGGGCACTATTTCCCCCACTGACACCAATGATGGGGCACTATTCCTCCCACTGACACCAATGATGGGGCACTATTTCCCCCACTGACACCAATGATGGGGGCACTATTTCCCCCACTGACACCAATGATGGGGCACTATTTCCCCCACTGACACCAATGATGGGGCACTATTTCCCCCACTGACACCAATGATGGGGCACTATTTCCCCCACTGACACCAATGATGGGGCACTATTTCCCCCACTGACACCAATGATGGGGCACTATTTCCCCCCACTGACACCAATGATGGGGCACTATTTCCCCTACTGACACCAATGATGGGGCACTATTCCTCCCACTGACACCAATGATGGGGCACTGTTCCTCCCACTGACACCAATGATGGGGCACTGTTCCTCCCACTGACACCAATGATGGGGCACTGTTCCTCCCACTGACACCAATGATGGGGCACTGTTCCTCCCACTGACACCAATGATGGGGCACTGTTCCTCCCACTGACACCAATGATGGGGCACTGTTTCCCCCACTGACACCAATGATGGGGTACCGTTTCCCCCACTGACACCAATGACGGGGCATTGTTTCCCCCACTGACACCAATGACGGGGCACCGTTTCCCCCACTGACACCAATGACGGGGCACTGTTTCCCCCACTGACACCAATGACGGGGCATTATTTCCCCCACTGACACCAATGATGGCGCACTATTCCTCCCACTGACACCAATGATGGGGCACTATTCCTCCCACTGACACCAATGATGGGGCACTATTCCTCCCACTGACACCAATGAGGGGGCACTATTCCTCCCACTGACACCAATGATGGGGCACTATTCCTCCCACTGATACCAATGATGGGGCACCATTTCCCCCACTGATGGGGCACTATTTCCCCCACTGACACCAATGATGGGGCACTCTTCCCCCCACTGACACCAATGATCGGGCACCATTTCCCCCACTGACACCAATGATGGGGCACCATTTCTCCCACTGACACCAATGATGGGGCATTATTTCCCCCACTGACACCAATGATGGGGCACTATTCCTCCCACTGACACCAATGATGGGGCACCATTTCCCCCACTGACACCAATGATGGGGCACCATTTCCCCCACTGACACCAATGATGGGGCACCATTTCCCACACTGATCTTGCTGCTACTCCGGCCCTTTGTTTAGAGATCTCTGCTGTGGGCACTGCCTTATAATACACCCAGCCTTGAGTATTGCGTATCTGCAGTGTTCCTCCCTTACCTGTATTTCCCTGTAATCAGGGGCGGACGGACCATTTGGAAACTCGAGCACTGCCGGAGGGCCAGGGGGCAATAGGGGGCCCCATGAGGTGCCCCTGGTACCTTTTTCATAGGCTTTTTTTTAGTTTGGGCAAGGACACAGGGGCCCCATGATCCCCTATTGCCCGGGGGCTCCATAAGCTGTCAGCCCGCCCCTGCCTGTAATGCTGATCTGTCCATGTGGTCGTAGAAAACAGAGTTGTGTTTTACCTGGAGGGGGGTGGAACCCTGTGCACAATGGCAGCCTTGTATGGGATGCTCATGGCATACCTCATGCAAGGCGGTTTTGAAGCAGAAATCGACGTTTCCTTCAGCCAAAGTGAAAAGGGTTAGTTATTTTTGTCCAGCGCTTCCCAGCCTCTCCCATCTCCACTCTGCTCCTCAGACGGGGGGCTGAGCCTGGCATACGCAGGCAGGACTAGCAGGTCGTTCTGTACAGTGGTGAGCGGATTTTCCGTACAGAGCAGGTCACTCAGGACAGGGTTAGTGGAGATCACGTTATGTGGGGACCAGGTTACTCCGTACGGAGAAGGGCAGTTCATGTGGAGACCGTGTCTTTCTGTACAGTGGAGGGCAGGTCACGTGGGTACCAGGTCACTCCGTACAGTGGAGGGCAGGTCACGTGGGTACCAGGCCACTCCGTACAGTGGAGGTCAGGTCATGGGGGACCAGGTCACTCTGTACAGTGGAGGGCAGGTCATGTGGGGATCAGGTCACTCCATACAGTGGAGGGCAGGTCATGTGGGGATCAGGTCACTTCATACAGTGGAGGGCAGGTCATGTGGGGACCTGGTCTTTCCGTACAGTGGAGGTCAGGTCACGGGGGACCAGGTCACTCCGTACAGTGGAGGTCAGTTCATGGGGGATCAGGTCACTCCATACAGTGGAGGGCAGGTCATGTGGGGATCAGGTCACTCCATACAGTGGAGGGCAGGTCATGTGGGGATCAGGTCACTCCATACAGTGGAGGGCAGGTCATGTGGGGATCAGGTCACTCCATACAGTGGAGGGCAGGTCATGTGGGGATCAGGTCACTCCATACAGTGGAGGGCAGGTCATGTGGGGATCAGGTCACTCCATACAGTGGAGGGCAGGTCATGTGGGGACCTGGTCTTTCCGTACAGTGGAGGTCAGGTCACGGGGGACCAGGTCTTTCCGTACAGTGGAGGTCAGGTCACGGGGGACCAGGTCACTCCGTACAGTGGAGGTCAGTTCATGGGGGACCAGGTCACTCCGTACAGTGGAGGTCAGTTCATGGGGGATCAGGTCACTCCATACAGTGGAGGGCAGGTCATGTGGGGATCAGGTCACTCCATACAGTGGAGGGCAGGTCATGTGGGGATCAGGTCACTCCATACAGTGGAGGGCAGGTCATGTGGGGATCAGGTCACTTCATACAGTGGAGGGCAGGTCATGTGGGGACCTGGTCTTTCCGTACAGTGGAGGTCAGGTCACGGGGGACCAGGTCACTCCGTACAGTGGAGGGCAGGTCACATGGGGCCAGGTTACTCTGTACAGAGGAGGGCAGGTCACGCGGGGACCAGGTCACTCCGTAGAGTGGAGGGCAGGTCACGGGGGACCAGGTCACTCCGTAGAGTGGAGAGCAGGTTACGCGGGGACCAGGTCACTCCGTAGAGTGGAGGGCAGGTCACGCAGGGACCAGGTCACTCCGTAGAGTGGAGGGCAGGTCACGCGGGGACCAGGTCACTCCGTATAGTGGAGGGCAGGTCACGCGGGGACCAGGTCACTCCGTATAGTGGAGGGCAGGTCACGCGTGGACCAGGTCACTCCGTACATTGGAGGGCAGGTCACGCGGGGACCAGGTCACTCCGTAGAGTGGAGGGCAGGTCAAGCGTGGACCAGGTCACTCCGTAGAGTGGAGGGCAGGTCACGCGGGGACCAGGTCACTCCGTAGAGTGGAGGGCAGGTCACGCGGGGACCAGGTCACTCCGTACATTGGAGGGCAGGTCACGCGGGGACCAGGTCACTCCGTAGAGTGGAGGGCAGGTCACGCGGGGACCAGGTCACTCCGTAGAGTGGAGGGCAGGTCACGCGGGGACCAGGTCACTCCGTAGAGTGGAGGGCAGGTCACGCGGGGACCAGGTCACTCCGGAGAGTGGAGGGCAGGTCACGCGGGGACCAGGTCACTCCGTAGAGTGGCGGGCAGGTCACGCGTGGACCAGGTCACTCCGTAGAGTGGCGGGCAGGTCACTCCGTAGAGTGGCGGGCAGGTCACGTGGGGACCAGGTCACTCCGTAGAGTGGAGGGCAGGTCACGTGGGGACCAGGTC